>NC_091111.1:13733333-14047500 GCF_024713975.1 Paralichthys olivaceus
GAGGTAATCGAAGGGGTAGACGAAGCGCCAGTTGAAGTTGCCCTCGCCGGTCAGCGAGTGATAGTGCACGTCTGTGTCCTGCTTGTCCTCCTGCTGCCCCTTCAGCCACCTGCGGGTCAAAGAGGTCAGAGCTGAACTTTAGGAGTTTGTTGAGATGAGTGAATAGATTTAAATCTTCAGTCATGCACTTGTAATGTCTGATATGGAGGAAATTACACTGGTCTGTCAGTTGCTGTATATTAATTTGGTTAATTTAATAGAACAAGAGAGATGATGCTAATAGGTCAAAATCAAAACACATCATGTGACTTTCCAACAGCAAATCAGATTAATACCTGTGTGTGTTTGTGTGGGATATTATGATAAATGCACTTGAGCAAGACATAAAATCTGATTTGATGTTGGAGCGTCACACGATGTTTGAAGCCATGCACACACAAAGCTTGCAGAAATGTCATTAGCGGAAATTGATCAGATATAAGGCTATGAGGTTAGTTCCACTGGAGCTCCTTCATTTACAGTTGAGTGAGGCTGGCGAGGAGCAGGAGGAAAGCTGCACTCTCAGTTCTCAAATCATAAAGATAATCGTCAGAATAAATCCTGGAATAATGTGAAAGAATGTGCCATGATTTGGAAACTGAGACGCACTGGCAGACATTAGGCTGCAGTGAGGGCAAAATGTCACTGACAACATGCCTGAGCTTGTCCGAATGAACTCGATCGTCACTTCTGTATTACTGCACTGGATCCATTTGAAACAACCCCAGCTCCTCTACCTTTACAGTCACAGCTGGACATTTGGTTCAGCCGCTACAATCTACAGCACATTCGATTTCTAAGATACTTTGTCATCCTCCAGGCGTTTAGGGTTGTTTGAAGATGCCACCCTGTTTGTTACAGTAACGTCCGAGGCGACACATCCACAGGTGAGCTGAGGGAATAGTGAGGCTGGTTACGAGATGCAGGAGTGAAGTGGCCCCACAAAAAAATACCAACATCATTACCTTGAAATAATAATCACATACCCAGGCTGCAGAATGACAGTGTTGTAAAAACACTGGAGTTCTGTCATGTAGGCATGCATGTAGTTTGCATGTACATTATTCTTCCATGCAATCAGTTTCTATTATTTTTAAAACATCTGTATTTAAAATATTGTCTGGTAGCAACTGCAGCACAGGACCAAACCACAAAGATTATTACCTCCGCCAAGGAGAGCGTGTTTTTACTGTGTGTTTGTTTGTTTGTCAGCGGGATTACACAAAAACTACTAGATTTCCATAAAATTGGAAAATTGGAAATGGTAGAAAGATGGGACATGGGTCTAAGAAAGAACCAATTCAATTTTGTCAAGAATCCGGACAAAGTAGCGCCATTTTTGGATATTGATGGATTATAAAACAAATTGTGATGTGACCTCTGCTGCTCGTAGTGACGACCACACAGACTCAGTTTCTCAGTTTATGTTAGAGCGATTTTGGCCATGCACATACATTGTTACCAGTGCCAGGGAGGTTATATTTATGTTTTTTGGTTAGTTTGGTTTGATTAAGTAAAAGCTACTGGACGGATTACCACCAAACGTGATAGAAGGATTTTTTTCTCGGGAAAATGTTTATGAATCTTGATGAAAACAATCTTCTTATCTTTAAGTGTGTGATGCAGTTTGATTTAGGGGACATGTTGGGCCTTAGTATGGGCTCTACTTAGTGTCATCCTAGTTTTGGTGATATGATTAGATTAGATTGAGTTCTTTAAATTTGTAGTTTATGTGGTTTAGTCCTTACTGTGCAAAATTTCCATTCGTCATTAGTTTACAGCGTGCTGATAGGAGAGTGTGAGACAAGCCAGGTAACGTGCTACGTGACGAGATAAAACAGGGGGAAGATGATAAAGAAATGATTGAAGGGCTTCAGGGGGAGGGAAAGAAGGGAGGTAGTTATACGAGCCATGCGATGGGATCGTGTGTTTACCCCCTGACATAGATGTCAGACATCTTCTCTCCTGTCATGAAACCATCGTCTTCTAGAATTACGTCATCAGTGTTCCAAATAACAACACGAAGCTCAAAGCTGGACACCAGCAGAGCATTGACCAGAGAAGAGAGAGAGGACGACAGACACAGACAGACAGACGAGGACACACCACAAATACGCACACAGAAAAAAATGGAAAACAAAAAAAAAAATGGTTAACAGCAAAAAAAAAAATCCACACACAGCTCACACCCACGGGACGAGGCTTGGCTGCCGCGACCCGCTGTACCTACCCCCTGACAAATATGTCACTGGACTTTTCCCCAGTGAAGTAATCATCGTCCTCCAGTATTACTTCGTCTGTATTCCAAATAATCACCCTGAGCTCATATCTGGTAAGGGGGGGGAGGAAGGAACACATACACACACACATAATTGGACTTACTGTACATTTGACAGTAAATGAATAGAGCTAACTTGTCAAACTGACTCACCATAATTTAACCTGGGGATAAAACTACCAATTCTGTTGGAAAAACTACAGAAATGTACAAACTTTGCATCGTAATTAAAACATTTCTCATTTAAAATGCACTGATTTATGCTTTTCTCATTACCAGAACCCTAATTTGCTCCTGACATTTGCTTCAGCTGTACCTCTTTGGTTTCCGTGGAGCTATGTCAATCGCTGGTCCAGGAGCAGGCATGTCCATAGCAAACATATCGACCCACATCTCAATGCGGCCCTGTAGAAACAAACAGAGAACAACGCAATGTAATTGTCGCTTTAGTCTGTTTGATTCTATTTATTTTATTCTCTCCTACCTGTTCGATGCCGGGCTTGTCGGGGTTCAGCAGGGGTCTGGTCTCCACGTGCTCGGGGATGAGTTTGCAGCCCACTCTCGGGATCTCCTCCCAGTGGTTCAGCACTGACAGAGCCAAATGCTCCTCAGTCTGCTTCTTCAAACCTGAAGGATCGATACCAATGGAGGGGGAGGAAGGAGAGAAACAGAAATCAAAACATTGAATTTCTTGAAGGGAAAATCTAGGGAGATAACTAACAAAGAATGTGCAATGTTTGCATTTCTCAAAAACAAAGTCTCCCTGACTGTGAAACACAAAACCTCCAAGATGACGGCATCAGCAGATTTGCTTTGTAGCCAGTTGATTACAAATACTGTAAATAAAATAATGCTTGGTCTTATCGGTACATAATTAGTTTGACAGTAAAACAGTGATATTTTAAGTATAATTTATGCAGCTGTACCGTTCTCATCTTCTATCTCTGTTGGTCCCAGGAATATTCGACTCGCCACCTTGACTTTGCCTCCAGGTCCGTAATGAGGTCCATCGATCTTTCCGTCCTTACAGAGCTTGGCCAGGATCTGACTGGGCTTCAAAGGGTCCCGCCACACATTGTATCCGTGGCTGACATCAACACATAACAAGAACGTTACGTAGTCTCAGTGGTCAGAAAATTAATATAATAATAATATGCATAATAATCCAAGGACAATCTCAAGCCTTGTTTACAAAAAGCTCCCACATAACTGTCACCTTAATACATTTATAAAATACTAAGACAATTGTTGAGAATTTTTACCCTTAACTTCTAAGAAAAATTATTTTTCCTATGATTTGCTTGTATTTCTTATCTTTGTATTTGCTGTGTGTTAAATAATAAAGACATAAGACAGATGCTCACAGAGAGTAGTTGGATGAAATGCCACAGGTGGCTCTGTATTTGCTGTAGAAACGATTCTCCAGGTCGATTTTCGTCTCTCCGATCAGGTCATCAGTGCCGACCAAGTCCCAGTCGTACACAGACACTGTCAGCATGGACTCCATGGGGAATGTGGCCTCGATGTCAAATGATCTGAACAGGGATAAATGGAGGGAGTGGTGGATGGGGAGAATTAAAAAATGATCAGATTCTTACTTCAAAATACTGCTGCACAAAAATAACAAAACTTGACAACAGAGAGAGAGAAATAGTGTTTTGTCAACTCACTTGCCAAACACAGGATTGAGCTGTTTGGAGATGTAGTTCTCTTTGTCTTTGACCTCTGACTTGCCCAGTTTGATGACAACGTACGGATCAGCCTTCCCATTGATATCAGCAGGATGAAGATCTGTAGCCTGAGAGGAAAAACAGGATTAAACAGAAAAGAGAGAATATTTACCTGATTCTATAAATCATGGGGGTTTTTTGAATTCACCTGCTAAATATTAAAATGGTGTAACGGCAACTCACCCTGACCACATAGACACGGACGAGGACGTTGATTGGATCGTTATGAGGAATGCTCTGGAACATGCCCATGTTAGGATCAAATCCTGCCTCTCTGGTGATCTCCTCCGACAGAGGCAGCTTGTACATACACAGGGATCCCTGGGTCGGAGGAAACAACAGACTGAGATAACTTCTTTACAGTCTGTCACTCTGAGACATCCTTTATCTTCTTACTGTTTTCTCACTTTGAATCTGCCGACAATCCTGTCGTCATCCAGAGCGTGCTCGTCGTCGTCCCCAGCTTTTCCTCTGTACAGGTTGAAAGTGTGAAGCCAGTCTTCAAAGTTGCCGTACTCACTCTCCAGCTCCTTGTTGTAAACCTTCAAGGGACATTAAACACAGAGAGTGTGAATACTAATGTGTGTGCTGGTTAGATTTTGTATTGAAGTATGTGAAGGTCGAGTCAATGACACTCACCATCAGCTCGTCCACTCTCGCTTTAACTGGTCGTTTCTCAGCCCCGTCCCCAGCCTGACTCTTCTTCTTGTCCTTGGAGCTCTTCTTGTCTTTGCTCTTCTCTTTATTCTTGGAGCCTTTCAGAAGAAGGTCATCGGGTTTGATGTCTGATTGGATGGACGGGTGAGTGGGGATGGATGTGGACAAAGTAGGGTTGGAGTCATGAGGAATGGCGGCAGGGTTGCACACGTCACTACACATGTCACTACACACGTCACTTAACATGAAAGCTGACAGGTATGTCAGGGGTGTAACAGCTTCCTGGATATGATTTTGGAGATTAAGTCCAAAACAAAACAGTACCAAAAACCCTCTTCAGTGAAATTCTTGTTGAAGATAGTAAATAGAAGTGTTAGAAAGATTTGAAATGTTTTCAATAAACCACCACTGCATTTGACAAAGTCACTGAGAAGACATCCTGCCAAATTTCAGCCTCACATCAGAGAGCACAAACTAATGTCGACCATCTTCTCGATTTCTCACAGTCTAGGCTACATTTTAATACTGAATTTATTAATGTTTATTCTTATGCTACAAGTAGCACCTTCAAAGAAGTTTTATAATTGCCGTCCAAAAGTAAATTATTAATGCTTTCTAGTAATCAAAGTGATGCTAGTGCAGAAGATTACTTCAGTGATTCTGTGTCAGCCAACTTTCATGTGTAATGCAGAGCTGGGAGGTGATGCTAATGTGGAAATGGTCATGAATGTTCAAAGTTCAAAGCATGAATATAAGATGGAGCGATGGGATGAAGGAGGCGAAGAACAGGAAGCACATACGAAGCCTCTGCCTGTTCTTTGCTAGATCTTACAAAGAGCCACGTCTGAAATCACCATGTTCACTCATTCACCACCTCCTTCATAATACATACTCATAGAAAGCAACACATTTTGTTGCATCTCAAATGGGACACAATGAATTGAGCGTTTGTCAACAGAAAGTAGTGGACAAACAGTGGACACCGCTTCAGCCATAAGATTCTCATTTCATTGCTAAAGGTCAATGCTATATAATTCTTTACGGTTTAGGTCTATTTTGTTAATTTAGTTTCATTCTCTTTAACCTAATCAGCAGTTATTATTTTATTTTCTCTCTTAAAGTTTTGTCATTGGGAAGCTGGATAGATAACAGCTGAATGAAATTACGTAATATCTCTGTGAGAGGACACTCTGACTTTCTTGGTGGAGGATTGAAAAGACAACAATGATTTAGCGAGATGAGCCAAGGTTAAGATTGAGAGTAGCTGCAAATGAAGATGGTATGTGGCCACTGCGACTTGGGGTGATTATTATAATTATTTTTGCAAGGACATCTTGGATCTAGTGATGGAAATATAACTGTTCATATTATTATTATTTATTGGGAATAAATACTTCTGCTTGAGACGTCGTCTGCCTTCCCTCCTCCACCCTTCAAGTTTTCCCTCACTGTCACAATAGCTGACATAAGTTTAACTATTAATATTTTTTCTCTGTTATATAAAGTAGAGCAGCTTTCTAATATTACTGCATGGTATCAATTCAAAAGACATAACAACAAAAAGAATAATTTTTCGCAACTCTAAGAAAGTACTTGAATATGTTCTCGTGCCCAATTTACAATCCAATACTGGCAACATCTCCCAAGCAGCAGACATAGAGGCACACTGTCGGACCCTGTTTGATTCACTAGAGTTCAATACCTGCCGCCTCTGCAGCTATCTCCAGGTCCTCTCTCTCCTCCGCCTCTGCCTGAGCTGCCTCCTGAGCTCTTAGGGTCTGGAAAAACCAAGCGAGAAAAAAAGTTTTACTCTCAAATCTCATGAGCAAGTCAATCCTGTGAGATTAGACTAGAGCAGGCCCACCTCCTTCAGCGTCTCTATCGAGGCAAAATATTTGGACCACCAGTCCAGCACGCTCTCATCCGTCTCTTCTTCTTCCTCGACTCCTCCCTTCTTTTTCTTCTTCTTCTTCTTCTTCTCTTTGTCGATCTCCTCTTCAGTCTGTTAAAAAACACTAAGGTGATTCTCAGTAGCTTCAGGTCTGATCAGACTGAGCCATCAGAGGGCACATTGCCAAATTTCTATAGGAGCGATTACTCACCATGTCAACTTTTACAACAGCATCAGACATCTATTATAGGGGGCATTACATAAAACAACACGAGGGTTAATACACACAATGGACGATGCAGGTAGGTGTAGCACATGTAGAGAGGACTGGACATAAAGCAGCTCTACAACTTCCAACATTAACATATATAAACACACAGTTTACTATAGAAATGAGCAGGCAGTGCTTTACTATACATGATCTAAAGACAAGCTTACGGCATCTAACTTGACGACTGTGTCCATCTTTCGGGCCAGAGGTTCAGCGTCCAAGTTGACGATGATGTCACCTGCGGGGCGAGAGAATGTGCGGGAGGAAATGCTGGGTGAGGAGCAAGGCTGCGAGCCACCATTTGCAAGGACCATGTAGCCGTTCATTAGCTTAGCTGGAAGTGAGGCCGCAGGGCAAAGACGGCAACAGGTGGAAGCAGCAGAGGGCACAGCCAAGGACATGCAAGAGAAGATGAAGATGGAGGGAGGAAGAAAAAAGTGGAAAAACAAGCAGAGAAATCATCAAAGTTAATAAAGAATGAAAATCCATTCTTTAGTGAGCAAGTTTAACTCAAACTCTAAAGGTAAAATTGCTTTTGGAAAGTTCTATAAAATCTGTAATATTAATTTAGAAGTTGCTTGTTTTTCACTAGGCATAGAGAAACAAAGAAAGTTATTACTGAAGGCAACTGTCATTAAATATTCAACATGTTTGTTCAGAAAAGAGAAACCCCAGCTGGGAGAACAACAAAACATTCTCTTTGCTAACTAATGACTATATAATTTCAGTTGAATGTCAGCACCTGCAGTGGCCCAGTTGTTGGAGGTCTTGTCTGGGGCGCTGTAGATGAAGCGTCTCAGGCTGGTGACAGCATGCGACCCAACCAGGATGTATCGGCCAAACGCTCGACAGTCCACCACCCGGATGTTGAGAGGAGGGTGCAGGAGCTCATTCTCTGGAAGGTCCTGAGGACGAAGACAGTAACAGCTAAGATGTTAGACCCTTCCAAGAAAAGTAAAGATTACCAGATGAATTTCAAGTCAAGTTTCATGGAAGTCTGCAGTTGTACTCACCACCTCAAACCATTTGACCAAGGTGCTGAAGTTGGGGTTTTTCTTGTAGTTCTGGATGAGAGCAGATTGGACACCTCTACCCGCACACTCTATATCCACACGAGGTCGATCCACCTGAGCCAAATTAATCCTCTTAAGGTCCCTTAACCCCCAGAACAAAACCTGAACGAGAAAAAAAACAGCAGCGGTGATGAAAGATCATCTTCAGAGATAAAAACACAAGTCGGTGGTTTAAAATCTCACTTCAATGCGGTAGCGGCTCAAGATTGGTCTGATGCCCAACGGCACAGGAAGAATGGGCCCATGCTCTGAGTCCGTTGGGCCCTCAAGGGGAGGAAGCTCAACTCTGCCTCCTTGGCCAATCTATATCAGAAAGAGTGGGGGGAATATAAAACAGGTTTTATTTATTGGATGTGTGTATCTGTATGGTGCATGGTGGTATGTGCACCGTACCGAATTTCTTTCCCACAGTCCTAATAATTTGGATTCATTTTGTCATTGCTCAATAAGACAACTTTGAAGAGGTGCAGAGAAAGTAAAAGCTAATGTCAGAGTTGGAAATTAGAGAGAATAAAGACTGCATTAGAAACACTGGCGACAGAGTAGCCAAAGATGTGATGGGAGGAAAAGAGAGAATGCAAAGACCACCTTAATTTGCGGTACAGCAAAGTTATGGACAGCGATGAGAGCTCGCCTGATCTCCTCCACATCAAAAGGTATCTGTAGGCAGCAGGAGGAGGCAGAGGAAGGAAATTTTAAAAGCGAAAGAAGGATTATAAGCATGTTAGTGGATGGAAAAGGATGAGGGGGCTGTGGGCAGAGGAAACGAAGGGAAACAGTCATTTAAAAGGTCAAGAGGAAATGTATAGTGAGAATAAAGAGCAAGTGAAGAGGAGTATGGCAAAGAGCAAGAAATAAACTAGTAATGGAGCGAAAAGTTTTCAAGACAAAGAAAGGAAGGCCGTATTTTTGTTTTTTTGCATGCTACATATCATTCTGAAAAGCACACTCCCTTAATTATCTACAGTATGTGGTTTACTATAACTCCCTTTCTATGAAGTAGTGAAATGCAATCTGTGTGTGCATGCATATGGAAACACACTCAATAATTAGTCTGTGTTTATTCATGTGAGTTCTTTCAAACCACACCTGCAGCAGTTCAAATGCAGCCAGGAGTTCCCCTGCGGTGCAGTTCCCTCTGTAAACCTGGTAGTACTCCAGCTGCGGCGGGAACCTCGGCGGGCCATAGTGCTCGTCACACATCTTGATGGTGGGCTTCGCAAACGTCCTACCTATGAACTCTGCCTTGCCCTGAACACCACATCGTGACAGGGGGCAGTCGAGACAGTCAGGGGGGACAAGGGAAGGGAGTTAGACATGAGTGTGAGAGGTGCTGGGTGCACGGTGGCCACTTGGGGTCAGTATTGGTCAGAGTGGTCGAAGGTTTCCTTTTTTTTTTTTTTAAGTGCATTTTATTAAATTATTATTTAGTGAATATTACAGTGAAATATAATAAAAAAGAGTCAAAAAAAGAGGAGTCAAAAAAAGAGGAGTCAAACAGAGACGCTTGTAAATATTTTCCAATAAACTTTCTACACCTCTGTTCCACACAAGCATCTCCACTGCGACACTGTTATGGCCACAGCTGCGACAGAGGAAACTGTTATTATAAATGGAGAAAAAGCAAAAGTGGAGAAGGTGCTTGTATGTTTTTCCTTAACTTTTCCAGAGCTCATTAGCAGCTGCATGAACCAAACAACCCACGCTGCAACAGCCACCAGTTTCTATTAGAATTGGTAATTCACACAGGCTTTAAATTACTAATGGTTTCACACTCTATTAAACCAGCAGCAGCGAGGTCAGCGTTAATGTGAGGGACACGGTGGATGAGTGAGACAAAGATGGATAGAACATGAGGGATGGAGAAGCAAAGCAGTTTTAGTTTTATGAGCGCAAAAGCAGTTTCTCTATGTTGCAGCCGTTCATTGACGCAGCTTTAGGAGCCTACCACAGTGTCCTGGTCAAAGATTTCAACGACAATGATCGGCGGGTCGTCTCTCAGCTCGCTGGCCTCCCCGAACAACTCCACATCGTCAAACACCAGCAGCTGGTCCCACGTAGGACAAAGGGTCTCACTCAGGACCTGACGAACACACACATCAATGCAGTTCACACAAACTCATAACACACTTTCACTGTTTGTCATATGAGCACACAAAATGTAAACACACACACAGTCATGCTCTTACCTCAGTGACCTGGCTGTGTGTGGAGAAGAAGACCCGAGCAAAGGGGTCTGAAAGGCCACTGCTGTCAGCAGCAAACAGACTGCGGGCCTGGTACATGTGTGCTCGCAGCTGAAAAACCTGCTTCACTGTTAGACACACACACACACACACACACACACACACACACACGCACGCACGCACGCACGCACGCACACACACACACACACACACACACACACACACCCACACAAACTTACAATCAATGCCCTCTGTGACTCATTTTGAAGTGAACCACAAAGTAAAAGAGATCGATTGAAGTCAAATGTCTTGAGTGAGTTTGTTTGTCTTGCCTCTGATTGATTTTAGAGTTTATTTTTAATGGTGAGCAAAGAGAAAATCTGATGAAATAGAGGGAAATTTATGCAAAACACTGAAGTAAAAGTTAAAGCAAAACTTTGTACAATAGTGCAGGAAACTAACTAGTGTGTCACCTGCAGAGCAGATGTGACTTGCCTCATTTAGTAATTTCTTATGTTTACTGTACTTACTGTTGTAGACAAGGCTGACAGGAGGGACAGACTGAAGACTGGGGCCCATATTGGCAGCTTTAATCTCTTCAAAACCATTGGGCAAACCGCTGAGGAAGTCCTTTCTCTGCTTGTTGAGGCCCAGCCATAGATACAACTCCAGCTTAGCTTGCACGGTCCAACCTGCAGGACCAAAGCCCTTCTTACCAGGCAGCTGAGGACACAGGACAGACATGGGCACAGAGGAGGTTACGATTTCATTGCCTTTTGCCCATCTGTCAACAGGATTATGCAAAAACTGCTGAATCAATTCTGTTGGGACATGGCCCAAGACAGAATTTTGGGGTGGATCCAGGATTTTTTCCCCACTTTCGTAAACATTGCAAGACAGGGCGTTTTCTGACATTTTAACCAATTTCTCCAGGGAATAAAACATGGATCATGATGAAGCTAAAAAATACTGTAGAATTACATCCTCTCTTCAGTTTTATTACCACAAGTCAACCATTTAACACTGGAGACAAAGCTACAGCAAGGCCCAATCCATACATATTAATATTACCATTGATTTTCAACCTTCTCTCCTAGATTTATAAGTCTATACATTATAACACTCTTCAATACTAATCTTGTATCATGACTTCACTAATACTGATTGTCTCACTGTGCACTAAATAGCAAAGTCTAACTTAATCTTACATGGTTCCAGATTTTACAAGCAACTACAATAATAACTCTCTTTAGCAAAGTGTGTTTTGATGTGTGAAGCAAATAGAGGTTGAGTGAGGGAGGAGCGGGTAGAGCTGATGATACCTTGAGGAAGACGGCTTTGACTTTACCACAGTCTTTACCAGTTTCCTCATCCACTATGGAGTACAGGATGTCTTTGGAGGGAATCCGGGCATAAGCGATACGCTTGTTGTTACACATCATCCAGATGAAAACATCTGGTGTGCTGTGCTGAGGCTGGAGGAGATAAATATGCAGGATAGCATTAACCCCAGTGTCTTTCCCCAACTGTTAAATGGTGCACAGAAATGTTGATTCTGTACTGGTACATGTCGTGTACAGTTTATAGAAGCAGAGTTAAACAGAAGTAGATCTGCACCTCATCAGCGAGGAAACGGAGCTTCTGCAGGAAGTTCTGTGCCAGCTTGAGTTTGTCTCTGACCGTGTTCTTCTTCACCTGAGTCCGAATCTGCTTGGCCTGCTGACCCATGCTGTCCTGCAGGAGGGGAGATCAGTGATGATGATGATTCAAACAGTTGATGTTTCTCATATGATCCTTCAGACCTATTAACCTTCTCTTTCTCAGTCATTAAATCCCTGCTCATTTGAATTCTAAAAATGAGATAGCTTTGCAAATGCATTCCACAGAATTATATGAATGCAAATATATATTATAATTTCCAGTCTTTCCTGTCATTCTTTAATACAGTAGTATTCAGGGACTCTGCTCCTTTGCTCACACTATGTCTTTTCTTATCTATGTAAGAAAAAATAAATCCCACCATTTCCCTCATGCAGGACTTGAGCCGTTCTCGATCCAGTTTGGTTCTGCCTGCCTGGTTCACGTCCTTGTTAGCCAGAGTCACGAAGCGACTAGAAATGACCAGAAAATACAAAGCATGAGACACGAGCATGATTTGTGAATCAATCCTATAAACAGTATTCTTCTGTGATCCGAAAAGCAACATTTTAGCAGTGAACAAGGAACTGAAAGCAAAGAAAGAAGAAAAACATGAAACTGCTGATGCCTTTCACCATGACAACCATAATGACTTGTTTTTAGAGATACCACCGTGCAGAAAGCTGCTGTCTTGATGAAGAGTGCAGCTCACACTCTTTTTCTGGTTATTAATTACTCTATTTTAGCACTAACAGCTGTTTTACAAATGTCCCTGTAAGGAGAAGCTCTCTGTATCAGAGTCCCTTTGTCAGTTTTGATACAGGATCAATCAGTCAATTCAATCTCTTGAATATTATTATGCAGCTTGCCTGCAGCCAACACTGAGCTCCTCCAGCACTCCCCTGAGTCTGCGCTCTGGAAAGGCCTTCTCCGTCTTTATGACCTCCTGAACATCATTCAAACCCTCCTCCTGCATGGACACAGACACACTGGAGCTTAGCACAAAACAAGTTATTCGGACTCAAAGATAAAGATCCAAGACATATTTTACAAATACCAGATAACTGTTATCTGCACAAACCAGTACTACTCAGTAGTACTCAAATATAAGCATTGTATTTCAATTCTATGCATCTTAATACTTCTATCATCAACTTTTGTGTTGATGCTGCAGCACATCAGACTTATAACCTGTCCAGCTGCCTGACACGTGCACACTGACCAGCTTGTCAGCGATCTTGTCCATCATATTGGAGTTGTATAGTCGTCTTCTTTGGTCCTGCCACCAGCTCTTGATGTAGACACACGGCTTCTTTTCAAAGTAGGGAAGATGAAAGTAATTTCTGTAAAGATATAAGTATATATAAATATAATGTGGGTTTTTTAAAGGTTAGTCTGGCTTATGCTGTAAATAAATGAGTAAAACATTAAATTTGGAGTATCCTTTATCGCGCCTGTGACATTTGACCTCTGACCTGTCTGTGATGACGGGCCTCATAAGCGGAGTGGAGGAGACTGAGACCATGTCCCCCCCCTCGTCCGCCTCGTCCTCGCTCGAGTTGTGAATGAGCTCGCTCTCCTCCTCTTCGTTCTCTGCATCTTTCTTCTTTTTCTTCACTGATGAGGGCTTGCTTACACCATCTATCTGGTTGCCGTAGTTACCTGTTACACAGCAGAGCATTACAGGCTGTTAAGGTGTTTGCTGTTAAATCTCTCTGTAATACTCACAGAGTGGTGGCCAATAATAATAAGGTTAGATAAGCTTTTTATTTACCTATTGTAATTTCGAAACTTATCGTTTTGTCACCAATCTTCCTGTCGATCATGGTGGCCTCCAGGAAGGAACCGAAGAGGAAGAACTCTTCTATTTTCCCTGTGGCGCTCTGATGGAGTGGGAAGAACAGCAATAAACATATGGGGGAACATTTTATTGAAGCAGTGTGTGTTCATTTTATTATCTGTGTCTGTGGAGCGATTACTGTCTGTGGAGCTGCTTTATATAATCCAATGTATACATATAAATGCCCCCAGTGTCTTCACTGAATTACTGAGCTACTTATTTTGTGAGTGCTCTATTCTCTAACATATTTTTATTCATTCAGTATGTTTGACCATTACTGGCCCACACCTGGCTCAGATGCTGCATGTGTTGTACACGCAGAAATGTCCACACAGGCTGAAAACGACTGTAAATTGTCAGAGTGATTATGATTTGACAGGTGTTTGCTCTGGTTGCAGCTGCGTCATTTACAGTATGAGTCAGATAGCAACTACACTCATCTCCTACAAATAGACACAGGAATCCACATCATTGAGACACCTTTTAAACAATGAAGGGAGTAGATTTCCATTTCATCAAAATAATCATTTTTAGCTATTTTTCAAATACCGAACACATTAACTTTGCAATCTAGTTGTGACAATATTTCTTTCTTTTATAACTCTGAAGTCAGTTCATCATCATTTCCTGCTCTTTTAAAATCTTTTGAAATTAGGAAGACAAATGCACTTTTATGTAGTGTGACAAATAATTAAACGAACCCATGTTATATAACCCCCCAAAACAAACAAACCATAACTGTACTTTACAACTGGCACACAAATGACTGATCCCAGGGGAGACATTTACACCCTAATGGGCAAGAGGTCAAATAGCTGTCAAGCTTGCCCTGAAACATCACATCTGGTATTTCGGATTTCCCTGGTGAGCAGTTAACTACACATGTGCCAATACACAGGTCAGAGGAGGTCAAACAACTACTCTCTTGGATCACAGGTTGAGGTTACAGCTTTTCTTTGACTTTGAGTAATTCCATTGCATGAAACAAATACACGCACAGAAAAATCCCTTCGCCATTTTAGCAGTCAGGTCTTCTCACCTCTGAGATGTTGGACACAGTCTCCACCTGGACATCAGTGGAACTGATGATTTCAGGGGAAGTGGTGTCCAGGATCTCCACGGCGACAGAGATCAGAAGTCGGGCTCTAAAGGACACTCCTTCTCCAAGTCCGTCATTCAGGTCCTGGTGCTCGTCCATCAGAGTGTACTGACGAGTGGAGCCGTACATGTTGACCCAGGCCGGGCCCATGGTGGGCAGGAACCCTGGAGACAGCAAATGGAAAAGAAGGAGATGATGTGATATTCTAAAAAAATCTTTATTCTTTTATTATATTTGAAATTTGTCTGACATAAGCCATCGCAAATTTCTTATCCACTCCCACCCAACCAACAGATAAAACTCAATCGTTTACATATTTTCTGATGACAATCACAATCCTTCCTCTGGGGGTTTTTATTTTTATCCAGATGATTTAAAACTATCCCCCAAATCTTGCTGATGTTTTCTTTAAAAACACTTTTAGAAGTTTTCTCCAAGGAAGTCATTTCATTCATCCACATTTTAAGTTAAGTTTTCATTCTTCAATCAAGTCCTCTGATCTTATCCTCATCCTTCACTGTGCTGTTGTCATAACCCACTTTGAAGAGATCACTATCAAATCCATTATCTCGGGCATTTCTATGACTGTGTTATCTTCACATTACAGAAATGTTTGAGTTTCTGTAAGTTTTCATTAAAAAACAGAATAGAATTCTGTGGCAACGCTCGAAACCTTTTCTTCAAATGATATAAAAACAGCCTTTAGAGACACAAATGTAACATAACTTAATTCCTCTTAATGTTTCATGCAGTTTGGTTTAATTAATGCAAATGTATGTATTGACTCGCAGTCGATTTGAATGTCATCCAATAAATTCATACAGCCATTAGCCGAAGGTCAGTGGCTTGATTCACAATCTAGCTCTGCTAATTACTACATACAGTAAAATATTAACTAGTTAAGTCCTGACTAATTAATGTACCTGACAGCTACTCAATGCTAGTAAGACAAAGTGCTGACATGCTGCCCTGTGCATTTGTTTCACTCACCTTTATCACCATCATTTGATATCTTGCGTAGGTCAATAAAATGGGTTCCTATGGCAACGTCGTTGACCTTATCTGAGTCTCGAATCTGGATCTTCAGGCGTTTGCAGAGTGGAGGGAAGAGTTCAGTAAAGACGACCTGCTCATTCCAGATCGGTTCATAACTGCTCTTCTGGACAGAAGTTTTCCCCTGGAGAAACATGGAGGGAAAACACTTTTTGATTCACTTCCTTTTAGCCTGCTCCTCCGTCCTCTCCTCCCAGGCTGGGGCTACATGCAATCCACTCTCCTCCACACACAAACACAAGTAACAACAGCTTGAACTAGAAAAGAATAGAGGACAGCAGGAGGTGGAGGGAGTTACTTTCTGCCCAGCAAACTGCACTTGAACGTAGGGGTCCACCAGATCTCTGTTCTCTCCTATGAAGGCCTTTTTCACATTTGCCATTATGCTGGTGTTCATTTTAGGAAGTCCCTCTGCACGGTAGATCTTCACATAAAACCTTGCCCACTGCCTCTCGGCTGGGATGCCCTCTGGGAGCAGGAGGTTTCTGGAAGACAAACAACAGCAAGCTCTCAGTGGGAGACGAGACTAAGTTATAATATTTAATTTATAGTAGACACACTGCCTTTTTTCTAAATCAATCCAATTTGATCATCGACAGCTCATTACCCCTCTACGTCGTCTTCATCAGTCTCGTTAGCCTTATGTGGTGTCTTGATGTTGTCACCCTTTCCAACCACAGCAATGTCACACTTAACATATCCTTTACATCCAGCTGTGATGTCATCAGGGTCAGACAGGATGGCCCACTTGTGGTAGAACTGGTGTTCTGGAGTAGATGTCAATATAGCCCCCCCAAAAAAACAAGAAATATTCTTTTGTCAGTTTACAACAAACTAAAATCAAACTTTAATATCAATGTGAAAAAAATCTACTCATACAAGACAAATCAAACATGCGCACACATGCTATCAGCAGTCATTATCATCAGAGCTACAGTTTGTACCAGGCTGAAAGTAAACTGTCCCAACATCCATCTTAAATGTTCCCACCAAGGTCCCACTCCGAAGGAGGTTTTTGGAGTGAATCACCTAATTAGACAGAATTAAGGATGAAGTATTAGCATAATGTTCAAACGATCATTGTATTAAAGCACATCATCATAAATCATCATAAATCATTCATAAACCTGTGAGTGCAGCTGGCTATTTACATAATGGTAAGCAAGGGGCTGCATGATTTCTTCAACATAACACATTTATCACAAGTGACTCTCTGGGAACATCATTTAACCTCATTAATGCAATAACCAGCAATATCACTTTATGGGTTTACATCCCAAAGGACTGTAACATCTACTCTTCCCCTTTTTACCAGGTATTAAAAGTTAATATTAATTTCAGCTATATTTCTGCAGCAAACTGCTCTGAAGCAGAGACCTAAACTAGCACAGTACTCACTGAGAGCTTGATGATCTTGTCAAACATGACATCAGGAGGAACGTGGAAGTCAAAGACAAAATACTGCAGAAGAGAGAGAAAATATTTTTTCACTTATTCTTCCATGAGAAAACACTTTTGTTTTTGTTCTGCGAGTGAAATGTGCGAAAACAGTTGTTTGAGGATAACTTTGAGGTTCAGTCAACAACCAATGCAGAGTTCACCTGAGGATCTGATGCAACAAACAGAAATGTGATCTTTTCATTAATATATCAGCCTCACAGGAGATCAGCTGCCTTTTGAAGGGGAGTGATTTATTTATTTTTGATGATGTGCAGAAAAGGTCAACATTGGAAGACCCAAACAGAGGAGTGAATTTTTAAGAACACATATTTTAACTTCAGCCCCTCCAGGTTTCAATCCTTTAGATGTGGAGATGAGAGGCTTGAAAAGACATGGATAATTCACACGTCTGCATCTAAGACTTTCATGCCTTTGCAGTAGTTAATTTTACATAATGCAGCTTCTGTTCACCTCGGTCAAGACATAACTACGGGCTAGAGAACCATGTCCCCTTAACCCACAGAAAAACAAGTGAAATACTTCTAAGGCACTGAACAAACTGGTGTGTCTCAGTTCGAGGACAGAGAGATTGATGCTTATCTAGATTACTCTTGTTTCCAGGTTTTTCTGCCCGCGGGGGACCTTCACACAAATAAATCGATGGGAGACAAACCTTCACATCGCTCCCAGCAGGACACGGAGCTGAGGCTGTGAGTTCTGCATAATTCTTATTACTTTTGACTAACAAGAGCGATTCCTCTGCTGTCGAGGAAAGTTTCAAGTGAAGGCAAGAAGTCTCGAGTTAAGAGCCATATGTAGTATTTTAAAATAATGAAAAAAGACTAGCTCATCAATGAGAACAACGATGAATACCTCTAGGACACTCTAGCTCCTGAGAAGATAAAAAAGAATGTATTCACTGACACTTTACAACGGATTCTACACTGTAAAATGTTTTTTTGTTTTTTTTTACCTATGATGTGTTAAAGCACATTGAGCCACTTTAATGTCTATGACTAGAAAACCACAATGTAGAAAATCGCATCAGTGATTCCGACATTCAGAGGTCAAAAGGAAGGTAGTTGTTATTGCATGAATTATTAATTATTCGCTTTCTTGCGGAGAGGACTTTCTCACCTCATTGTAGTATGGGCAGTTGGTGGACTCCTTCATGGATGTGTACTTCTTGTCGTCTCCAATCTCCACACACACCACAGGGTCCATGTTGAGGCCTATCAGCTGCCGAGCCTCGATCACTGTGATGCTGATCTGATGGGAGAGATCAACACATTAGATCTACAACAAACGGACTTTTATCACTAATCACACAACTGCACGGTATTTACCCTGTTGAGTTTAACACCTCAGAGTCAAACCATCCAAATTGATCTTTAACAAACTCTAATGAGGCTGATTCCAGGTGGTGAGGACTTTTCCTTCGATTTCCCTATTTCAAACTGTGATTTTACTGACTCTGAGAACGTTTTCAGATTACAGCAAAATCCCACAGGTTTAATTAGTCTTTTGATGATCAAGAGGAACAGAGAGAAACAAGAAAAATAGAAAAGAAAAAGTGAGGATGAGTCTGCAACTTACAATTACAACAAGACTCCACTTGACTGATGTATTAGTGTATGCATGATTTTAAGTTAAATAGGCCATGAAAATAGGCCATGAGCGCAGGCACAGGAGGATGTTACACTGGGCCCACAATTATTCTTTTCCTTCTTCTTTCTGATGTTGTAGTGAATACATTTAGTGTGGTAGTCACAACTGCTTTGATTGTAAAGAAAGACAAAGGCATATGACACAAGACACACACACACACACACACACACCTGATAATCCACTGGTCGTCCAGAGCCCGGTTCCATCTTTATATCTGGTTTTGACCTGAAGAAATACAAAATTAATGATTTTTCTACAGTACACTGACAGATAACAAGGACAATGATAGCACTGTGCTCTCTGCGTCAAGATGTGCAGTGGCATTAGCAGTTTCATATTTGAAAAACACATGCGTTAGAGTATGAATGAACATCATACCTCTTATTTGACACGTTAGTGGTGACGGCAGTGACAGAGGCCAGGGAGATGGTGTCTGGGTCAAGTGTTCCAGCAAGATGGATCGCCCTTCTGTCCAGGTCATCCATGTCTAGGACTGCCGGCTCATCTGGACAAGTCAAATAAAGAATTAAAACTAATACTTGGTGGAAAATTTAAAGGATTGTGCTACATTCTATGGTATATTCAAATCCACAAGTTTGAAGCCCATCAAAAATGTATCTGGTTTTACCTCCTCTCTTGTGATCGTCTTTAGAGCTTTTCATCTTGCCGAGCTTCATGGCTGAGAAAACTCCCTTCCCTGCTCTGGTGAGGGAGAAAGTGACAGCAGATAAGAGAGAAGGAGGAGAGAGGAAGAGGAATTGATATTATAAAGTGAATCTTTTGTCTGTTTCACTTTTATCCATCTTCAGATTAATCAACTTCATATATGTGTCTCATCGAGTCATATTGATTAACATTAACAAGTGCTGAACTTAAAACTCCACTGCCCATATGTGGACATATTCAACATGCAACCCAACACCACATGTACTGTCCATATATCATGGACATCTTTGTGACCTGGCTAGACACTTGATTCCAGTGGATCCCCCCCCCACACTGCTGCCAGTTCTCCAGACCCTCAGTCACAAGAGTATCCGGTGTCTCCACATTGACATCATCTGGATCACATATCACCACAATGACAAAGAGCTTGTGATGTCAGCAGCAGGACGACAAATGAGGGGCCTTAATAATTGAAAATGAGGGTGACCGTCCAATTTGCTGCGGATATGTATACATGTCAGGAAATTAATGAATCCTTTTGTTTTCCTCGAATGATCCTTCAGAGTCGAGTTCAGTTTCTGCTTTGATCACTCCAACATTATTCTAGAGGCAACCTTCAACCTCATTTCATGGAATATGGTGAAGAGGATGGTTTTACGGAAATCTATGTCAACGTCTCACTAGAAAGGTTCACGGCTGAGTGCCAAGCATGATTTAAAAGTAAAAGCCTGGAGGCCAGAGAACTGGAATAAAAGTCAAGAAAGACTAAGGAATCACTCATCAACATTGGGATGAAAAGCTTTTCCAGTCAAATCAAGGGCAAGCATACTTATAGATACACTACATGGATTTCCTGTCTCCATTGTGTCCAAAAAACACAGTTTCACTGGTACGTTCACAACTGATGGGCAGTTTCATAGAGCTGAAACAGCATGTGTGAATATTTTTAAAGAAAACTCTGGAAAAGATCTTTAAAGGAAAAACATTTTCATTGTGGTGCTGAAAAAGTAATTGGATCATTCAATTCTCTAATTAATAGAAAGTTGATTGACAAAAATTTGGATACAGTAATAAATTAGGTAATTTATAAAGCAAAAAGGCAAACAATTGCACATTACAGCTACTCAAATGTGAGCTGCTTTTTTAGTTTTATATGATAAAACATTGAATAGTTTTTAGTGAAGATATGAATCTGAAACACCACCTTTGACTGTGGTGGGCATTTCCCCCATTTTCTGCATGAACAATTGTATCACTAGGAAAAAAAGAATCAATAGCCCCAGTGACTGCAACAGCAAAATGAGATGCTCCAGTAATCCAACCTATTGCCTCCATGTAATTTACCAACAAGGTAGCAAAACAAACTCACACGTGTAAAATGTGTTTTTCATACATACCACATGAAAGACTCCACTGGTCCTACTCAATTCCACAGAGTTGTCGGATCAATATAAATCTGCCCCTTTAGATTCTTCCTATTTTGAACTGTATTTCCACATTCCTCACGCGTCTAGAGTACCAACAAACCAACCAGGCCGATAACAGCTGGTACAGGTGAGTGGATGATAAGGGAGGGAGGAGGGAAGGGAGAGAGAGAGAGAGAGGTGGAGGTAGATGGTTGGAGATACATAGAGAGGAGGAGGAAGAGGAGAAAGATGGAGTGGGTGGGGCTCTATACATCACCACCAAAAACTAAACAGATTTTAGAGTTTAAAGATTTAAACTTCCTGTAATGTTGTGCTTGAATATTTTTATATTACTTAGAGGACACATCAACATTAAACTGAGAACATCTCACTGTATATGCCTCAGACAAATACTTTAAATTTAACATAGAAACTACATGTCTAACCTGGTGATTATAATCCTGACCTCAATATTGACTTCAGAACAAGGTGCTAATCCTAAAAAAATGTTTTACCTAGTCACAAAGTGCACGTGTATGTGTTTATTTTGTTCAAGTGTGTTAAGGTGTGCACCCGCGTGACCCGACGTCACAACCTACTCAGTATCACCGCGCATGCGCATTTCAAACAGCGGCTCCGTCAGTAAGACATGTTGGAGTGTTGCTGCAGCTCCTCGGTTTCCTCCAGCACCTAAGATCCAGCTCAGACTCTCTGTGCTGTTCTTACCGTTTGTCTACTGGTTATTCTGCGACCCGTTGTCTTCTGAATGCAAAGGTTCGTAACGTTTACAAAGCTACCTATAAGCTACCTGTAAGCTACCTATAAGCTACCTATAAGCTACCTGTAAGCTACCTATAAGCTACCTGTCAGCTACCTATAAGCTACCTATAAGCTACATATAAGCTACCTATAAGCTACCTGTCAGCTACCTGTCAGCTACCTATAAGCTACCTATAAGCTACCTATAAGCTACCTGTCAGCTACCTGTCAGCTACCTGTAAGCTACCTGTAAGCTACCTATAAGCTACCTGTAAGCTACCTATAAGCTACCTGTAAGCTACCTGTAAGCTACCTGTAAGCTACCTGTCAGCTACCTGTCAGCTACCTATAAGCTACCTATAAGCTACATATAAGCTACCTGTCAGCTACCTGTCAGCTACCTGTAAGCTACCTATAAGCTACCTATAAGCTACCTGTCAGCTACCTATAAGCTACCTATAAGCTACATATAAGCTACCTGTCAGCTACCTATAAGCTACCTATAAGCTACCTATAAGCTACCTGTCAGCTACCTGTCAGCTACCTATAAGCTACCTGTAAGCTACCTATAAGCTACCTGTAAGCTACCTATAAGCTACCTGTAAGCTACCTGTAAGCTACCTGTCAGCTACCTATAAGCTACCTGTAAGCTACCTATAAGCTACCTGTAAGCTACCTGTAAGCTACCTGTCAGCTACCTATAAGCTACCTGTAAGCTACCTATAAGCTACCTGTAAGCTACCTGATGTATTGTTTTTTAATGAAGCCCTCACCATCTAAATTCTGTCAAGTTTGTGGAGCGGGCTGCAGTGAGGCTTTTTGTGTCAGTTATATATTATGATAAACAGTTTTTCCTGACTTACAAATAGCTAACAATGAACTTAACTAATGGTAACTTTTGATGCTAATTGAATCATCTTCAATTTCTGCATTCCAGGGTATATGTGATGTCTTTTAATGTCTTTTCTGTTTTATTCAAAGCTGTGGTATTACTCCTTGACATAATTAATTGCCTAAGTTTTTATGAAAGTGTTGAAATTGTTTTAAAATTAATATGGTTAAATTGATCTTAGATTTGTTTGCATTTTGATCTCCTTGTCATGTAGTGTGTGCAGAGAAAGTGATCAGAATGTCTGTAACACTTGATTTTTAGAATTACTGAAGTGGAACTGAAGGAAACGTTATTATCATCATTGGACGCACACTCATCACGGCTGATAAAGCTGTCCAGATCACGTGGAGCACTTGGAAAGGACCTCAGGACCGATCCATATAGATGCCACCTCAAGAGGTAAAGTCTAGTTAAGTTTAGGTAACAAAAACAATTTTGTCATGGTGAAACGAAACCAGCGTTGACTGACATTGGAGACATATATGTACAACAAAACCTCCATCTATCTATGGTCTATACTGCTTACCATTTATTGACCTCTAGCCCACTGTTGCCCAGCCAGGTACACGGGCCAACATACAAAGACAAACAACCATTCATGCCTACAATCAATCTAGAGAATCCAGTTACCCAACACCAATCTACATGTCTTGGATGGTGAAAGGAAGCTGTAGTAACTGGTGAAAACCCCCAGAGACACAGAGGACATGCAAACGCCACACGAAAGGGTAATTGTGAGAGATTCAAAAAAAAGTGTATAAACTGCTTGATTACATAGATTTCCACAAAGATGAGTGAGATCATTTATCAACATGAATGGAGATCATTCATCTATGAAGCAGATTTATTTCCAGGGTTATTTGTTAGTTTCTGGCAGCTTGATTTCCATCTCCTCCATAAAACAGAGATTTGAAAACATTTCCCTCATAGTTGTGAATTTAACTTTAATGCTCATGTCAAACTGAGGCATATGCATCAGAGGACAAGTGAGTAAATAAGAGTTAAGTCCATTTGAATCAGAACTTTCTGCAAGTGAATGGTCAAACATGGACAGGAGTGGGTAAAGAAAATGTGGATGTGCAGTACGACAGTATCTTTATCTAACTTCTTTCATGCTGTTCTCCTTTGTGCTATTCAGACATTGTTTCCTGTTGAGTGTATGAGCATTTATTTTGGTCAAATAATGATCCAGTATTCATGTAATGGTTGGTCTTAGTTTTCATCAGCTACTAGTGATGTTTTCTTAATTTACATATTTGCATGTGATGTCTTCATGTTGAAACACTCTTGGCCACTGCAAAAAAAAAAAAAAAAAAACTCCCATCCCCCATTGAGATCAAAATAAATAAATATAGGGCAGAAAAAAACCCCATCAGGAATCAATAATTCATTGACATATACTGTACTTTCTGCTCTAGGGGCTCTAGAGAATGGAGCTGGATGAGATATACTACACACACCTGCTCTCTGTCCCTCTCTGACACATGGGTTGGATGCACTTAATCCGGTGCTCCCAGGATCCCCTGAACTGGAGCCAGACAAAGATCAGCTTTACCTGATAACACAGTTAGGGATCAAAAACCCAACCCAGAGCTCTCCATCAAAAAACCTTATTGAAGGTTCTGCAGTCCTCTATGTCTGTGTCTCTTTCACAAAACTTGATTTTTGTGTGTGGCAGACTTCTTCTTGAACTTTCCACTTTGAAACAGAACGTCAGTGTTATTTATCTCTGTGATATGATCGTCTTTTCATGTGCTTTTGTGTAGCCAATTAACTCTCTCAGTAATTGACATTTTTTGCTTGTGATCTAGTGAGTGTTTCCTCAGAATTTACCCTCATTAGCTTCAAATAGTTAGAAGCTTATGCAAGTTTAATGCCCCTAAAAAGTGCTTTGAACTCTACACGTCCTACATACAGCAAACAAAACATTTTCTTTTTCCTTTTGGGCATATTACACATTTATTTGTGTGTGCTTTTATACAGCATATAGAATAAATCTATTTCCACAATATTCAAATGTGTTTGTGTGTATGTTAAGAAAGACTATCTACATAACGCAGACAAAAGAAGCAATAAAAAGAACTATGGAGGAGAAAATGAAGAGGAGAGAAGGAGTATGAGAATGTACATGTGCCACTTAATATTTTATATCCACTCCAAGTAGCACTCTTGCATTTTTTACTCTGTTATTGCATCAACCAGACCAGAACAGAAGAAGTCTGAGGGATTCCAAGGATGTTCCCTTTTATGTAACATTTCAAATAATCACCACTAATGGAAGGAAAACAGCTGAATTTTACAACATGCAGGTAATACCAGAAATTGGTATTTACCCCAAGAGGCATGTCTTCATGTCGTCATCAAGACTTAAAATAATAAGTAATACTAACAAACTTGCTTTAAGTGTTCACATTAGACACCATACTATCACATAAGGTGAGAACAAGAACCAAGGCAACCCACAGCGAACTGTAACAACAGAGCTAACACAGCTGTCCCTGGAGACAATCTACACGAGAACAAAATTATTCAGAGACAAGCGCTTCACTTCAGTATGTCTCAGCAGAAGGACTCAGGAGTAAGAATTTCAACAAGGTCAGAGCTTGTTGTCACATTGTCACAACCTCCTCCCTCATTGACACGTTTGTTTTTCTCAGAAACACGTGACCGTGCACTGCCCTCTTGTGGATGTATTGCTTAACAATCACGATAACATAAAGGATGCATGGAAGTATGTGGGCTGTGATGGTTACATTGTTTGAAACGGACAGATATTGCCGTATGTGTACGGCTGCATAAATTAGCTTTCAGAAGGAATGGGACAGGTGGACAGTTGGACGTACGTGGACAATCTGGAAAGCTACTGCCTTCGGCTTTGGCTGGCACAGAGGCATAAAAATTAAACTCTGAAGATACATGTTTTTTCTTTTTATGGACCTTATCTCTGAGCTCCAAACGGAATCTCTGAAGCCTTAACTTTTATTGCTGTGTGTCAGCAATGTCTTGATTCAGTCATCTGAAGATTTTTTATCTGCTGACAAGGACTGTTAATCTGAAAGCTGACAGCTTGCAACAGTGCACAATAATTGTGTATTACAATGCATCAGGAGACAGCTTGTGATTCTATTTGACATTGATAATAAAGCAGTACCTTAGTGTACGTAGCAAATAATAGCAAAAGGAAAAATATTAAATCTAAGATCAACATAGATACGGTCAATGCATGGCATGGTTTCATTATTAGCTGATATCTATTGTGGTGTTTCCACAGGGAGTCGGTGCTGCAGCGAGCAGACACACTGAGATAAAGAAGAGTGAGATAAAAGACCACACAACACAATATGTAATCCAGAGCTGTGTTTGAAAACACTGCAGTTTACGCTGACG
This sequence comes from Paralichthys olivaceus, assembly GCF_024713975.1. Taxonomy (NCBI): domain Eukaryota; kingdom Metazoa; phylum Chordata; class Actinopteri; order Pleuronectiformes; family Paralichthyidae; genus Paralichthys; species Paralichthys olivaceus. The sequence continues at coordinate 13,759,307 of NC_091111.1, forward strand.
GACAAATGAATCACGCACTCGATAAAGAATTATAAGCTTGTTTGAGTAAATTATTCTGCAAGAGAAATTGTTTAAGCTGAATAGTCTCCTTAGAGTAATTTGACAATTTGCAAATGAATCATGCATATTGTAATTGTTTGAATAAACACAATGACTGTTTACTGTGTTTCACTGGGGCTATGTCGATTAATGTATGCATTGTTTCAGTAGGAATAGATCTTGTCTAAGCCTCTGCACCAGTGTGAAAATCAGATCTGTAGAGCCGCTTTTTATCCCAGTTTTTTCCTCTGAAATTCATGTCCACAGATGAAATGACAACTGGAGCCTTAAATCCATTCTCTTCATGACTGGCACATAGGCACAATTCAGCAGCTCTGCTTCACTCGCAGTAAAAACACTCAGGAGGTGATGCATTTATTAACAAAATCCCTGCAAAGCCGGCTCATTGTGGTGTCGCAGACAGCACACAATATTTTATGTGCTCTCCCATTAATCATTGTTCAGTACAGGGAAGGAGGGAGAGGTGGTAGCAGTGTGATGGTAAAGTTCAACTTTAATTTCACTCAATGAAGTGGACGAGGAGGAACCGATACACCCCAACGAGCCACCTACACCTCCACTGTGGTCGTACTGTGCTGTTATAATTGAATTGGATGCTAACTGAAAACAACCCAGTGTAGAGACTCTTCTGTAAGCAGCGCACATGACCTTTAGGCTTCAGCTGACACAACAGAAATAGACAAAAAGGCGGTGGAGCTCCATGAGCCGAGTAGACACAGTTCTCCTGTTTGTTCTTCCCCCTGCGCTCGTGTGTAAACTCAGAACAATGTGTATTATTAATGGAGCATTTTGAGTTTGCTGCTTCTGAAGTGTTTTAGAAAGAAGTTTAAATACCTCCTGCGCCTGATGAAAACCTTTTGATGCCAGGGACTTTATGCATACATTAGACAACTTTTCCTTTCCCAAGACCAATGCATGGACTTTACTTAACCGTCAAAACCAAGCTACAATCCGATACCAGTGGATTCAAAAGAGAACAACTTCTATAACATTCTGACTGTTATATAACTGGAAATGAGGAGAAAATTAAAACCATAGAAATTGACAGTCATAACCAAAACAAATACATATAGAACATAGCTTTAAATAGCCGTTAATGTGTAGACACAGTCTAATAAAAGATATTTTACGTAGTACCAAAACTGAAGTCTTGCATATGTACTACAACATTCTACTTGTGAAATATACCTTGATATCTACTGGAGCATTTTAGCAAGCTTTGGAAAACGCAACTCGGAATCACTTCTTCGTTGCTATAAAAACAGTACTTTCCATTAACACTACAGAACAACTGCTGCTTTGGAGTTCCAAAGAAGAAGAGCTTTCTAGGAGAAGTAAATTAAAGTTTTACTTAGTTGAAACTAAACTACTGCTGCTTTAAATATGTGGTATTGGGTCAGTGCATAGATTTGCGAAGTAGCCAGTGCCTGGCACGCCATTAGCTGCAGTATCTGATGCTCGTATTGGTATCTGAACATCTCTAGCTGTGATAATGACCGAAAGCATCATAATTCCGGTTGTGATGAAAAATGGTTAGTGTTTCATTCTGGAAACCTCTCAACCAGAGATAAACCGAGCTGCTGGTAATTTCAGGAAATAAAAGGTTTGGATGAAAAGTGGCGAGGCTAATAAAAATCCTTCCTCCCGCCTGTCAGTCTGGCTAACGTCGACTGGTGAGAGGTAGATTACAGCTGGATTTGCTGGCTTGACTGAAAGTTGTTGGCCTTTTTATCACAGCTCATTTGTTTTTTTTCCCCTTAGACAAAAGCACTACGATTGTCCTTAAGTCTGACTGACACCTCTGTGCTACCACGGCAACTGGAAAAGAGATGCCCTGATCATGCAGAAAGGACAGAGGCTCTTTTACCTGGAAAATAAATAATCTAATCTGTTGCAATATATTGTTTCAACACACTTTTACAGTATTTCTTGACAAGCAATACTTTCTTTTTCTGTGTCGACCAAACCCGAACACTCTGCGTGTTATATAATACCAGAGGGATGCTCTAAAACTTGAGTGAGTCAACTTCTTGATTTCCTCCGGCAGCTTTGAGTCTCTTATCAGCAGAGCCTGAACAGCTTCATGCCGTATAAAACGGTGAAATTTGGCTTTCAGAGTCCACAAGCAAAAAGAAAAACATGACCACAACACAAAGGCACACAGAGTTATTCACTCTCCTATTCAACGTGCAGTGTAATGATGGGTTTAGAGCTCTGGCTGTGCAGATAGTCTCAGTGGAAATCGATACAACCCACAGATTATTTCACATATGAGTCAACAAAAGCACCACAAGCAACCACAGAGAAAAAGCAGCGAAGAGGAGGAAGAGAGCATCCTGCAGGGCAGACAGTCTCACAGTATTTCATATCAAATCTATAACCTAGTTCAATCTGGGACTGCTCGTCTATTTTCATAAACTACCAAATTTATTAATACTCTCTATACTGTGTAAATTACAACCATTTTCATTTTCTTCATTTAAAAGTTGATTAAGCTCAAGTGAAAAGAGGTTTTCATCCACACGGTGTCCATGTGAAACATGTTGGGAATTGGAGCTCAATTCACCACATTATTGTCCCTTTGGCAGGTGCCATGACATGAATGATGGAAATGATAATGAGAATCAACTCAGCTCAAACACGTGATCATTTCGGTTCTCCAGTTCAGTATAACTCATATCTGTCTCATGAGATAAATATGAAAACAAATAGAATTTTAGATCTAATGCTCACCATTCTCCAAACTATTTCATCCCATTTGTCACCAATATTGAGCATGGCCATATCCTCTTCATAGACTCATAGATTAAAAGGTTTATATGCTGTGTGCTCTGTGCACTGTGATGATCACATCCTGTATGGTTGATTAATTTGCAAGTCAATATCAGCTCTCATCTATGCATCACATTATTGGCAAGTAGGTTTATTGGGTCTGCGCTTTTCTATTCATAGAAATAACAGATGTTACATCGGCAATCAAGTTATTTTTTCAAACTTAATGACTTCTTAAAAACTGAATTTTACAATCATCATAACATAGAATGAATGTAAACCAGCAAATGAAAAGCATTTCACAGCCTGATTCACTGTACTGTAATGAAACCATGTTATCATGGAGGTTATTATTGGAGGTTATATTGACTCACTTTCTGAAGGTCGGTATGGATCCCTGTAAGGTCCGACCAGGGGACGTCCCTGACCCGTGGCTCCGTCCAGACAGCAAGCTGTCGGTTTCAAACGCAAACATCCCATCACGATCGTCAGGCACATCCAGGAACTCCCCGTCGCTCCACACTCCCACTGTGCCATCCATCGGCTGGTATCTGATTTCTATAGTAACACTGGTCTGAAATGAAGTGAAAGGAACAGCGAGTTTATATTATCATTTGATATTCAGTTGATATTTTAATTTAAATACAATCTTATACACCACCAGTCTTATGAAAGGCCTCAGATGGATTGACATTCAATTTTAAACAGGAGTTTATGGAGCATAGAAAATGATCTGCATTGTTTTAAATGATTTGTCGTTGTTTTTTCTGGTGCCACAATGACTTTGACCTTGTGGTTCTTAGAAGGATTTTCATTATATTTGGTGTAGTCTCGTTTCCCTCAGGATAACTTGTAGTTCCTACATTTTTCACCATCTTCAGGTCAAAATCAATAATTCAAAGTAACTATTAATTAATCAGTTATTTGTTTTATGATAAAATTCTTGCGAAACCAATGAAATTCCCATCGACCCCAGCAATGTTCAGCACTGATTAGGAAATGTTCACATCCTCAACACTAAACCACAATGATAAACACTTATAAAGACTAAACATGCAAAACAACATTGTGAGGACGCTAGTGTTTGAGTCAGAGCACCATTGTGAATGGTGGACTGTATCTACATAGCTTTAGTGCCTTATGCTAAGTCACCAATTCACACACACATTTATACAGCTCTACTAAATGCTCTTCTTTTCTATTACACACCATGGACAGCTATTTGGTTTAGTGTCTTGCCCAAGGGCATTTTGGGCATTTGGACTAGAGGAGCAGCGGATACCTACTTTCTGGTTAATGGCCACAGTTCAGTACCACTACCACTGCTGCAGACTAATTTTAAGTGCTCTATGAATGAGCTGTCCCATTTATTATTAATATGCTATTAAAGACAACATGGTGCATTACTGTGCAGTATATACAGGTGCGTACACTTAATATACATTATTTTAGTTACAGTATAACTCTGCAGTTACTGCCAAACCAAACCTGTGCTGAAAGAGTCCAGTGAAACTACCGACCAGCCAACACCTTCAGGCTCATTTGGCTCATTTAATCGTGTTTGGAGAACTCTCAATATGCACAACAAACTTTAACAGGACTGTTTATCATCTCCTCTGCCTGGTTTTGCTTGGGGACTTTGGATTGACAGTAACTGTTAGTTAAATGTGGGCCAGAAACATTGGTGACAACGCAGTTTGTCTTCGGCGCCTTGAGGAGAATCACGCCTGGGCTGATATTATCCTCCTGACAATGACCTGATCTTTATTATAAAAAGGCCAATTTATTCCACTGACAAAGACAGATGTGGAGTAAATATACACAGGGCTCCTGCTCCCCCTCTCCTCCTCCGTCTGTCTCCATGTCGCTCTCCTTTCACCCTTTTGCAAGACAATCACTGTAGTCCGTGAGGAGTTCGATTTGTTACTATGGCAACCATACCAGTGCAGAGTTGTAAGTAAAAGTGCTGCTCTTAGTTTCTCGCTGCGGGGCTGTACAGTACTGAAATGTGCGTTTGCTTTGATGTGTCTTCATGCAAAAGCACTGTGACAGTGTGTGTGTGTGTGTGTGTGTCTGTGTGTGTCTGTGTGTCTCTGTGTGTCTCTGTGTCTGTGTCTCTGTGTCTGTCAGCACTCCCATGCGGTGTGGCATCATATCAGAAACATCACAGCACAGCACTGCCAGCTCCACAAACACTTCTCTCCAGCCGCGGTGCTTTAAAACCTCACATGGTTAATTTGTCCTGCACACATCCTATTGTCTCATTTCCACATCCATATTCACTCTCACATTATTAATTCGCCAGCAAAATCATCCTCGCACTGACCTTCCCCGCGAGCTACTCTCTGCTCAGCTGTTCTAAACACAATATCCAATTGATAGAGAATATGTGGATTAATGTATATGGGGAGTATCTCAATATGCTGATTATTTTTAGTATTAGTAGTATTAGATTAGTATTTCCATCAGGTCCTTGTCTTAAATGGTGGGGCCTTTATAGCCCTGATGGTGGCTGTTACTTCTCTCTATTGCCACCACTGCAGGTGTAATGAAAGATTTATCTCTTCATTTAATGTCTCTTATTTGCTTGTGACTGCATTGTACTGCTAAATAAGATTCGGTTTAGTCCTTCTTATGTAAGCCATCTAATTTTAAGGCAACACACTGTTGTTTGGACTATGCTCTTTGAAGTTGTAATACAGATTTTTATTTATACTGACGGGTTTGTTAAACCTGACCTAATTATTCATATGGCAACTCGGGGCAGCACAACGTGCTGTAAACACAACTATAAAGTTAATAACCATGAAATTCAAAACATAAAATTCTCACAATATTGATGCACATATAAAACAATCGTGTAAATTATCCAGATCTTAAAAAATATTTCAGTTTTGTGCAGTTTTCAAACTTGCATAGCTACTGTATCTCGATAATATTGTTCTTTGTTAACTTTGTTACAGCCATACATATCAAGCCTGGTCTCACTTTTTGATTTTCATATTCTACACTACTAAGAGATGCATGAGCAAGCTCCTGCTGTTAAGCCTTGCCTTTATTGATGTGTTGTTATCATCGATGAGAGTGTCAGTCAGCTCTAGGTGTCCCTCTTCAGCCACCTTCTGCAGTACCATACAGAACGTCCCCACCGATCTGCGGGAAAGCATAGACAGGGAAAAACACGTCGTTAACAAAAATCAATGAGATCACTATGTGGCATTATGTGTTTTAGTTCTTTGTTCCTCCTCTGTTGACCATCTGTTTACCTAAAAATCATCAGTCTGAATCGTCACACTGCTACTTTACTTTATATGTTTTTTTCTGTTGTTACACTACTGACCATTGACAAACTGTACTTTTTTTTTTATATTCCCCGAAAGCATCTGTTCTCCACCGCTGTGCTTCACAGTGAGAAGCTGAGTGTGTGCCAGAGATAAGAGTCAAGGAGAGTGGGTGCTGATATCGGCTGTGACTTGAGAGATATTGAGAGATTGCCAAACTGCCATTATCACTATACTCTCAATACAGTGTTTCACACCTCACCTCGATCAATCCCCTACTTCACCAAAAGAGAAGTGCACATTCACTGAAGTTAATTCAACCCCCATCCATTCATTTACTTCACCACTATATTATATAGAAAAAAAGATGTGGTAAATCCTTCTGTAACATTTAAGATTAGAGCCCCACCACTATGGATTTTTGGTGGCTGATGCAGATACCTGCCTCTACTGGTTTGTTATATATGCCCAATGGGTTTTTACTAGTTGTTACATTTCTCTTGCAGGAATACTGCTGTCCTCCACAATAAAAAGACAATGGGAGCTCGATTAAAACAGGGGCACTTCCAACAATGATCCCACTGATTATAATCTTCCTGCCCTGTCTGAAGTTGTAATCTGTCCTGTCTCGTTAGATAATACAAGTAGCACCATTAAATATACATTTAAAATATCTGGTGTGAAAATTAGCAAAGCATGTGTTGTATGTTATTATATCAATTAGGAAATGCTACCAATCTGGGTTAGGGTTACACATCAAAGAAAATGAAAACGACAAAATAACTTCTACTGTGACTCAGCAAAGGCTTTCAATACTTTGCAGAACCAGACCGAAACTTCTAGCCACTTATCTTAAGCTCTTATCAAAGCCCTTAAGGACAACTAACTAATTAAATGAAGATTAATGCACCATTCATCCACCCAGAACACTTAGTGAAGAATTTGTACTTGCTTTTGTTTTGGCAAAGTTAGGTGTTACTTGGAATTTGCAAAGAAAAAAACAAAGTTTACTCAGTTTGTCTTAATTTAAAAGTTAATGCAAAAGGCTGCGGAGGCTCAGTGTCAACCTTCAAGCCAACTACAGCAGGTGCACTCATTGTACATCTCAGTTTTATTTTATTTCTTCTTTTTCACTGTAAGAAAGCTCAGGGTTTAAAGAATGGATTATTTGAGCATCATTATGCTTTGTTCATTTTTGATCAGTTACTGTTGTTAACTAGGAAACCAAGCAAATATACTGTATGCCTTCAGAGGCTTGAGTCCTCCTGCAGTGGCCATTGTTTAAGTTCCAACCAAATACTCTGTGCCTTCCCCATTCTCTCTCCCCATTTCACACTTAACTCTGTCCTGTCAATAGACAAAGACTAAATTGTCCAAAAATCTCTAGTCCTTGGTGGAGGTACACAAACACAACAGAATAAGAAGATAATCGTTTTCGTTACATATATAAATGGAAAATCCTTAAACATAGGGTTCATTGCAGGGATCCCTCATAGGAGCTTAGCAGTGGGAAGAAACCCAGTACAATCCCCATTCAGCGACGCAATTAGAGCTGGTGAATAATTTAAAGAGTTTCCCCCAAAACAGTTTGTTGTTCTCAGAGCAATCTGTCACACACAAAGAACATGTAGGCCAGCCTCAACCATATGTAATTTATACTAGGACGGTCACACACACAGTGAAAAACACTGTAAATACAGCTGTGCTTTAGATTTCAGCGTACATGTAACACAGTGCAAGATAATACATGTGGTGAAACAAGAGATTCAATAGTAAGAGCAGATGCACAATCACCAGGCTGGATATGAGTCCGCAGGGAGAGATAATATCATGAAAGATGGGCATACGATCAATAGCTTTAACAAAGGCGCACGCACACACACACTCAAACACACACAAAGAAAATACACAGCGATTGTGGCTAATGATGTGAGTGTCCCAGCAGGACTACAGAAGTTGACAATCATGAGTGAATTAGCTCAATACACACACACACACACACCTGAATCTCAGGATGAAAAACTATACATTCTTATTAAATGCTTAACCAAAGAATAACAACACATGAAGCACGTGGCCTCTTATCACTGAGCAAATAAAGAGTGGTCCCTGTTTATCAGCTGCTATTATTCTTCCTCTCTTCCTTGAGTAATCTCCATCTTTATCTCTGTCCTCGCCTAAACTTTCTCTTTCCTCCAGAGCCAGCAGTGACGAATTCGAGCTACAGTAGTTAGTGAGGCTACATTTGTCAGCAGAGCTTTAAAACTTAATAATGAGATGAATTTAGACTTGTAGAATATGACTTCAATGTAAATAACCAGTTTATTTGAAGAAAGGTTTTCTCTGTGAAGGTGTATATCTGCCACGTTCACACTCAACTCTGAAGGCTTTAATGTGACTAAAGAAGGTTATAAAATTTTCTGTGCAGGAAACCTTTTCTTTGAAGATGAGTAAAGACTTTTGACCTGACAGTACAAAACCACGGCAGAATAATCGCCCTTTCCTTCACCAGACAGTGGTGATCATTATCTCAAGCTCTGCCAAGAGAAGCAAAGGTGCGGTCATTTCCTTTCAGCCATTGTAACATGTGTACAAGTGTTGAATAATTAAGCTGAGCAGAGCCTATCATGTTCTGGCTCACTTTTTAGCACTTCAAAAGGTGGCATTCATTATTGATTGTAGTTCTGCAAACAATTTACTTTCATCTGCTTCATAATTCAGAGATTCCTTCCCTTTCAATTTGTGTTATTTGCGAGCCTCTGGTATCTTTTGAAAATCGAGACGTGACTGATGAAATCGCTGGCAGAGCCCGACTGCAGAGAAGGTGAGCACGACGGAAACATAAAAGTCAAACAGGGTTGTTGTCGTGGTTGCTCTAATCCAGCTCAGCTGCTGGTAACTCAGCTGGACGGACAGTGTGAAATGGAAATGTTACAGCTGACGTGTGTGTTTGTGTGTGTGTGTGTGTTTGGCCTTTGATTAGCAGGGAAAAAACCTCTGCCAAGCATCTCCTCTCCCCTCCCATTGGTGTATACAAGCAGATATAAACATAAAAAGATTCAACAAACATGTCTCCCAGGACAAATATTGATTCACTTGGACACAATCGGAACTTGTTTTCTTTCTCTCTAACACAAGCAAGATAGATTTGTACACACAACACACAACAGACAAAGCTATCAAGCCTAGTTTTTCCATTGTCCGTCAGAATGCCAATAAAATCAACATAGTATGTGGTTTAGTTGTTCATATTGCCATTGACATTAAAATATTCTATGTAAATACAGTGTAACCCAGATTTCATTTACAGAAAGATGAGGAGAGAAAATACACAGAGGGACACCTACAAAACTTTTAGAAAATTAAGGTGGAAGGAGGACATTTTGTAGGTGTCCCTCTGTGCACTGAAAGGTTAACTATAGCAGTAGTGTTTATTTATTAAATCCTCAATTAGGCTTTATGTTATTTTCAGATTGTGTATATATTTTAGTTAATAAAAAATAACTGGGGAAACAGTTTTTTTCAATAAAATAACCACAGGATTGATTTGCATTTGGATAAATTGGATCAATCTGTGATGATTAACATCTTGGGGTTGGAGCAGTGGCACAACAGCGTCACTTAAATTATTAAAATCCATCAAGAGAAGGGGCCGTGAATGGCAGTGAATTTCAGTCTGGACCAAGTGGTGAACCGACCAATGAACTGTCTTTACCCCTCCTACTGAGTCAGAATCAGAATCAGGATCAGTCAAGCTGCTAGCATGACTAAAATGTAAAACTAAGTAAATTTTTGTCTTCAAAAGAGTAATAAACCTTTTGAGTACCAGCTAATGTTAAGATAAACAGAAACTCAATAAGGAAGTGCACCGAGGGGATGACTCGATTAAGTGAAACCAGGAGAAGAGAAAGACAGAGGAAGATTTATTTGAGCGAGGAGCAGCTTTGTGAATTGTAAACAGTATTTTCTCACTTTAGAGGAAGTTGGTTGCACTCAAACTCAAAAAGCAATTTTACGGATAGAGAGGAAAATAACATTAAAAACAATCGAACATGAGAAAGAAGCTCAAAAGTTTCATGTTTTTCAAAGAGTACACAGAGCTTATATACTAGCCACCGGTAATTTAAAACTCATAATGTTCTTTTTAAATGGATCAACTATGGCAACACTTCTTCCTGACAAAACAGATACAGTGTCAATAATCAAGAACTGATGTTCCCCTCTGACACTCAAGACTTTTTTATATTTTACCTGGTAACTTTGGAGTAAGTTCATGACCTGGCAACACTGGAGAGCTACCAAGGCCTCCAAAAATGCCTGGATCCACCCCTTTGTCCAGATCCAGCCCATGTCCCCATCCAAGTTTCATGGGAATCCTTTTATAACATAGCATCCTTACTATTAATAATTCAGATTGTACTATCCCTCCTCCTCGCCTGGAATAACTGACCTCTGAGGAGTGGGGCTGAAGACCTCAAATATTCCTCCCCTATCTCCAAGCCACAGTGGAAAACTGATCATAAAACATGATGTATATACCACTACAGCACAAGATACCATCATGCATCGCTGCTTCTCTTTGAGTTGCGGTAATGTGATCGGACCTGTGGTTGGAGGGAGTGACACACTGACCTCACCGTGTGTTCTGCCTAAAGTGATGAAGCAGATCACTTACCCTGGTAATGATGCAGCCTGCAGACATATGGAGCAGGTGTGAGAACAACACCAGCTATGACTCACCTTAAATTATTTAACCACTTGAATGTGTGTTGGATTGTGTTCAAGTGTCTATGCATGCAAGAGTATGTGTGTGTCTGCTCACATTAGACTATACATGGATGAAAAAGTTTCTTAATCGCATATGATTTAAAATTGGTGACAACATTTTATTTCCTTATCTTATTGAAACTCCCCTAGTGGAACATTGAAACCATGTTTTATATATGTTTAAATCATCTATTTATAGGTGCCTGCTGTTTGCTTATTGATTTTATTATGACTGGCTGACTAACTACCAAGCCAACCACAGCTTTATAGGCTTGATTAGAAATGGGTATGCAAATATTCGATCCATGGCAAAGGTTTTCAAAGAGAAACACCAGTTCGGTCTAATTGTCGGGCTAATCAAACTGACTATAGATATTTCTCTGAAAACTTCTTGAACTTTCTGCCCCTGTACGATTTCTTGTGCTGCTTCTGTTTCCCACTTCCACACAATTGCTCCAGATAAATCATTGTGACAGTTAGAGACTGCCAAGGTGTAGAGCTGATACATCTGCCTGCTCACCTGCCATACACTGTTAGTGCCGAGTTGTCATTGCAACTGGACGAGAAACGTGGCACTGCCTACAGTACACACACAACTATGCACACATGTGGCAGACTTGATAATGTGTAAGATAAAATACAGAGACAGTGGTGCGCACACATAAATTACCACCTACGTACACACATAGACAAAGCAAGTTCTAATGACTGCGTGGGCTTTTTAATTTGTCCTCAGTCCGGTCACGTCAACAACCTAATTGGATTTGTTCGGGACACAGGAGAGAGACACAATTCCCGGCCCAATCAGCCAATGTCTTTTCTGATCAGGAAATATCAGCCAGAGGAGCTACACTGCAGGATACACCTCGAGGGACAGGGAGATGAACAAGAAACAAGAAAAAGAAGTGGTGGAGGAGGAAGCGATGGATATGTATTAACAAGCCGGTTTCCATATGTCTCAACACAAACTATGTCTTGGGAGTAGTAAGATCACTGAAGTAGGTTTGAGAGCAGAGTCAGAGCATTGTTCAAGAGAACTGTTAATGGCTCATGACTTCAATTCACCTGTCTTGACAGTAAAAACCATATAGAGTGTATATAAAGATAGACGATTTGACAACTCCCCCAAAAGTGAAGCCAAATAATCTTGGTGGCCCCCTAGTGAATTGCTGCAGTATCGGTCACAAACCCTGTCTCTCCTATTTTTAGTGGATGGGACAGAGACCAAACTTAAAATTCAAAGTTCAAATCTAATAAATGTTTCTCAAATATATTTTCTGTCATTTTAGGTAGTTCTTATCACACTTGTGTACGTTCAAGTATGGTTTAGTTATTTGATGCTATTAAAAAATAAATATAATATATGTATATAATATATTATGTACATGGTAAAAAGAAAACCATTTATTATTTGTGTGAATCGTGGACATTCTTTTCAAGCCAGGATTATATCATCACACGTACAGTACACTCACACACATGCACGTTGATAATTGAAGCACGAGACATGTTTAACAAGAGATCCCAGTTGCCTCATCCACAACAACCCGCTGTGTTTTTCGTGATGTGATTGCTTGCAGAGTGTGGAGTGATAAATCTGCCTGAGGATCTAAATCTGTTTCATTACCTCCACCCTCATCCCGATGTGAAACTCATTCATGGCCGAAGCTCTGCGGTTTGCAGTCTGTTACACACACAATTGAGTCAATTTAGAACACGCTGTCAGGGAATACAAGGCTTATTCTGCTTTCGCTGAGAAACACATGCGGAGTGTCATTCTGAATCAGTCAGAGGCTGTGACAGGAAGGGCACTGAAACCAGAAACAGTTTAACTCTGTTCTCCTGTTTGATGAGCTACATGTGGTTTAAACACAGGCAGCTGGACACCTTACCTGTTGGAGAACACTTTGCTGTAGTTGTACACTTGGATCTCCAGCATCTCGTTTCCATCCAGCCTGCTGGCAATGGGCCATCGAAATGTCTGAAAAAAGACGAAAGGCTTAAGAAGATAGAAAGTAGGCTCCAACTATTCAATTAATGAACATATATTTTTCTATTGTCCAGCAAGATGTCTGAAAATAGTCTAAAACCAAAATATATTTGATGTATAATAATAAATATGAATTAACAATACGATTAGATGGGAACATTGACCACTTTCATATGAGTTTGGTAAATATGGGTCTGTACATGTAGGTTGCCTAAAAACTTTATAGATTACTCAATACAGTACATATCACTTATTGCAAAAAAATCAACAGGAGAATTAATGTTAAATGACTTAACGTGTTACTTTCATTACTTTGTCCAGCTCTGTCGAAAGCCCCTTTAAACAACTCCAAAGAAACTTTCTACACCATGTTTTCTGTATTTCACAGAACTAAGTCTGGAATGTTTGGTTTAACAGACAACTCAGCCTGGAGCTCAGTGATATTCACCGACCACTGCTGGTTTAACATTAGCCACAGTCACTGCACACAGCACAACAGAAATCAGTCCTCACAGGGAAGCTTTAGAGGTACCACTACATTTCTCACATGTTAGGCCTTTGCTCCAAACTCAAATGTCCTTAGTTTCTAATTCTCAATTATAAGGGTATTTCCAGAATATCATCCCATTCCTTTAAGTCATCAAACCCCAAAGATTCAAGGCCTCATGTCAGCAAACATTAGTTCCCCTGTCATGCTCCTGAGTTCAAAACAAACCCTACCTTCCTACTGAGACATTTTATTTATTACCATATACACCTGCAGGTTGAGTATCACTGACTTAGAATATTGATCAGCTTATTTGCTATGGGGTAAAACAAGAAGCAGCTTGCCATGCAAAATTTCATGGTTATGAAAAATATGGAAGAAGCTCCGAGGGATGGCTCTCCTTCAACATATTCATTTTAATTAGTTCTGAAATAATAATAGATTTCATGTAGCTTTGAAAAATTAGTTTTTGCCAATTCATTTTCAACAAAAAACCCATCAGTGATGTCTAATGACTAATGACTAATTGACTTTGTCGCGCACATCACACGCTCAGTATGGTGCTTTCCAGTTTTCTTATTTTAAGTGCATAGTGCGTCTGTCACGTATGAACCCTCTCGTGTTAACTAGCAGATATTTAGTCTGACAGCAGGACAGTCAGATAAGTAGAGGAGCTGTGATCACGTAATTCAAATGATAAGAATTTGTATTTATAGCTGACATTATTACCACAACACTACATCATTCACTGAGAATCCTCTTTATGCATCACATATTAAAAATATATGAAAAACAAGGTAACAGAGTCGTAAACAGACGTTACTGATGCAAATTTAGAAAAATGAAATCATCAAAGAAGTAGTTTCAAAGTCCCTGTCTCTTTTTAAATCTACATTTGGAAACAAACAGCAGGATCCTTGTTGATCTGAAGCTATATGTGGCTTTACCTTTGAGAGATTTGAAGAAATGAATTGTAAAACATAGAATGCAGAAGCACAACCCTACAGTGATTTTGTCCCTGATTGATGAATGAAGACAACCACCCTCTTAAAACTTTAAATAAAAGTCAAGTTAGCAAGGCCCTCCCTCAAGGTTTGTTTCTGCTGACTTTGCGTTGGTGGACAGAATTATTCATGATATGAATGAATGTAATTAACATTAATAGCACTGCCTACAAGGGCTGCCTCGGGAATATGACTGAGATGTATTAAATACAGAAATATGATGTAGTTAAAATCTATGAGAAAAGTAAGCTATGGTAGATGTGTTAAAACCAGCAAAACAGATCATATTTAGACATTTCATTGCAAAATCTGAAACTAAATTATGATTCAGATCTGGAATGTGGATTAACTTTGACAAGCCTGCAAAACAAAGTGAAGAAACAAAAACATTTCAGTGGAAAATGTTGGGATGAATGTGTTGGTTGACATTCTGCTCCATGCTGAACATGCAGGGATGTATGAGGATAGAGGGAGCACAGGTAATTTAAAACGCATTCACCTCCTGCTGACATTGGCCTCTCATTCAGGAAAATACTGCCAGCTGTCAAGCAAATGATCCATCACTACCTTCCCATTATCGAATCCTGGGGTTCCCACCTGCTACTGGTAGAGCTGCTGTCAAGGATCTGTGTGTGTGTGTGTGTGTTGCATTCACCCATCAGTTTGTGCTGTTTTCCCCAAGGCCCTGCAATCTGGGCTTTCTCCTCCCAAACTCCATCCAGGCATGGCCATTGCAGCTATCTCCTTCTTAGCTATTTGTCACACAACGTTGAGCGTGCAAACGCCCTCAGAGTGATGTTTGGCTGAGATTATGGCCAGTACAGCACCGCCACTTCTCATTTAGGACTGAATGTCCTCCAGTGAGTTTGAGGAGCCGAGAGAGTGGAAAGGCCCCAGCATGGCGTCAATGTTCCATGGATGACAGCACACACACACAGCTAAAGGAGGAAATGATGGCTGATATAAACACAAGCCAGTGAATGACATACACTGGAGCTTAATTGGTAAAGACCCTAAACTGCAAACGTGATTATGTTTTGTTGATCTAACACCAGGG
Source organism: Paralichthys olivaceus (assembly GCF_024713975.1). Lineage (NCBI taxonomy): Eukaryota > Metazoa > Chordata > Actinopteri > Pleuronectiformes > Paralichthyidae > Paralichthys > Paralichthys olivaceus. Next base: position 13,774,725 of record NC_091111.1, read on the forward strand.
ACGCTGCGTGACCGCATTTACTTCCCCAGAGTAATGAAACCACTGCAGGGTGTGCTGGTGCAGGTTCACATTGTGCCTCTCATTTCTACACACACATTAATACATAATTATAAGTTCTACTTGTAACCATGTTAATTCCATTATGTCTCAGGGTTTTGTTTTGCTTCATTCTCAGCTTTTATGTCCAGACTACTCATCTCTAGTGTAACACACATACAGGAATCCACAACATGAAGGAGTAAGCTGTTAATGTTGCCTAATGCGTTTGCAGGACGGACATAAGAGTATTACAGTGGTTTAAATTCCCACACAGTTCCGAGAAATAAAATGAGAGCAGAAAATCCATTAAGGTGGAAAGGTGTTGTGTGCATCAGATGTAAAACGTTTAATAGATACAGAAATATGATTGCATTTTAAAAAAGGTGCTATATTTCTCTGCAGAAAGCATTTTCAGAAGATGTGATGCAACATTAGGCAGCAAATTTGCATAGAAAAGTTTGTTTATTCTTTTTATTCTGCTAGTTCGTCTGCTCACTCACACCAATTTTCTTTTACTCAGCTGTTTATTTATTTCAGGTACAACAGACATGAAAAATAGATTACACGATGATGTGAAGACTGTGATTTAGCCAAATATGTATTTTTAATCTGCTGTCTCTGAGCAGCATGAAGTTAACATTTTATTCAGAAGCATGGAGCTATGCTTTATTGAGTTTCTGAACTGATGAACGCTCTTGTAAGAAACGTTGAATGACATTGACTGGGATCATTGTGTTTCAGTGTGCGGTGTGGTAACCTCAATTAAAAACCTCTATGGGATGACCATACTGGCTGTCAGTTGACCATCCATGGACAGACTCGTGTGTTTCATGTATACACACATTACTGAGTGTGCATGCATCAGGGGAGCAAAGACAATTTGGCAGTTGGTCACATGTGTAATGTAGTTAAATTACATAACCCCCCCCCCCCCCCCGCTAAGGGTACTGCTGTGCTGACTGTGGTTCTTGTTTTGAACATTAGTGTTTATGAAAATGCTGCTTTAGAGGGAGCTGTCTGAGCTTAAAACTGATGTTCACTCCTGTAGTTTCAGAGTAAAACACATGTAAAGCAGATCAACTCAGCTAACAGCTAATTCTGCTCTGCTTATTTTTACAATTAACACAGTTTTTGGCACAAAAACTACTTGATGTCCAAAAAGACTGCCTGTGTACGCATGCTACTCACAATACCTCTCAGAAACCCAAGTCAATCGAGCATCAAAAGACTGTATACAGCAAAATGTTTTCAACAGAATGTGCAGTACCTACATTCAAATTGCTAATGGAATCTTTTAGAATAGAGATAATTTGACATATTACCAGCGTCAGTAAAGGCCCTGCTCACCCCAGGTACAATCACACAGGTGTTTCCACTTATTTTGGTTTATTGCACCATGCACACCTTCTCAGGTGTCTGTGGTCATGTGCAGGCTGGTGGATGGACACTCCCATCAGTATCCTTTCAGAGTCGTCCCTCTGTGGTTCCTTCTCTGTTCTCGACTCTGCAGCTCTGCACAGCTCTGGCTTGAGGATGTCAACCATCACTGAGCATAAAACACAGACTGATGTAATTCTGCTGCAATGTGCCCGCTCTAACAGTGTGTAAGATTTAGGTGAAAGGGAACTATCTGAAGAAATTTAATGTAGAATAATTCTCATGATGTTTTCACAAGATCGTTTCATCTAAATTGTATGAATTGTAGTTTTGTTTACCCCAGAAAAGACCCTTTATATTCAAATACTTTATATTTACATGGAGGGGACCCTCTCTACGGAGGCCGCCATGTCTTTTACATTAGTCCAGACTGGACAAACTAAACACATTTTGAGTTTTTATGACAATTAAAGGCCACCACAGTTTCTTTTTCATGTTTGGAAGGAGAGGGTGAGGTGAGGGGTGTTCAGCTGCAACATGCAACTTCAACACTAGATATCACAAAATTCTACACACTGTACCTTTAAGTCGAACTCTGTTTATGAAAATGTATCACACAGTATGTGCATAAAGATGTGTGTGATAGTTATCTGAAAGGCAATTACTGCTGCACATAACAATGCTGGTCTTATTTTATATCCTCCTCTCTATTTCTGAGCTTATCTGAAGAAGACACATTACTACTCCCAGATCCCCCATATAACCCTCTGTGCTGGATGATACACAGCCTAATTGGCGGAGTGAGGCCTCTCATTAAAAGCGACAGGTATAATCTCGCTAACCGGAAGCTTTGAGGCCACGGTGGCCAATCAGAGGGGCTAAATGCTCGACTGAAAAGCAGCTATTACTGCTGTGATCCCACGCTGTAGCTTTGTGGTGAGCAGATGCATGACCCCCCCTGCACCCTCTTTTGATATCTCTTATCTTTTGATAATGGTTGCCATGGACACATAGATGAAATCACTTCTATGATTAATTATGAAGAATATGTTCCCCTCTACAAGGCTTGTGAGTAACATGTTATATTTAAAATAAGACCGCGTGGTCCTTTGTGCTGAGTTTACAGGATGGCTGTGATCTTATGATGCTGCAGCCCTGTGCACTTTGACTCTGCAGGTTTAGATGTATTCTGCAAAGATAAAAGTGAGACGGGTAGCCTGCAGAAAGAGAGGCAGCTTCAGCAGCCTTTCCAGTAGCAGGCTCTACCAGTCAACTCCACATGCTATGATATTCAAGATTGTATAAAAGGACTTTTTTTCTGTCATGTGCAAGAGACAGTCCACCCCCTCAACAGTAAATTATTTAATGCTGGAACTTTACTCGCCTACGTACAGTAGCCAGACTTTACTTTTCATCCGCCTATTTCTTTCAAAAAAATACTTTGTTATGAATATTTTTTAAGTTAAGTTATTAACAGTCATTGTTAAATGCTTCAACATCTTATTTCACATTACATTTCTCTTCATACCTCCAATGCTTGAGGAGCAACTTTTAGGCTAATCTATGTATCTATACACTGTGTTTTATATCTTTCACCACCCTATGGCCTAACGTTTACAAGAGAAACCCAGATTGTTCTAATTTAATCCCAGTTTGTACCTCAAAGGTCAAGGGTTGTAGGTGAGATGACTTCACAATATAAAGGCTGGACTGCTGTGAATTCTGGCAGGCATTCATGTTCCCTTGGAGATTAATTGAAATTTCGGCAATTATGTTATCAGGTCAAACATCACCACATTTTGAAACAACACCTGTATACGCATCAGACGGTCCAGATGAAACAGCGTCTCTGCAGAAAGACTATATTTTTCCAATTTGACCGTCCATCCCAATTTTCATTTCCATCCCTGCTCTGTTTCTCATATGTCACTTTCTCTGGATGCCACAATGTTTCCCCATTTCACCTCAATCTAATTTATATTCAGTGTCAGATGAAATGCCTCGGGTGCTGACACAGTGGCACTAATCCAATCAGAATATTTCACAATATTTCACATGTTTCTAAATTATTGTGACAGCTACAAACAGGAGTTATTGCTGCATTAATGCCACACACACAACAAATATTATTTTCAGTTATTATGACTATAAAAGAGGATTTTAATTTTTTAATATATTTTTCTATTAAACCAAAGGGTGGGGAATAATGAGCGGCCATTTCTTTTGAAATTGAGCAGTATAGTTTAGGTTGGACCATCTTTATCCACTCAGTTCAACCAAATGTCATTTTGTTACAAGCTGGACTCTACTAAAACTGCAATCAACTCCCCAGCTCCTGCTGTGGACGTCCAGATGGTGCAGAGATAATGAACAACAAGCTGATCAGGTTTAGTGCTCCTACAGTCTTCACACTTCAATTAAAACATTTCTGCTGAGATGAACTCTTTCTTCTTGTTTTTCCCGTATTAGACTCAAGCTTCTGTTAATCTGGTGGTTATTTATCCAAATATGTTGTGTTACAGGAGGTAAAACAACAGCCCTGAGTTGAAATGAATTGTTTTTAATTAAAAATGTATTTGCAGCGTTTAAAAAAAACGATTTAAATGGACAGTGGAAGTTAGAGCAGAGCTGCTGCAATGGAAAGCTGAAAATGTTCTGTAGCTCTGAATGGTTTACAGCACTGCATTCTTATCAAAGCTCCACAGAATAGTTCCCCAAAAGGCTTACAGCTAAACATATTTCACCTGCTGCTCACTGGAATCATGCAATTATATGCAAATCAAACATCCACTGGCCCCACCTATTGGGACCATTACTTTCCCTTTATTTGGCTTTAGCCTAGTTGGTTTCTTACTTAGAAGCTCTGAGACAGAAATTCATTCAGGTGTAGCAGAGAACCGTTTGGATTCAGAAACTGTAGCTAAATTAATCTATTAAATCTAGACTGTCCTATTTCTGTAGCTCTAATCTTTTTTTCTTGTATATTTGTTCTTACAGTACCAGATAATATTTTATGGTTAAGTGACTTTTCCATTTCTTGTGTTTACTGAGGCACCGTGTCACTCCTGAGGGAGATGCAGTAAAGCAGAGGAGTAACAAGCTGATGCACATGGGCACACAGACACAGCCAAACAGAAATGCGAACTTGAATATTTTATTTTCCTATGGGCTCTCAATTACAAATTAAAAAGTACAGCATGATATGTTTGTTATGCTTAAGCATGCTTGTACACTTCCACTGTGTTTTCATTCTAAATCCACAATATTACAGTAATCTGTAAACTGCACTGAAATCAAAAGGCTATAAATATAGATTATATCAAGTAAGTTTGGTTACTGTAATTCCTGGTTGCCCAGGTTTTCGCTCTCTGTGTCCTTCAGACTCTAAGGGAAGAAAAAAATTCAGCTCAGATCATCTTTTATTCAGTGTTCTCAGAAAGGGTAAAACACCTCCCTGCAGCAGCACTGACTCTGAACAACTGGTGAAGTTCATAAAGTTTTGAGCAACAGAAACATATTCTAGTCCAGAGGGGCCTGCTGGTCCTCTTCTACTTACTGCTTGTCAAGTGATCAGTAAAGTTGTGGCTGAAATGTGACCTCCAGACGATGATCAGCCTGTGATGCATTACAAGTCTTTTATGCTCAGGTGGATTACACGATATGAATCCTGCTACTGAGTGCGACGTACATTTAAACGGATACGCGTTTCTCTAGAACACTTAACTTCCCAAATCTGATTACCAAGGAATTCTGGGAAGTTCTGTGGAAGTGAGCTCACTCTGGTCTTTTCCTACTCTCTTTGGTTAGCCACAACACGCCCAGTTCAAAGGCCTGATGAGGCTGGTGAGGTTTCCATTACAATGTCCACTGGTGATGTATTTAATTTGTTTTCAGTCTTGTAGGATAACAACTGCTTGTTTACGCACCAACAGCACTTAGATAAGGTTAATGATAGAAAAGTTGTGGGCCGAGATATACTTCATGGCTCTGCACACAGCTACAAACATCTTTACTAAATGATATAATATGTACTACAACATGTATGCCAGTATGCTCTAGATTATATTCATGTAATCGAGTCATATACATGGGAAATCTAGATATACACAAACAGCATTATTGCATATTTTAAGCATGATTGCACATGATGGAATTGCACACTATGCAAAACATAACTCAGAGAAGCCATTTCCCACTGGGAAGACATAAAATCATACAGTGTAAAATCATATAGAATAAAAGAATAACCAGGGAAATTATACTATTAAATCATAAAACTATAATAACATAAAGAGATATCAGGAATCAAGTTGTTTGTTTTCGGCATAGTAGAAAGAAAAGCTTGAAGCGATCACAGTGCGATGTAGTGGCTGCAGTTTATGGGGGCACCATTCATGCATGAAACATAACACTGCCACCATTTGTGGCACCATCAGTGTGTACACAGCACCATGAAAAAGTCATGGGATTCAGGATTCTGTTGCATAATCTCATGTCTCCCAGTGTAGCAGCTGGAGAAGGAATATTCCTGTGCTCATTACGTTTGAATAATAATTCCCTTTGCCTCATTCTGCATAGTTCAAATCTCTTGATATCTTGTTTTGTAAACCAAGCAAATACACATTCACAAACTAACTCTCCTAATCACACATGTATCATCGCCATATCTACAGGCCGGTACTCGGTGAACCCTGTGGCCACAGAGCTTCCTGTTCTTTGCTCTAGTTGTGTCTAACTAGTGAGGGGGAAGCCCTGGTGTACTGCAGCTAAAAGCAAAGTCGCACCAGGGGATGAATAATGAATACAGATTCTCCATCCAGTCTATCTGCAGACTAGTTCAAAGGCGTCCCGCTAGTCCATGCATAAAGCAACAAGACACACAACTCTATGCTAATGGCCCTCAATTCCAGGGGCTAGACTGAGCTTACTGAGCCATGCAAAAGTTCCAGTGCTGAGGATGAAGCTGTCAGATGAGGAGGATGTGATGAGGAATTGCTCCAGTGTTTGGGGTGGTGGGGAGCGGCTAGGAAAACAGGGCATGCATGTACGCTTTGACAACGGCAGAATGCAACACACCCACACACGGTCTGCGGGACTAGTGGAAGCACAAGTCGTCCCGAGGGATGCCCGGACATTGTATTGATGCTGAGTGATGCTAATGACCTCCCCGGCTCTACAGGAGCATCGGGTGAGGCTGTCACAAGAGATCACACATCAGTGCCCACCACTCACTTCTATACTAGTTACTGTAGCCAGGCCGCAGGGATAATATGATGCACCATTATAAATATTTATGACAAATTTATCCCTTTTGTCAACTTTTCTGTCTTATTGTCAGCCAAACTGTAGTGAGCGAGAAAGTGTGTGTTTTTCTGTGTGTGTGTGTGTGTGTGTGTGTGTGTGTGTGTGTTGGGGGGGGGGGCTATAAGAGCAGCCTAAAGTGTACAGTCATTTAGACATTTTCCTGATTAAACTGAAAACAAAAGCCCTTGTTATCAGTAAAGGAAGCAGCTCTCTGCTCGTGAATCCATCAAAGGAAAAATGTTTTCTCGGCAAAAGCAAGCTGCTAAAAGAACAAAGAAAAACTTCCCTGAGGAAGGTAACGTGTTCGAGGCGCTTTCTCTTTTGTTTTTCCCCCATTTCATTCCCTCACTTTTACCTCTGGTTTGTCTGCCTCTGTTCTCTTTCTTTTGCTTCTGCTCTGTGAGGATTTCTTGCGGCACCTCTCTCTTGATCCCTCAGCCCTCATCTCTTCTTATTTCTCCCCTCTCTCTGTTGCCTCAGACGACTCTTTGCATTTGAATCCATCATAATGCTGGTTTCTCAGTGTGACAGGAGACTGCGGGAATCCCATTGGGAACATTTCCCAGCCTCTTGCTGCAAGCCACAGTGAAAAGAGTCTGACCAGCCAGCACCAGAGCGGCTTGACTGCAATCCTTTCAGGTTTAGAAAAACGAATACAGGTCTGTGCTGTTGCTCAGAATATTCAATTTGCTGGACTTATATTGAAATGCTAAAGAGTTCATATGCACAAAACTTTCTTTTTCAAGTTAAAATGAGCTCTGGTGCAGAACAGGGGAGCCGGGGGCCTCAATTATTAAACAATGCATAATACCAATATGAAAACTGTACACACATACAAAATGTTGTGCACAGAAAAATAATCAGATTTGTAAAACCTTTGCACACAGACCTACAGACAATGTTCCCTTCATAAATCACAGTTTACCTTGAAATCCACCATTTATCCTGCCCTCTACAAGCGGCCGCACTCAAATGTAAATGCTCAATAAAGAAAATCCTCATGATTGCTGATGCATAGAAATGAGGCTGGAGACCAAGTGGGATTAATCATGGCAACAACTGAGAGGAAGAAGAAAATGTATTTTTCTGACTCGAAGGCTAAATCAAGGTTTTTGCACTTTGCTTAGTCGCACGATGCATACTGTATGTGCAGGTGCTGAATATTTCTCCATTCACCTCATCCAGCAAGAGTGTGAGCCACTGGGGTGTCTCCACCTGACAGCACAATTGTGTTCACTGCGGTGGTTTTACACACAAAAACTACATGAAAGCCATCATTGTACTTGATGATATATGATAAGCCCAACTTTACTGAAATAATGAGGAAGAAAAGAAAGCGAGTGTCAGATAACTCCCACAGCTCTGAGGGGCGCTGCAGTCCCTCTGACAATTAAAAGGCTTTTAAAACGTCCTTATTCCAAGTGCATACGAGTTTTTAACTCCACAAAGTGACATCCAATCCACAGATTAGAAAAGAACTATTGGTTCACAGCTGTTCACTCATGTCCCATCAGGGTCTGAGAGGCAAGGCAGAGGTTTATTTTCAATGTAGCTTCAAAAACAATTCACCACCTCACCTGCATCGCCCTATTTCCATCTTGAAAATGTTCATACAAAATAGGTCAGGATTTCCGTACGGGCTCAAATTTGATTTATCGATCCTTTTCTTCACATCTATTTCAGGCCCCGTTTTGTGTGTAGGATACAGTTATGAATGAGGCAGCAGCTCGTACTCACTGCAGCAGTAGTAGAGTGTCTCGTTTAATTACAACAGAGCAAGTGTTCAGGGTCATGCATGGGTTACTACCTCTGCCTCGCCTCTCACACTCTGATAGGACATCAGTGAACTGCAGAGAACCATTAGGAGACACTTGGCAGGACATCAGCCCTTTGCAAGCAAGAAGCACATCATTTGGATGAGAATCGTGGAGATAAGACGAACGTTTTTTGTCTTCATGGGATTTCTCAATGTGCTCGTGCACAGGATTTCAATGTGGGTGAATGTATATATTTTAAATCTTAATCATTCACCTCAAAATCTCGAAAATTACATACATTTTCTGGAAGTTTCATTATGTGATCACATGTAAGTGAACTATTACTGTAGATTCAAAGTAAAAACTTGACTTCATTAAATCACGTCCAGTAATTACGAACTTTCCACCCCCAATTTCCACCCCCGCTCACGAACAACAGCTGCAGCCTGTCAAATCAGTGCAAGTTAATTGCACCTGAGAAGGGAAGGCTGTCGTTTCTATTGAGTTAATAGATAATTGCTGATTGGTCATTATTCAGGTGAGTTAGTGAAGGACAGGAAATTAAGATACTAACCTCATTAAAGTGGGCCACCTCCTCACAGTTCTCTGCCACGCGACTGTAGAAGGACAGACCTAGAATATAAGGAGGAATTTAATGTTAAAAACTGTTAAATGGTTCAATAAGGGCATTGTGATTTATGTGATTTCAGGTTTACAGGATTACATTTTACAAAAAAAAACTTTGAAGGGGCCAAATATATCATAATATATCATTCACATTAATCATTGCTGACAATGTACACTCATGCTTACTTGATGTTCGTTTGTGTTCTCTGTTTAATGGATCACGATTACTATTGAAATTAAATCTTAAAAACATAGTTAGAAGTTAGGACTATGAATGCAGGACCTTGTGCCAATTCTCTGAGAGATATTGATTACAAGTAAACTTACATTGATTACCTTTGTCACATTAGAGACAAGTGGAACGACAAATTAATGACTTAAACACCTGAGAGACACACAAAGGAGACCGGCTGTGTGGAGCCACAGGAGACAGAGAAGAAACGCAGACAGTTAAATGGCTACGATATGACTCACTATGCGACAGAGCAGAAACAGAGAAACAAACAGAGCGAGACGACTTGAGCAGAGTCAAAAGAACATAAAAGAAATTCATTCATTCCTGATTATCTCTTTTGATGTCCGGGAAATGAAATCATGTGTTGGTGCAGTGTGTATTCAAGGTTGCACACAGGGCCATTCACTGCACAGTAACCCGACCACTCATTTGTGCTGCAGCCTGTCCTCACCTGGTCGCTTTGTGATGCTCATGAATGGTGCCGTACTGCTGTGTGCATTTGCCTTGTGTATCTGTGGTGAGGCATTGTGTGGGTGTTGATGTCTGTTTGGGTGCATGTGGAAAGCTGATGTGTTACCGACATTCGTTTACACACACATTATATATACACACACCAACACAAAGACCTACAAAGTTAACTGCAGCCGCTGTCATTTAGGATAATGTGTTTGAATAGGATTAAATAGATGCTGCCTGGCTATTATTATGCTTATTATAATTAGTATCTGTGTTGAATGTTATCTCGCATTGACAGAGCAAATAATGTTAGAGTTGAGAAAGGGAAAAAGGAGCACAAACACACAAAGGCTGAAAATCAGAGCCAGGATGATAAATTATTTGTAAACCTTCAATAAGTCTGTAGTGAGAAAACTTTTACTCCCCAATATTGTAATCAGCATCAGCCCCCAAAAAATCCATATCAGTTTACTTCATGTACGAAAAGCTTCATGCAACCGAATCCGTATAATTCTCTTCTACCAATGATGCCTATTTTGACTCTAGGTTGTAATCTCTGTCCCACCCTCTGCAACATTATAAAACACACATCCTTTGGAATATTATTTTTTAAATAAGCACCACTTAAATGGCAGAGAGGGAGGGAGTGAATATTCCTCCTACATTATTCAAAACAGAGGCATCACTGTGAAAGCAATGTTTTCATCTAACCGGAGATGTGGGCTTAGAAAGTAGATCATGTGAAGCTTATGTAAGATGCTCCACGCTAAACTAAAACAACATCATCCTGCTAATCAGGTTTTTATCCTTGCTGGAATCAGTGATGGTGAAAATGAAAGAGGGGAGCGTGAAGAGAAAGAACCAACCTGTGGTGGAAGAAACAAAAAGGATAAAAAGGAAAAGAAGAGACAGAAGATGACCTAGAACACTGCGGAGGACTCAAACTAACAAAGAGTGGCCTTCTTCAGCTTCTCTCCAGCTTTACGTGGAGCTAGAAAGAAGCATAAATGTGGATTGCATTATTTTAATCTGTCTTAATGTTCAGGAGCTAATCAGAGTCGCCCTTCCTGCCTCGGCTTTTCCATACTGCAATTTACTTTTAATTTATTTCCAGACCGAAATAATGTCTGCAGGATACAGTAGATTGTACAAAGCTCTATTTTAGCCCCCCCCAAAAAAGTGGGATTCAGAATTTAAAGGATAACAAAACAAACTGTCCAGGAGTGTGGATATCAAGAGTCTGAAGAGGGCTGATGAGTGATGAAAAGAGTTTGGCAGAGAGAGAGAGGGATGGCTAATCTGGCAAGCTGCAATCAAATATCTTAAAAAGTGATTCTAACGCAGGCACCAGAGTGGAAATAATGCCTTAATTTCTCATTTAATTCTAACGTACAGTGTGTCTCATTAAATCCCGCAGGCTACAGCCGCCTATGAACACCATGAGCTGGAGGAAGCTACAGATAACGAGGGGGATTCATCAAAGACTTGTCATGAAATCAATGTTCTGACTCCTCGCTGTTGAACATGACCTGTTATTTAATGTCTCCAGTATCAGAAAATAATCAACCAGGTTGACGAGGTGGTAAACTTCAGTCTTTATTGTTTTTTTTCATGTTACACTTGGATCGCAGTCAATGCACTGATTTATGGCTTTTATTTTCTCAAAGTATTGGAGGTTTGATTTTAGATTATGAGCACCGTTAGATACCATTAGGTCTCGTTTCCTGTCAAACATAATAACATCTCCCACCAGTCCTTCTACAGGTTATTTATGATTTGACATGCCAGTGGTGGCAGCAGTCGCGGTGGAGGTGGTGGTGGTGGGGCTTCCTGGCAGACCTCTTCCTCTTTAGACAGGAAGTTGTTTAAGCTGAAAGCACTCAGGAAGCTCTGCTGACTGAAGGGGACGCAAAACTGTTGAGCTACTGTTTATTACATTATCACATATATTAACATTATCATATAGATTAAAAACTTTTTCTTTTTTTTTCATCTCGCAGCTGGTCAAAACCCTTTTTATTAGTAATTGCACGTGCGTGCTTGGGATTACATAAAAATGCCCCACATGTTGTCCCAGATGTGATTTAAGATGACTAAAAGATTTGGAAGAGATTTGTAAATGCAAAGTGCAAAAACAAATACGTACTGAGATTTGATCATGTGTGAAACAGGAAGCTGTATATTTTTTTACACATGATGATGAACCTACAGGGAATTATCACCTGCAGCTTTAGGAAGCTTCAGGGTGACTTCATCTTCATTGACTGACCATGTTAAACCCTGGAAGTGATTTAAACTCATTACTGTGGGTGTATTTCCACAATCCCCAAAGACTCTTTTAAACACCTGGATGAGACAGTAATTTGTCTGCTAAATGATTTGAACCCTTTTTAAAGATGGCAGCAGTTCAGCGATGTTACTAAAACATTTTGTGTCAATGCTTTGCTTTTTAAAATCAAACATGTGATAAGGCATATTTGGAAAAATAAGAAAAACTAAACAAACAAATAAGTTAACAATGAAAACTTTGCTGTGATTCCTTTTCAGGGACCAGACTATGAAAGGTAACAGAAAACAGTGCAACACCAGCTGCTACCTGGAAATAACAGGTAATTTGGGAAACAGGTAAAAATCTTTTTTTTATCACATATTGGACATAACATCTGAACACGGGTACGTTTTTTTTTTTGCTAATATTGTAAATTAATTGTTGAGCTATATGAGAATGTAGATGATTAGCTCCACCTGCTACTAGCCTAGCAAGCTAACAGGGTGAACAGCAGATTAAAACTCCACCCAGGACCAAACACACCGAGTAAATACTGTACTTACTGACTCCACGTGAATGTTAATGTTCCTCCATCACTGCTGGATGTGTAAACTAGCAGCAATTAGCAGCTGCTCGCTAACAACTTCCCCACATTAATAATTAAACACTGAGGTTTGTGTCTCTGCAGCTGAAGACTGAATAAACACACAATGTTTGTCTTCTGTCTAAATGTGTGACCCTGTCTGAAGGCAGTGTGTTGGTTCAGAATGGTCAATTCATAGAAATATGAATCCTAGTTTACAAACCTTTTCTGTGACAATACGTCTATGTTAGGTTTTTAAACTGCTTTTAAATGTATTTACAAATATTTTATGGTAACTATGGATTTTTATTTTTAATGTGGTTTTTTCCCCAAAGTATGCACTGTGTTATTTTTAGGCCCCTCTAGCTCAGGATGGCAGCACCTTGATTAAAGTCACAGTTTGTGTTATAATACTGAGAGTCATTTCCTCTGTTGCAGTGCATGGGATCCAAGGATGAGTTAGGAAGCTAAATAGGTAACAACAGGAGGAAGTTGCAGAATCTCTCTGCAAAAGAGCCACATGAAGACTAATGGTATGTGACCACTGCGATGTGGGGAGATTATAAAAGCTCAGATTTGGTGATGGCAATACAACTGTTAACTTTCTCTACGGCTCACCAGCCTGATCTCAATGATGCATCCAGTAATGAAAATAAGTACTTATGCATAAGACATTGTCAATCTCCAGAAGAAACTTAATTCCTTCACCAGGGCAGAAATTGGGGTAAAAAAGAAAGGGAGCACATGGACACACATCTTTACAGAGGCTATTTGAATTTATAAGCAGCTGAACTGAGTGTCCTGACAGTTGGACCGTGGGGAGACGTTCAAATCCTTGACATGGTTCGTGTAAGATCAAGACCCTGGTGAGTTCACTGCAGCACAGATCACACCACTGAAAGCCATCCTTTACCCAGAGCGCTGTTAGACACTCACACCCACAGAGCAGAGGAAGATGGGGGGAAGGGGATAGTGGTCTTTTAACATCCGACACAACACTGATGTCTGAGAACAGGAATCTGATCAGAGATCAGTCGGGACTGAAGCACCTGTCATCGCTGTCCAAGGTGCTGAAACACACACCTCTCTCTGTCTCTCTCTCTCTGTCTCTCTCTCTCTCACACACACACACACAATGAAATATAGGCTGTCAATGAATGAATGCGCTGCACTCGTTCCTAACGGTCCCTGGAGTCTCACAGTGATTCCCTTTTCCTCTGAGCAGCAGGACAGGAGCTCTGATAATGATCCTATAGGAGCTGAAACAACTAGTGGACGGGGCAGTTACCCTGAAGGTGTAATAAAGAAGACACCCCCCAACCTCCAACATGCTCTTCAGTAATCAATGCTTATAGTCAATAGTAATCTACCTCTTGGCCTTAATGCTTTATGAGTAAAAAGTAAACACGATTAAACGCTGACTGGAAATGTCACTTAAAAACAATAAGTCACTTTAATGTCATGATATATCCAGGTACACAAAGACAGTTACACTTTTACTATAAATAGCAACTAATATATAATATAATACTAAGTCCTATAAAGGCTCAGATGCTAAAAGAGTATCCTCCTCAAATCAAGATCTTATAAAGACGTCAAGTGGAATCTGTACAAAGTCACTGTAACATCACTATATTGCAAGAACTTACTGTTAGATACTAAGTCAAATAATCTGAATGAGTTATTGTTAATAAAAATAGGGATTTGGTTATTTTTGTATATCGTTGTCATTTTAAGGACTTGTAGTCTTTGCATTTTGGGATTTTTTATTATGAATATGTTTCTCAATTGATCATAGATTTCTATACTAAAGAATATTTGCCTCCTTGGATTTAAAAAAGCGCAGTATGCACCGCGTCTCCGGTGATGGAGGAGGGTGTTCACCAAACTTTTTACGCAGCCTGGTCCCCTCATTATCTCTCGTCAACCTGCCGTCACATGACTCAAATCAGGGCTTCGGTCTGATGTCCTACCTCTGAATGTAACTTTGGCGATCCGGTCACCTTTTCCCCTCAGGTGAGCGACCGTCCTCAGGTGAACCATTAGAGCCATCATTAGTCCACAGTGACAGGAGAGCGACTCCACTCCCCGCAGATCAAACTTGAGACGCTCAATCTGTGCCCAGTGCTTTGTTCAGGTCAGCCTCTCCTTGTGTCTGGAGCCAAATATTCCTTTTCCATACGGACAGCATGTAAAATACTCTACACGTGTGACCTAACAGTGATACAGTTCATTAATGTGGATTAGTCTGCGGGCTCCAGTGAACGTTTCCTCCAGCTCCGTGCTCCTGCTCTTGGGTCTGTCGCACATCTCCTCGCTGGCACTGGGTTTTACTCTGCTCGTTGTGCAGGAAGGGCGGGGGGCTTTATCCACAGCGAGCTGAGGGTGGATGCTCTAATTTTCACTACAGATCTGATTTGAGGGGAATTCGCTGACTCTTTTTTTTCTCCAGTTCATTTATGCACTGCTCCTTTCCAGCTTCATACATGCCCTTTATCTTAATTGCAACAAGCATGTAAATCAATTAATATGTAAATTATATTCAGCTAATTTAAGTCAATTAAAAAACAGAGATTTACATTTTAATACATTAGATAACATCAGATAAACCTTATCTTTTTTTATCCTACACCAGGGAAGTTTACTTTTTACAGCAGCACATAGTCAAAATCAGGTTGAGAAGAAAAAAAATAAGTATAACTTATTAAATCAGGCAATAAAAATAAAATAAAAATATTGTTGATTACTAAATACAGATTTTCAATAAATGTTTAGTAATTTTGTAAATTTGTATTCTGTCCTTTTTGAAGTCTTGAAGACTTATTTTTAACAGGCTGTTAGATTCGATTTTATTCCTTTTAGGTGGGCAACCTATTTTTCTTTTATAATTATGGATGATGAAGGCACAGTGATAGAGTGGGTACCACTGTTGCCAGAAGATGCAAGAAGATTCGTGGTTTGAATCCCCAAGGTTGGGGTGTTTCTGTGTGGAGTTTGAATGTTCTCCTCATGTGTGAGTTTTCTCTGGGTTTCCTCCCACAGTCCAAAGTCAGGCAAAATGCTGGTGAACTGTGGGTGTACCACACCTCTTGCCCAATTTCTCGTGGGGTTGACTCCAGCAACCCTCCGAGGATAAGCAGTATAGATACTGGATGGATGGATTGTTATGGATGAGGGTGGCTGAGGTCAGATGAGATGACCTTTGCCATGTGGTACATGTCGGGTGCTGGTCCTTCTCTCTGCTCTGGTACCAAACAACAGAAACCGCAGCATGTTTTACCTGTTAATTGGCAAAACAGAGTCCATGCACCTGTCATCTCCTGCCTGGTTTCCTCAGAGAGAAATTAACTGAATAATAAGCAGATGTTTTTCTGTATTTCCAGGAGTTGCGCTGAAGTTGCAGTGATGGCGGCAGGATTCCTTCTTGACAGCTCTGCATGCGATGCTTCCGGTCCTCAGCGTTTACCAGCAGTGACACACTCAGACAATTAGCACAGCTTAGAGTATAGACCTGATAACATACTGACTGTCAGGAAAGAGCTAGATCGTCTGCTCAAAAAAGTTTCCACTCAGTGTGTGACCACCTCAGCCTGACACTTCAAAATGTGTATTCAGTAACTGTGTCACTGGAGTTAAGGCAGAGGGGGCTACAGTTATAGAAACATTTAATTGGAAGCACTGAGTTAAAAATCCCCACGTATAAGGATCTATAGGACCACTCTTTCCTTTTGTTTACTTGAATATTCTATTTTTTCTTTTTGACAGGCAATTTATTTTTTCTGTGCTTCTACTATCCCAGAGAAATCCTCATCTTCAAATATAAGAGCTGCAGGGGAAGCCACAACTGACATAATGTAACCTATAAATTGTGTGTGTGTGTGTGTGTGTGTGTGTGTGTGTGTGTGTGTGTGTGTGTGTGTGTGTGTGTGTGTGTGTGTGTCTGTCTGTCTGTCTGTCTGTCTGTCTCTGTGTGTGAGAGTCACAGGTTTGCAGGCAGTGAAAGAGACAACCATCTGCTTCGATAAGATTATTTTTTAGTTTGACAATGTTTTGCTTTTTGCTGACTCATGTACTCAGGAAGATGCTGCAGCGTGTGTGTGTGTGTGTGTGTGTGTGTGTGCGTGTGTGTGTGTGTGCGTGTGTGTGTGCGTGCGTGCGTGTGCTTGTGTTAGATGAAAAGGGAGTGAGAGGCTGTTGGAGGCTCCATCAGCACCAGTAATGAGTTTATGGAGTTGAGGTTTTATGGACAGAGACCATATAAAAACAACCCCCTGACTCTTTATGGGCCCATGGGGGCCTTGAAGATGACCAGTTACAGGTGTATTGACTTTGATTGGTAAAGATAATGATTCAACAAAGAGCAAGACAAACATTACAGATTCTCATGGAATTTGATCAATGATGTATGATTGTTGTGCTAAGATATAAGTACGTGTTACCAATACTGTTTACAGTGCGGCCACTGTGCTGTGAAAACCTGGTTACTATATCTAACCCTGGATTTTCCATTTCACTATTTCTCCCTCGACTCAGTCATTCATGAGTTCAGTCATGAACAGGTGATGACTGACATCTTTTCCTCCTGCAGGTAAAGGACCAAACCAACAGAGGGCGATGTTGATCTGAAGTTAAATCCCCTTCAGACAAGCAAAAACTTGTGTTGTCACAAATTGACATATAGATAATTAATCAATAAGGTGAGCCAATCACTAACCACATTCATATAGATTTTCAGACCTTTTTCCAAATCGTATGTCATATCTTGTATATCACCCACATACATATGCTCCGATTCTGCCAGTTTGAACGAGGATATGACTCAACCTGTGAGCTATGAACACTCTCGGGTTAAAGGAATGCAACTCTGTTGTAATGCTGCTGGATTTATTGGATGTTTAAGGGTCAACGGATTAAATGGGGAAAAAAACTGAGAAAACTGATGAGCTCACATTTAGAAAAAAATGTGAGTTCCATAAAGTTGTCCACTGTGAGTCTGCAGGTGTGCATGTGTGGATCGTTCCAGCCTTACTGGCACACAAAAACAATGTATAATAAGAATACAAACTAAATATTCAAAACTATGGCTTGTTGCTCCATCTAGTGGTCAAATTACTTGGAAACTGCAAGTAATAGTGAACTTTAATCTCTGCAGATTAGATCATTCGTTGGAGTGTTGGCCCACAGTGCTGTTCTCTCACACCTGGTGCAGGGATGGTGTCATGGAAATATTTATTCAGGTCTGCAAGGATAAGACTGGCGCAGGATGAGACAGGACAGACAGGTGGGTCATAAAGGCGTCCACAGAGGTTTATGTCTGCAATGAAAAATAACAATTACATGCAGACATTTAAATAAAATGCTGCACTTGAAAACGAAACAGGAGGAGCATTCAAAGACAACAAAGCATAACTGAATTAATCTGTCATTGATCTACAGTCGTATTTCTCTGCCATCAGGTCTCATGAGGTCAGTGCCCCTTCCTGAAGAGGGAGACATTGTGTCAGGGGTTTTTTTTCTGCTACTTTTCTAAATCCAAAATATATGTGAAAACCTGTAAGCACCATTAAAGGTCGAAGTGAGCTGCTGTTAAGAAATAAAGTTATACATGTATATCTAGATATCAGCAAGAATAGTATTTCAACAAGATAAGATCACGTCAACCTCTGATTCTTCTCATGCATAGAAAACACTTTGTTTCGTAGTTTAAAGTTGGTTTTCTGTCCAATTCAGCATTAAGTTTAGATTTGTGTGCGTTTAAGTGAGACTTTCAAGTTCTCAATCCACACAAGCTGCAAGTGTGCGGTGAGAGCAGTTGTCCCATCGGAGGCAGAGGGGAGGGGAGGCAGGGCAGGGCCGGTGCGTCCCAGCCCTCTGCATCCAGCTGGTGCGTCGCTCCGCAGCAGAGGCGCGCCACACTCACTATGGCTTTAGGCGCAAGCAGGACGCTTTTCGCACTTTTCGTCACGTTTTGCGCACCGGGATGCGGCTGGACAGGTATTAGCGACTCATTTGACCGTTTGCATGAGCAGGTGCATGGTTGGTTTGCACTTTTTTTTGTGAGAACTGCTGAGCCACTGTTTGCTTTCACCTCTTGGATCCAGTTGGATTTTCAGGACAGCTGCAGACTGTGTATTCATAATGCATGACAGTTACTGGGTTTGCCCAGAATGCCAATACTGTTTTTTGCAAGGAAAGAAAACAAAATGAATGTCTATGTGCGCGCGTACACATGCATTTCTGTGCGTGTGAGACTTAGAAATGTCCAAATCCTCCAATTGCAGATTTATTGAATAATTGCAGCTATTTACACTGCAATGGAATTAGCCTATTTAATTTAGAGTGTAGGTTTAAGTGAGCACTTACACAAAAGTATGGGCTGTTAACACTGATGTGAGTGTGTTGGGTGAAAATATGATGCTGGATTGTCCTGCAGTAACTAATGGTGATAAATGTCACTGCAAAGATTATTTAATTGAGTGTTTTCTTGCCAAATTGGGGACTAATCTGGCAGAGGGTGCTGATAAACGATCTGCCTCCAGTTTCATGGGAGAATAGAAGTGGAAGAGGTTCAAGTTTTCTGTCTGTCAAACTTCCTCTGGGCAGTGTTTCTGAGCCGCATGCTTTGAGTGCCAGATCGGCCATCAGGTAGTACAGTCAGGGATGAAATATGCCTCATAAATGAATCAAAGTGAGTCAAAAATGCTTTAAACTCACATGAAAATTTAACCTGCTTCAGGGTTCTGGTATCAGTTCATCAGAGAATTCTACATGTCAGCACCAGGGATAAGTCAAATAGTATATTTGTTTTGGACAAGCAGATAGTTTTTGCGAACCACAGTAGCACACATGTTTTAAAGATTCTCAAGTAATGTTTGTAAAATCAATTTTCAAAAGGAAAGACAACTACAAACTCCAGACAGCAAAAATACCCAAAATAACAAAAGTGTCGTAAAGTCTGTGGCGTCTCGGAGGGGAGTAAACGAAGCCTTCTGGCTGAGTTGAAAGGCCTTTCTTTTATTTATGACTTGCTCACTCCACTTGTCTATAAGTTTCTATATGACTCCCTCTCAACTGCAAGCACTTAGTGTATGAGGTCATTGTGCTTTCTCTGAATATAGGCAGCTGCTTTTTGTTGTGGTTTTTTCCTCTGGGTTTTCTTTTCCACATTTTAGGAAGTATTTACAGAGCAGTCCTGCAATTTTTTGTGGTGAAGACTTTACATTCTCACCTGGGGGCTGCATTTCACCGCTGCTGCTCCACTGAGGAGTTTGGAAGTGAACGATATCCTCTCAGGCATTTTGACAGAAGTAGTTAAGAGAGGGGCGAGTGTTACTCATTAACTTTCTCCGCTCACATGCCATCAGCTTGTCACTCTCAAATTCTTCAGAACTGAGGGTGAAATTGGGCTTGTGGGAGTAACTGGACCCTAAGTGAAAACAGAAATGCACTGTATTTTGGCAACATAAACAATGCCAACGTCTGCCATGCAGCCACAGTCCGTCAGCTCCTGGAAAGCGAGGTAGTAATTGGGTTAGGGAGTTGGGGGGGAAAGAGGGAATCATGTCCTTGCAGGCCAGTGGAATTCAAATTTTCCTGCTCTACTTAACAAGCTGGAATTCTGCAGGGACAACTCAAGACGGATCTCGGAGAAAGTTCTCAGTATCAGGAATTTCTTATCTTCAGCTTTTCTTGCCTTGGGAAAAAACACTGGAGTCACAGAGAGGCGGAGGCAGCTTGTGTGTGATATTTCTAATATTTTCCACAATACTAGGTGTGCTTCATCACCTTGCAGAGCTCGATCCAGTGCCCCCACCCACTTGCAACTTGGCTGCCTGTCAGACCTGACAGCGATGGCATGTCTCGTGTCATGATGTCATTTCTTGATGCTGTTCCAGTTGTTTAAACAAGCACCGCCTGGGCTGGGAACGCACTTGTCACAGCACAGTAGATGTTGGCATGTTAGAATACTGTTGAACGTGAGCGGGTGGCCACCAACACTGACAACAAATGCATGTTTGTAGCAGCATCATTAATGCAATGAGAGCAACATATAGTCAGGCAGTCTGGTGATTGACGTGCTGGTGTGAGGAGGGGAACTATGGTCATGGCCTCTGGTCTTTATGACAAAGTTGATCACTGCACAGGTTGCTGAAGGTCAATGGGGGAGGAGTTTAAGATAGAGGTACGACTAAGAATTTTGTAGCCCCTGGCAACATCTGACTCCAACCTCCCCCCACCTAGATGTGTGTGTGGTCCTGTTCCGATGTAGCATCAAAATTAATCACAGACTACATTCAGAGGGGGCAACTTTCCTTGTTTGGACTTTGTTTCAGTTTAGACAGCGTAATCCAAATCTTATCCCATAACCTTTAAACATGGCCAATTCATGTCTAACCCTATTCAGTCTACTGGTCCAGGTCAGTGTTCATGCCAGAAAACGTCCTTAAGAGGTAACACAAATGTGTAGCCCCACACACACACACACACACACACACACACACACACACACACACACACACACACACACACACACACACACACACACACACACACACTTACGTAGATGCGAAAACTCTCATGTCCGTTTACCAAATCTACAACCAGGAGACGGTTAGCTTAGCTTACCATAAAGACTGCAAATACATCTGATGGCCTCCACCTCCGAAGCTCACTAATTCTAAAAAAAACAGATGATGAAAATAGAAAATAGAAAAATGTAAGAGGGATATTGATCTCCTCATCTAACTCTTTGAAAGTAGTTATCCTGCCATGCGGCTGTATTAGGTTTTATTTACCCTGGTTTGTTGCATCTGTTTAGTTTTTGCCTCCAACCAAAGTAATGTTGCAGAATGGAAATTTGTTTCTGGAGCTCACAACAACACTAAACTCTCATCTCCATAAATTTCATTTCAGAATAACATCTCCAGATACTCACGACAATCTGCTTAATACACTATCAACAGTTTAAACATGGGCTATTTACTCAAATGATAAAAAAATTTTGGTGGTTAGGGTTAGGGGTGTGTTCTGTGGATTATCCAGACTAACTGGACGATTGTATCTGGACATGCTTTTCTGTTGCTGTAATTCTTTTAGTGTTATGAGGACCACAACAAATTTTCTATTCCGCATTTAATTTTGGCAGCGGGAATCGCAGACTGGTGACTCACACACTGGACAAACAAACCAAAACTATCTGCATTGCTGACCTGTGGTGACAGAGAAAATGTTTAATGGTGGTTTAAATTCTCAAATCTGAAATTACACCTCAGTCTTACCACTTAGACCGAATTTCAAGTTTTAAGAGACCATACACATGGTGATAAATATTTAAACATGTCATGGAGGCCCAGCAATGAAACACTGCACAGACATATCTGATACTTTACCCTCTTTGAAGGCTTGTTTTTGCTGCAGCAAGTAAAAAATATGTCAAAAATAGCAAAGTGGAAACTTTTGCATCACTTGCAGTTGGAAGGAAAATACGCCTCAGACAAGAACTTTGATCTGGTTTCACAGATTTGATGATCTAAGCTCAACACTGCATCTCACATCTGACGTAGCTCCTCTCCCCTCACACATCGCTCCCTACAAACACTGGTTATTGATGGGACTTTGAAGATGACAGTTATTACGGGTCAGAGGCTAACTCATTAGGGGTGAGTGGCGGGTCACCGTCTGTGAATTTGCGGCGAGGGGGTGCGCTTGTAAAAGTGGAGCACATTGCAGGTGCACAAGTATTTTCTTTTACAGGAGTGCTTTCACCTCGGGGCTTACCTGCATATGCTTTTTATACCAAACCACACATGCACATACATGTGTGTGTCTGTCGGTCGATCTTTGACAGAGCATATGGGCTGAATATCCTTCAAAGAGGATATATGACAAACAAAACTATCTGGATGGTTGACTAATGATTTCATTATGCCATCATTATGTCTTTTGATACAGCGAACCTCAGGCCTTGCCCTCATTCCTCACATACTTAATACTTTCCAGTGTCTAACTCAATCATATACTGTCTGTCTTTTACATTCACAAACACAGCACAGAAATGTTGCTCTGGTCTCCCCTGGTAACGCACTGAAACCAAACCTCCCTCCGTAAGGTTTTGATGTTACATCCACTATGTTGCTAAACTGCTTCCCAAACTGTTTATTCTTGGATGGTCATCGTGCATCTGTTGTGACTCAAAGGAGTCTTGATTTAATCAGAAATATATCTGCTTTGCTTTTTGGATCATACATTTCCAAAGGGGCCAAATTACAGAGTGATAACTGGACAGCCGAGCAGATCCCTTGCTACGTAATACACAGACTTATTGGAAACAGGGTGCGAGTGATTGAAGTGTTTCCAGACTTGTGTCAATGGAGACTGCCACAGACAGCTGATAAAACAGACTCCACGGGAGCCCCGAGTTAATGAGGAAATAAAGAAACAAAATTATTATTTTTATACTCATGGAGCTAGGCACGGTGTGATATGAGTCTGACTCTCAAGGCCTGCTGCCAGAGTGGTGCTCTCTACAGTCAGCACAAACAAGGATGAGACAATCTTTCAGCACATACAAAACTTTAAGATAAGCAGAGACAACACTTCAGGCCTCAGATGAGCTGTCGAGTGTCCTGAGTTGTTTCTAAATGTGAGAAATGGAAGTGCAGAAACAGCTGGGAGCACACCTAGAGACACCAAGAATTCACAGTGATAAAGTGATTTTGTGCTGAATGTATATACAGAACTGCTGCTGTAAACCTTTGGGGAGCACAGGCCATCATGAGAAGCAACTGTTTCTGAGATGGACAGATGAAACTGACACTTATGTGACAGCAATGAATGATTAACATGATAATAAACCATTAACTACATTTGTTTAAGTACTGCATGTGGTCTCTAATTATCCAAAGCTTACAAATACTTAATATTTGAGATGTTTGTCACACTCAGTCTCTCTGGTAAAAGTGCTGTTATAGACCAGTTTACATTTTAAGTAATACTAAAGAAAAATGAATCCACATAAACTGGTCAAGAATAAAAGATTCTATAAAGCGTTGTAATAAGTTGTGTTATTCCCATAGACAAGGTCAAGATGGACGTTGATGGCGGTCCAGAAAGTGAAGCCAATCCGACAGTGTCAATACCCACCTCCGAACGGGACCCGTCAAAAAAATCGTATTAAATATATCCAGGTTCAGTTATGTTAGCTTGGCACCCTATTTGACTTTTTAGGAAGAATTGTAGTACTTTAGGTTTACATTGGGACATCATTGTAATGTCAATCATGTTTTGAAGGTCACGTGTGATAAATCAAGTCTGCAATGGCGAATATATCAAGTGCTTGTTTATTATTTCCCACATGTTAACTGGGGTCATTTCGCTTCTTTTCCTCTCATGCAAGACAAATTCATGTTTTATATTGATGTGTTAATATCACCCTCAATGCTTCTTTTTATTTTCTGGTTGTAATGTCTGCCTTTTGGAAAATTGGCACCATTGCATTGTGCTTGCAAGCAAACAAGAAGAAGGACAAAGACACAGTTGCTTTCCAAAAGACAGTGGTTACTGTTTCTTTTTTTGGTTGTTTTGAGTACATCTTGCCAGGATGGAAAAATTGAGGATTTCTTATTGTCCTGAGGTTTCAGCATACAACCAAATCCTCATTTATTTACCAAATTTTAAATTAGTTACTATTTTTCAGGGCTGCCCTTCACATTGGATTGTGCTTCATAAATGCAGCATTTTAATAAATAGAGAGGAAATTGTCATAGTGGCGCTGAAATAGGTATTAACAGCATGTCCAGAGCTCAAACAGTGTGGCTACTTACTGGCACAACCTTATATTTACTGTGAGGAACTGTGCAAACTGATGACTGTTTGGATAAACTTAATACAGACCAAATTAATCCAGATGTCCTTTGTTTTGCAGCAGAGAAGCCCCTGCGGACAAACAATGGGAAACAGACTGTGGACAAGGTCCTGAGGGAGAGCTGGGAGCCTTCTATCCATCTGGATGGAAGACCCGTAGACCGCTTTGTAATCAGCTCCAACAAACCCACGAGGTCTCACCGCTTCGCTAAAGCAGGCAAGGACAATCGCTCTCATCTACTGGAGGATGTAGGTAAGACAGAAAGAGAGAAAAGGTTCAATTTAATGGGCAAGAGCAACACGGGGATGTTGTGAAGCACCTTTTTTCCACTGGTCAAAATCCCACTGCTAACACCTGCTAACATCTGGCTTTTGTCTGATATGGGAATGGATTCAATCATCATTCACTCCCAGGTCAAATGGCTCTGCAGGTTTTTATCAGCTGCTCCAATCAGCAGTGATGGAAACAAAACACACAGGTGAATGTGTTCATTTGGCATAACAGAGAAATGAGAGAGCGCCTCAGTTTTCATGTGTTCGTGACTTCGAGCATAACGCATCGGGGAGGGGGCAGAAACAGGGCAAAAACCTACTAGCGGTGGGAAAGGAGTCAATCGCCTTTTCAGCGGGTTTAATGGATTTTAAAAAACCTGTGCATACCTGGTGTAAAAGAGGTATGATGAAAATAAAAGGACAAAGAGAGGGAAAAAGAGGTTTGGCTTATATTACAAAGGTGAGCTCTTTGATTCTGGAGCTCTGCACTTTCTCAAAACAAGTGCCAATGATAAGGAGGGGATGAGCAAAGCCGTTTACAAAGCAAAGATGCCAGGAGATGAGGTGTATGGACACACATGTGCAAACTTCTTATCAATGACTTTGTTCATCATCAAATGTTTTGTCCTCCATGTTTGCCAGCAGGGAAGACAGAAAGGAAGAAACCACTGTTGTGGTGTGTGTGTGAGACCAGAGGTTATTTTAGGCTTCTGAGGAGAATATTATTTTTAGAACAGCTTCTATGGTAATTTCTAATTCCGCCTTGTAAAACTTAACAGGTTCTTATGTTTCTGTACACATGACACAGGGAGGCCTGCTTATTCCATTTTCCTCTGTACTTGGCATCTTCATCAGCAGCTCGGAGTCTGCAGCCAACCCTTCTTTTCCACATCTGAACCCAGCCCAGCTCCTATAACCCAGCTTCCTGTGTTGTGGTCACTTGACATATTGTGTGTGTGTATGTATGTTTGGTGGTTGTGGCAGAGGACAGGGTGGTGCCAAGTGATGAAGTCATGCATTGTCCTGTATTGTGTTCAGAAATATGCATCTGCAGAGTTTAATGTGAGTGTGGGGGTTTCTGTGTTTTGCCCCTGGTGTGTTGCGGTGGACCTTGTGGTCTCTCCAGCTCTGGTCCATCTGCCATAAATCTCTGGCCCCACCGACTTGCATCTCCAGTGTTGCCTCTCCAGAAATTCCTTGCAGATCATTTGTTGTTCCCTGAGCAGCATGAGAGCAGCGGCAGTCATCATAAATAACACAACACTGTTTGCCTCCACATCATTAAAGTGACTGGCCAGCCGCTGTTAGAGCAACAAAGACTGAGAGATGAATTGAAACCGGTCACTTTTCCCTAAAATCAAGACTGAACAGACGCTCACAGTGAGATAAAGTTGAACACGTTGCCCCACTCGCTGGTATCTCCTCTAATTCTATTTTGAGTGGAAAGCAGTTGAACCTATAGCGGACCTCAGAGGACTGCTGGACACATAAACTCTGAAGTTTGCCTGAATATTACTGATTGATCAAGGGGGCACACAAAGGTGACACTCAAAGTGAGCGCCCCCTGCTGGACTACGAGGAAAGCTACTTTCAAACACATTGATGCACTTCTAGTCTGTATGTTCTAAATCCGAGCAGGTCACCACAGTTTGAATATTAACAAGTATATTTTTTATTTTTCTTCATCAGGTCGATCTGTGGATTCCTCTTTAAATTCATATCATTTATTACCTGCTTTTCTCGTTTCCATCGTTTCACAAGAACTCATGTTTCTTTTTTTAGACCCTGAATGGGTTAACCTGGATGGCTTTGCTGTGTTGGGCGGTGCACCTGTCAACAACTCATCAGCAGGTAAACCTGAACTCAAAACATCTTCACCAACAGCACATGGGAGTGGTCTCACTTCACATCCATTCATGTAAAACTATCCGGCTAAATCCATGAAAAGCAGTTTGCTGAAATGATCTGCCGTCATTATGGATATAAAAGAAACCGCTGGCTCTAATGCGGTGATGATTAACGGTGCTGTGTCTCGGGGCGACAGTCTCCTTTTGCATCATTCCCTCACTTGTTTTGTCCTTATAGATAAGTAGGGAACAAAACACTCACTTTTCTGTGACTCATAGTTTTCCATTCGTTTAACCAGGCATGTTTTTCTTGCCGTTGATCCAAATTTAACATCTATTCTAGAGTTTTCTGCTTCAATGGTGTCCACGTAATTAATTATCACTTATTAGTCTGTCACCATTTTCAGTAGACTATAAAATTAAAGGAAATTACTTGTAGACAGATGTGTAGTATTGGCCTCCAACGTGATTGCAACATCATCCATACCTTAGTCTTAACTTAACTCTGTACATCGACAGACCGGTTGAGGTCTTTCAGTGTTGAGTTTGCATGTTCTCTCCATGTCTGAGTTGGTTTCCTCCAGATGCTCTAGTTTCTTGGCAACTTTAACTTGCCTGTAGGTGTGAATGTGAGCATAAACAGTATGTTCTCACATGTCAGCCCTGTGGTTGACTGGTGGCCTGTTCAGGGTGTACCTACTTCTCAACCATAATGGACTCATGGCCCTCAAGGATAAACCTGTCTTCTGTAAGTGATAGATGGACGGACAAAACGAACAATTTGGTGTCTGAACTTGTGATGCGTCTTTTGGGACATTGAGAGACTGAATCTTTAATGCATTATTAAGACTAAATTACAAACTAATCAATCAGTACTGAAAATGCGGCTCTAATATTCATCTAACCTTTGTTTAATCTCTTCATATGACATTTGATATGTATTTGTTTTAAGGAATGGAGACAAAAAAGGAAATAAACTTAATTACCTTTATCATTACCTGTTTATTTCTGTGCAGAATTGGAAATAAGCAGATACATTTATCCTGTTCCTGTTTAGTTAACATTAGCTCATTTGTCAAACATTTTAAGTCGACAAAATGACAAAGATATTTCCATTAGTGTTCATATTTTGATTGGAGTTGTTTCTTAGACATTAGTTAGCGAATCTCTCTGCCAGTTTGGATTAAATTCATTATTTCTGCCACCAGGGAAGCTCAGACACTGAGAACTGTTTGTGAAGCTGTTAAAGGAAACTGTGGCTAAACTGAGCAATGTAATCCTACGCGACACCCAAACTCAACAAATCATATTTGCAAGTTTAGATTTGCGTTTGAAGTTGGTGATACCTGACGTTCTTCAGGTATGGTTCTGAGGGGGGAGTGAGAAGACAACAGCATCTCAGCCTGATACACTGAGGTGGTCTCTGCTGCAGCAGTGGTATGTCTCTCTGTCTGGAGATCAGCCTGGCAACACTGCGGACTATTGAGCTTCCAGGAAAAGACAGAAAGGATCTGGCAGTGAGTGCATTGTGGAGTCAATGGTTTAGTGGTCCGCGGGCGGCGAGATGACCTGGGGCCAAACTATGCACTGTGACAGTTTTCCAGAGAGAGAAAGAGAGGAAGAAGAAAACAAGGAAAAAGGAGAAGTCAGCATATTCAAACCAAATGGATCTTTTTCTGTTTGAGGTTAGAGCTAGAATGAGGAGAGATGGTCAAACAGGTGTGGATTGACAGTCACATCATTGGATCAGTTATCTTTAATTATGGTTTGTCTCTGTACACTATAAACTGGCGAGCTGTCCTGTCCCGCCCATCGCTCAATGTCAGCTCCCTGCAACCCTCAAAGGATAAGCGGTACAGATAGTTATAGATAAAAGATGAATGGATAAAGCACAGAACAGTGACTCAAGTCTTTATTTGTAGTACTCTGATTAACTTAAACCTTAACTCTTTACACCCTCTTTAAAATACATGTTGAAACATGCGGGCAGACAGATGAAGGCAGGAGTGGAACAACCAGAAAGGGAAAACAATCCTTTCGATCCAGAGAACCTCAAAATGCTACAAGTGCAGAAACAAAGCAGAGATAAAGATATGAAAACAGAATAAGGTGAGAGGAAAAGAAAGTTTCAGAGAGGAGTTGGTGAATCACCGAACAAACAGTCAATGTTTCTCGATCCAAAAGATCCAGCTGTGCTGGCAGGACAGAGCAGAGGATGGAGACTGAGATGTAAAAACATGAATAAAGCATTCTTAGTGTCTCTGAAACAAACCACCTAATTCTTCCTGGGAGCTTTTTACTCCCCTTCATATTTTATAATCTTTGTTTTACACCAGATATTGTGTCATTATAGAAGCCTATCAGGGCTAAACACCTCTCCTTTGCTTTTTTAATCGCTTAGGCAAATATTTTGTGTTAAGTTGATTCTCATGTAAAACAGTTATCAGTTGGCATCGTCTACCTGTTAAAGGAGAATCCCAACATCCCAATGTTGCTTTTAGTTGCGTCAGATCCACTTTGTTAAATCAACTATCTGACCCGGCTTTGCATGGTGCTCTCCAGATGGGATATTTTTCATCTGACGGTGATTATGAGAAACATACAAATGAGGGATAGAGGGAGGAGAGGAAAGAAAGGAGAGTTTTTTTTGTTATATTGCCAGTGCTATCACTGAGCAGCACTGCAACCAGATGAGAAGGGGATTGTCGTGGCTGCCTGAGACAGTGATGTCAACCAGGACGGACTCACCACCAGGGTGGGTTTCAGACAGGAAGCAGGGCACCAGTAGTTAGATCAGATCACAGGAGACGCGGTGCGGTTTCATGACTAGATGTGTTTATAGAAACATCTAATTTGTATTTATTTATATGTTTATCGCTTAGCAGATGTGACTTTCGCGGATCTTTCATTCTCAATGGCAGTTAAATGTCTCAGTTAGGCCCCAAAGCCAATTCCAACACAGGGGACAGGTTATGAATGAACCATAGGTCATGAACTGAATTGCACTCCGACTATTTACTCTCCGTTATCATCCTCCAACAGGTCCACTCAGGTTTCCACACACTCCAGCCAGAAATCAGCCGTCTGTTAGGCGAGCGACCAGGGTGGACAGGACAGCTCGCCCATCGGGTTTGTCTAATACCCGGGCACACAGGAGGGCACCACAGTCCTCCTCGGGTCCCAGGCAACCTGAGAGAGCTTTGCCAGGAACCCCGCTGCTGCAGAGAAGATATCCACACCACACCAAGCCTCAGTCAGACCAGAGGAACCGTAACACACAGAAACTAAGTAAGAGGAACCACATCTCACACTCTTAATTTCCAGATTTAAAGAACATTTTAGGTTCCAGTAAAATTGAGCTAAATGTCTAAATATTGTTTGTAGATTATCTTTAGTGTCCTTAGTGTAAACCCTGGCCGTGCCTGGTATCCCTTTTCATTCATAGCATCTGAGTCCGTTCATGTGGTGTCACTGCAGGCACAGAAAGCCCAGGGTCATAGTGCATCCGCCAGGAGAGCAATCGCAACCAAAACAACCACACCAGGTACTCACAGATTAATATTTAATGTTTGCTTTTGTCTGCCCATCTTTTAAACCATAAATAACATACATTTTTGGGATTTTAAGAAAACAAAGCTCAACAGTTTATGTCTCTGTGCCTTTGTGTGTGTGTGTATGTGTTGACCAGAGCCACCAGAGTACGAGGCTAAGGACATAAGTGTCAGGGTCATGTCTGCTCAGTCTGTCCTCATCTCCTGGGTTGACCCTGCAGTCGAGATGGGGAAAGTCCTCCCCGGAGCATCCAGGTGGGATCTGTTAGAGTGCATGTGGCGGTTTGTGAGACAGACAGAGAAACAAAGACCATTTAAGACAAAGGAAGAACCCTAACCCCTCTCTACTGTCATTCTATCTTAACTCAGATCCTACACAGTTAGGTACAGGGAGAAGGGTGAATCGGCACGCTGGGAGTACAAGGACAGCACCCAGAGGAGAATGATGATCGAAACCCTGTCTGCTGATGGCATGTATGAGTTCTCTGTCAGAATCACTCAGGGAGAAAATCATAGCAAGTGGAGCGTCTCAGTCTTTCAGAGGACCCCTGAGTCAGGTATGTGCTGCCACATGAGAATTGCTTATGCAGTATGAATTTGTAGGCAGCAATGCAACTGATGGAAAGTGATTTTCTTTTTATAGACTCAGCTATACAGAGCCAAATCACGGCTTTTTCCATCGACTTTGAATATAGCAATTATTCTTGCATAGCTGTGTCTGTTCACTCTTTTCCACTATTTCTTCTTATGACAATTCATCACAATCACTACCTATTAATCCTATTTCATATAGCTTTGGTAGCCGGTGTCATAGGCAGTTCCTGAGGTGAGGTTCATTGGAAATTTCAGACTTTTCTGCCTGTCTCTGCAGCTCAGCTCTGCTCCTGCGTTTCTATACATGAGAGGGGGGGGGGGGCGTCCCTGACAATGTATGGCAGCAGTACTTTCCTCAGCTGAGGCCTCCTGGCACAAATGCCTATGCTGTTTTTTTATGCTTTAAGCAGCAATTTCCTCCCGCTGCTCCCTCTGTGCTGCTTGTGGTTTCTGTCCCGATGCTCCTCCCTTAACTGGTGTCTTTCCACTAACTCGTGTTCTCCTCGCTCACCAGCACCATCTGGACCACCAGAGAACTTTGAAGTCAAGCCACTACGAGGGAAAGGAACGGCTGTCGTAGCAACATGGGATCCACCTGAGGAACCCAATGGCCGGATAAGAGGTGAGACCCATAGGATTAAAGAGTCAAAAGAATGTTTTTTTTCTTAGAAATCAGTAAATAAATATTCCTGGTGTTTGACTTGTGAACTTATTTAAACATTTCATTCACATTCTGTTGTGGTAGTGCCCACTACATTAGTGTTTTCCAGTTTCCATGAGCTTTTGGTTCTAACTGATAGTGTTGATATTGTAATTTGATTGGTTGATGGGTGGGAACAGAAAAAGTTTAATTATATGCTTTGTCACATTTGTGATTTGAAAACTCCATATTATTCATTTTAGAGGCTAATTTCATGTTTCAAGTCAAAGTGTAACAACAGGATTATTCAATGTTGTGAGCTTTGACTGTTGGGTAAATTATCATCACCATAAACTTGACCCATAAATGAGAGGCAGCTCAAACTCAACAGTACACTGGGTCCTCCCAAATGTTGAATATTGTGAAAGGACTATTGATGTATTTCGTCTGCTTTTTGGGCTTGTCGAAAAACAAGGGCCATTGAGACTTTGCTTTGTCTCCCAACAGAATACATCCTGTCATATGCTCCTGCTATGAAGCCATTTGGAATGAAGAGTGTGACGTTACGTGGCAGCACCACCACAGCCACCGTTGATGGCCTCACACCAGGAGACCGATACATCTTTAAGATTAAGGCCAGCAACAGGAGGGGGCAGGGACCACAGAGCAAGGCCTTCAGTGTTGCCATGCCAGGATGTAAGCACCTTTTTTTCAGTTTTTTACTAGCATGTTTAGATAAAAAATAGTTTAATCCTTAATTCGTGTTCAATTGTGTCTCCTGTCAGCCAGCAGCACTGCCTCATCATCCTCTAAAACCAAGGAAACCCCCAGAACAAGCCACACTCCCTCCAAGCAGGATACTGACCATGACGAATCAGAACTCTTGACAACAGAGGCACCAGAGGAGCCAACAACAACCCCTCCGCCACGACCTGCTGCACCTGTCAACAGGCGTCAACGCCCACTCTCCCAGTCACGTTCCTTTCACAGCATCTTCTCCTCTGTGAGGGGCTCAGTCAGGAACACAGGAAACAGAGGTTCCTCCAAAAGAAGGGCCCAAGATAGGGAGGATGAAGAGGAGGAAGAAGAGACAATACCCACAACACCACCTCCAGTAGAAGAGACAACAGTCTTGGAGACAAAAGAGCCAGACAACGATGTTTCCCCTGACCCTGAGAATGATGTGGCCTATGATGAGGAGCCACCAACTACTGAGACCCCCAATCTCAAAGTTATTAGACCCTCACCAACTAAACCAGCTACTGCTCGTCTCAAACAACAACCGAGAAGGCCCATAAAGATAAGGATCCATGACAGACAAGTATCCAAGGGGGCCTCCTCCTCATCTTCTTCAACTTCCTCCTCCTCTTCTGATGCCTCCTCCTCTTCTGATGCCGCCTCCTCTTCTGATGCCACCTCATCCTTGTTTCCCTCCACTTCCTCTTCATCAGACTCAACCTCATCATCATCCTCACATATTCAAGAGTCAGCAGCCAGTAGAAAGGACTATGTAGCTTCTACATACCCAGAGAGTAAAGACACCTACGATAAGACCAGTATGAGATATAACAAACCTTCCACTCCAAAGGAGGATAGTTCACAGCAGTCAGAGACCACAGCTTTAGGTAGAGGGCGTCCGAGTGGGTCTAGTTTTGGTTTAGGTTACGGACGAAGACAACCTGGAATTTTGTTTAGAGGGAATTCCACTCGAATCCCTAATGGTAACAAACCTGCCATCACATCACAGTCGAATTTACCAAGCAGAACTCTAACCCAAGCAACATCAAACACACACGCTTCAGTAACAACACCAGAAAAGACTGAAAACCATAAAACATTACATACTTTCAATCCAACAACATCAAAGTCAACTTCAGGAAGGGCGTCCAACAGCCAAACAACATCTGATTCATATCACTCTGACAAATTGCAGACCAGCTCACAGTCCAGGTCACATGGCAGCTCACAGCAACCATCCACTGCAGCCACATCAGGCTCTTCTCCGTCAACATCACACAGAGGATCTCAAAGCTCTGCAAATTCTCACAACACGCACAATTCACAGACTTCACACACATCACCAGAGCGGGAGACGACATACGAGAGAAATGAAAACACAGATACAGAAGTAGCCAAAGACGAGGAGCCAACAAAGGAGGAGAGAACTGATGAAAAACCTGTGGTTTCTCGAACCAGAATTAGTACCTCCTTGGCTGAAAAATTCCCTTGGCTAGCAAGTCGTTATCCAGGCAGATTCAATTCAGGAACAAGGGTGTCATCTTCCAGACAGGACGGGAGGAGCCCCTGGACAAGGACGTCAGCCTCTGTAGGGGCTGGCAGACCCATCTTGAGGGGGGCCCCCACTCGGGTCTCAGCTGCTTCGGGTGCTGCAGGAGTGTCCACAATTCAAGAGACCAGTGAAGATCTGAAGACTCCTTCCACTCATGACTCAGTTAAGTATGGGGTTGGGGCTGGCTCGATTAAGCCGTCTTTGACAGATAAAAATACAGCAACTAGTGACACGAGAAACCCAACTACCTCATCCTCCTCTTCTTCAGCAACCTCTTCTTCAAATTCCCATCATTCTTTAAGTGGACACAAAGACACAATTGAGCCTATTATTAGAGGAACATCTTATGACAATAATGATAAGGACTATGAGAGAAGTAAAGAAGTCAGTGGGAGAAATGAGGAAGTTGCAGACCCCACAGCTGCCCAAAAGAATCCTGCTACAACATCAGCAGACCCTCACAGAAACACAGAGGACAATGAGAGTGTGGATACAACGGACACTTCTTCCAGAACCAGGACTGGCACTCACCGTCGTCCTGGTGTCGGGGTGAATGGGAGGGTACGCTCACCTCTGTTGGCTAACAGGCAGTTTGGTGGATCTAGACTTCCCTTCAGACCACAACCAGCACAGAACTCAAGGCTGGATTCTTCAGCACCAGAATCAAAATCCTCTTCATCAAATTCACCAGTGTTGACCTCAGATCGTGAAGCTGGCACTGGTACTACTGTGACAAACACAGGAGGAATAAATGGAGGAAACTCCCAGTCCACACTGCCATCTTCATCATCTTCATCTTCCTCTAGGGACAGCTTTAGGGGACAAGGGGGTAGGTCTCGATATCCCATCATCAGAGGGAAACCAATCAATGGAGGAGCTGTCACTGGAAATGGTAAATTCAGTAGTTTCAGTGCATGAGATTGAGAATTGCTGCCAGCTACTACATTACACAGATGATGCAATTATTTTTATGAGCAAGCACTCAGATACTGCACTGTACTTTTCTTTAATCATACATTTGTTTAGGTAAAAATGGTCGACCCAACCTGACAGCAACAAACAATAAAGATTCCTCTTCCTCTCATGAAACCAGTAAGGCTGTCGGTCAAAGGTTTATTACTGGACCTGATGGAAGCAAATGGGTAACTGTGTATAATGGTCTTTAAACTTCTCTTGCCATTTACTTCTCTTTAACTTCTCTTTAGCATGAAATACTGAACATTTTAGAAATGCTAGATAAAAATATTGGTGCTACATCTTATGGTAAATACAAAGCCACAGCCAGGAGAAGATTAGCGTAGCTTAACATACAGATTTGAAAGGGGCAAACAGTTAGCCTGGCTCTCTCTGAAGGTTGTCTTTCTGGTGGACTGGCAACGTTATGATAATGACTCCAGGAATTAACTGTACCTGTCCAAGAAATTATCTTGCACATAAAACCAAAAGATGTCATTTCCATCTTATTTTGTTTGTTTGTATGGATTAAATACATCATCTATAGCATGTTGATTATTGATCTTTAGAGTTGCTGGTAGGCATTTCTTTACCTTTGGACACATCCTGGTCTTTGAGTGGTATTCATTTTCTCAACCAACTCTCGGCAGAACAAAACATGAAGTGTACTTCCCAAAATCTTACACCATTTCTTCAGTGCTTCAAATTTTAAGCTCCACTGATCATTTGATCCCACTCAGATTGTCAGGTGAATTAATGAGTCAGGATGAGCCAATAAGTCACATTTTCTTTGTATAGTTTGGTAAATGTTTCTTTTTATCTAGGTTGTAGACTTGGAGAGAGGGATTCTTATGAACCAGGATGGACAAGTTCTCCAGGACTCCAATGGCAAACCCAAGAGAGTCATTCTTGGCGAGGATGGACGCACAATCTTTGGTAATATACTTCATTAAATCTTACATTATATTAAAACATACTGTATACACACTGAATGTGAAAATTAAAACCTTTTTCCATTCTCAATATTATCTTGCAGTTTAAGACAAGGATTATTGAATGAATATTCTGTTTCTGTCCATCAGACCACATGGGCAGTCCCCTGCTAAACAATGAAGGTATGGCTCTGTTCGGCCATGGCAGAGACAGTCGGCCAGTGGTCAACCCCAAAGATAAGCTCCTCACGGTTGGAGGGAAACCTTTACTTGGCTTGGACCTACCTCGCTTCAGGGCTCCGATCAAACCCAAAACCACCACCACCATGGCTCCTACCACAACACCTGAACCCACCACCCCTGAATGGACCACAGAGGAGTTTACCACCTCAATGATATTCCCAACCTGTCCACCAGGAACCTTCGCTAAGACAGATGAATATGGGTATCCACTGGTGGACCAAGAAGGAATATTAGACTGTTATCCAGAAGGTGAGTCTTTCCCTTGAAATTCACAACACACTTAAGTTATAATCATAAAACATTAGTATAAATATATATTGGTAATACACTAATGAAACCTCCTACCCCTACTTGTAATATTGCTTAGGCCAAGGCCGACAGTCAAAAAAAGTTAAAATGCATTTTAAATCACAAATCATTCACCATATTCTACATTAGCCACAGATGTATTAATTAAAACCAGAGAGGAAACATGTTGATGCTGCAGTTATTTTGAGTGTGAAAATTCATAGGAAAGATGATACAGTCTATTTTTATTTGTTGTAGGGCTAGCTAACAATTAAATCTAGCTTAGGTGTGTCAAACCTACAAAAAAGAAAATTCTTAATCTGTGGAGACAGAGCCAACTTAATGCAGTTTCTGAGATATCATTCTCTTTGTAATGATGGATGTGTGGGTGTATGTTTACAAGTAAGAAATGTGTACATAGAAATGTTAGATTGATGCTACAGCTTGTTCTGCTTCTCTGACAGAGGAATCCTCAGGATTGGAAATGGACTACATGGTTACAGAGACCATGGTGCCTGATGCTTTAGCTCTTAAGAAAGGTATTGGCTGAGTTTGGCTTCAGACCGACCTACCGCCACTGGGCTGGATGGACTAAACTGCACTGTGTATGCTCATTGTTTGTTGGTCATCGTCTTGTTTATTCGTCAGTGGATCTGTTTGCTAGCTCTTCTCGTCTCCTCCTCTTTGCCGTGCCTGCGGTTGTTTCTCCTCTTGTATTTCTGTTTGGGTTTGGTCCTGGTTCATCGATGGGATTTTGGATATTTTCCATTCTGGCTGTTTTTAATCACTCTTATTCCAAAAACCTGGACTCAGGCTGCATGTGAACTGCATTACTAAGTGTAAGAGAATGCCCTGGCTTATGATTTGATGTAATGCATTTGCTGTTCTTAACAGTGCTTTGTACTGTAATAGATGAACCCCAGCTGAAATACTATCCGAATAGAATAACTGCAGTTTGGTTGTCAGTGTTTGTAATTTCATTCAATTTCAATGTGTTGCATGTGATATTTCTCTTTTTGGGGGTTTTGCTGGAAAATACTCATTGAGCATCAAAATATTGTTCTTAGCATTTCCCTGCCACAGCTCAAAGCTGGTTGCATGTGTGTGGACCATGATGTAACGCCAAGGTCCACTTGAGCAGCGCACGGAAAAAAACAGTGATGAAAGAGGAAGGAACTAATTGAATTGCACCCACTGAATCCTTTCACATTTGTCAGCCTTGAAGACTTGTGAAATGGCCGTTGTCTTCAAGGCCCCCTCACATGGAAAATGTGGGTAGCAGAACATTACATAAGAACTCAGCCTTGGGTATTGGGTCTTTCCAGAGTGAGCTCACATATCTGTCTACAATTAATATAATATTTTTAACACTTTTATTACGCAGATCGCAATGAGGAGTAATGAGAGACAGCAGCATTTTATGATTTAGAATTTATGCAAATAACATAAATTCATTTTTATCAAAAGCTCACTGACACATGTATTGTTGTTAGATAAGTTTTTTGACCAGACCACCCCACTGCCACCCACCACCACCGATCCCACCACCACCACTACAGAGATCTCGACTACCGAGCCGCAAACCAGACCCTCCAACCATGGACCTTCATCTGAGTTTGACCTCAGTGGCAAGAAACGATTCACAGGTATGCACATTCCAATAGCACATGATCAATCCCTTTTAAAAGGATCCTACCCTCCTCAGGGATACATTAAGTTATACTTTCATCATACACTTGAAAAAACATCCTTCACCCAACATTTCTCTGCTGCAGAGAGACTAACAAGAATGACCCATTATCTTTACCTGCTGACAAGATGAAAAGCATATGTCTTAAATAGCATAAGAAAGGAAAGGAGCATGATTGAACATGCATCTGTGACTTCTGAGTATCATATTTATTTCTGTTTCCCCATTTGTGTGCATGTGGTGGTCTCTCGGTGCAGTAAATAATGAAAGGCCAGTGGAAGTTCTGTTTTGTTTTGTAGAGGGGTAATAAATTTGTGTGGCTATCTTGGCTCTCTCGGCAATACCTCACAAATAATAGACCATGTCAGACATTACAGAAACAATCGGCCAAGTAAAAAAAAAAAACTGCAAACATTTTCCTGCATGTTTCATTCTTTCTGCTTTTCCATTTTATCATGTTTAAAAATGTCAAACAGCAGAACTTTCGAAAGCTGGTTTTATATCACTCTGTTTAAATAAATGACCGAACTATATATAATATATATATATATATATATATGGTTCCGTCAAATATATGACGGAACCATGTATTCATTTTTAAATAGCTGTAAATACAATTAAGGTTATAGGAATAGGTTCCATTTACAATTAATTGTATCATAGCATAAAGTTCACTGAGGACATGTCACCCCCTCCTTTCTTTTTACTGTTCCTGTATATTTACTTTGGCCTCACATACTTCATCCCCTCATTTGGTTGCACAAACAGACCAAAATATTTCCGTGACAGAATAAAAACAGAATCTATGGGACTCAAACCTCCTAAAAAACTACAAAAAGTCAGAGGTCTTTTTAATATTCCTGTTTCTAAGGGCGTTGATTTCAGTCCTGAAAATAGTAAAATAATAATATTAAATAGTAACTGCTGCAAATGGCTTTGATAACAAATGGTTGCTTGTACATTGATATGGATGTTACACCGCTTTGGGGTTTTCTGTGGTTGAAATAGTCACAATAAAGACATTTCAGTATTTACAGCTAGAAAGAAACAGTTCATCCATCAGCAGTAGGGGAGAGGACGTTGGCTTGTTACAGCTAAAATTTGTAGATTTTTATAAATTAGTTTTTTTTAAAAACACCTGATCCTACGCTTCCCAGATGCAAATCATTGTAGCATCCTTGGTATGACCCTCCCATCTCTCTCCATTACAAATTGTATACTCAATCCAAGGTGTCAAGCCTAATATGTCCCCTGAGTAATTTCTCAAAGTTCCTCCATAGAAGAAGAAATTGCATAGTTGTTTTCACAGGCAGTATAATAATCCCCCTGATGAGTAAATTACCTTTGACATATAAAATTGTTGGAGAGCCCCTTTAATTTAGAATAGCAACAAAGTAGCTACTTCAGAGCCGCATGGATCATCGTAAAATAACACACAGATTCTGGCCTGTCAGAATCAAGTGCCATTAGCTTCAGTGTGTCCCTGTTGCCAACCTAACAATGTGGATCAGGAGAAATCACTTATTTTAAGATAAAATCCAATGTGTCAAAATCACTTAAACTGATCTTTGCTAGAAACCTTTTGTAAAAGAGACTATAATATAAATGGCTTGGTCTTTGTCAATAGTGGAACAATAACACTCTGGACACGTCCATCTTGATGAACTGCGGCCTTCTCGTGATCGCACACCTCTCATAGACACATCTGAAAGCCATTACTCTCCCCAAAGCTCCAAGACAAAAACAGACAAGAGCAGAGACGCAGTGGAAATCATAAAAGGTTCAAGCGGCTGACCTCAGCACAGACAGAGGAGACTGCTGGCTTTATGCAGAAACATCCTCTTTCCTATGGATTAGTTTATTCTATTTAAGGTCTACTTCAGCGGCCTGTCATTCCAACAATATTCTCTGCATGAACTGTCTAACAGAGGCATACTGTATCTTTGCCTCTTTATCTGTTTGGTTTGGTTTAAATGAATCCAGTTGTAAGGGCCAAGTATTATCGAATAATTATTAGCAGTTGTGCGAATTTTCTTCACATTAAGCTCCAGATGGGTTGAGTTTGCCACATTGAATAAATAATAAAATGTCTACCAGGATGTTTGGACCAATGGAACTGCTTATTTATGCCTGACAAGACAGCTATTACAGCCGACATGATGCAAACTGTCCTGATGCTGTTTCCAAGTGACATTTCATCCATGTCAGGCTCACACAAACCACTTTTCAGTCGTGATTTGGATCTGTTTTTTCAACAAGAAAGAACACAGTGTGTCTCTGCAGGGAGGTGCTCTGAGCATTTAAAAGTGAACACATGAACAAAGCAAAACATCTGGATCTTCCATGTGCAAGAGGCTGCACAGATTCTGGAAATGTGGATGCAGTACAGGAATACATCCTTACATGCACCCTGTGTATACACGGAAACATAAATCTGCTCACCAGGATGACAGAGCCTGTATTTGTATGAATGTGTAATACATAATCCATATGACTGCGTATTCGCATACAATAGGAGTCTGTGGCCCGCACAGTCTCACAGACTGTGTTGATGTGTAGATCGTGACACGTGTTAGACACTTGGCCTGCATGGAGGGCCAATCATCTGGGGAGGTGGGAGCAAATCCAGGCTCCAGCGGGTCCTTCTAAATCCCAGTCAGTGTAGTAATTGTGGGATATCTGAAGTATTCGCAGCTGTAGGTCCAGCTGGTGTTTCCAGAGTCACCGAGAACAAATGAGGAAAAAGGGACTGAGGGGAGGAGAGGAAGCAAAGGAAAGACAGGGAGGAGTGACCTGCATCTAATGACTCCTTTAAAAAAATGGCTCCCCAGGAACTACAAATAATTTTAAAACGATTTAACAAGACCAGAAGTATTATTTTAATTCTTTGTTACATATCAAGGTTTGTCCTTTTCCAAAAATGTAATTGAACTGATCTTAAATTGCATGCATTAGAAAATCATTAAAATAATTTAATCGGTCACTGTCCATGACTTTTTCCTGCCATCAGCTCCCTATGTGAACTACATCCGGAAGGACCCAGGGGCCCCCTGCTCCTTGACGGAGGCTCTGGAGTTTCTACAGGTGGACGTCCTGGAAGACCTGATGAAGAAGGACAGCCTCCAAGCCAATCAGAACCAACCTCCCAAAAACAAGCCCCAGAACTTCACCGTGGTCGCCATGGAGGGCTGCCATTCGTTTATCATCCTGGACTGGGCCCGCCCACTGAAAGATGATATGGTGTCAGGTAAGAAATGAAGGCTGTTATTTTTCTGCAGCAGGAGCTCCTCTGTACTTCAGTGTTCCCCAAGAGGTTTGAGGTTTTTGGTTTCGACTGACAACTTGGGTGTTTTATTAGGGCAATATCTGTGAGGTCAGGCACTTTGTAACATCATGTCAACTCTAATGGTGAGTTAACCAGCTGTGGGTCTGATGTGGAGCCGTTGCTTCGTCCCATATTGAGCTCTAACTATGTTAAACAGCGACTCCACGCGATTGGTTTCAGTTATTTTTATTTGCTACAGAGCACTGAGGTAACAGAACAACTTTTAACCATCTGCTCATTTGCCATCACTTTATCTGGACCAATGAGAGAAAGCTATTAGCACCACCTGTCATAGATCCAAAAGTCGACTAAACCATTATTTGTAAATGTTTTGATTGTGGTTTAATTATTCAAGTCATTTTTCAACAAAACTGTCAAACATTCTCTGGTTCTACTTTTTCAAATGAGTGGATGTGATTTTAGCTAATTGTCATGAACATGTTACTCTGTTCAGAACTGACTCCGGTAGGTTGGTAAAATGATGAAAAACCAGACGGTATTGAACACAGGGAGTCAGACTGCTTCGCTCTGCGGTTTCTCAGTTAAAACCAAAATCCCTCTGACATTGAAAGTGGCACAGAGAAGAGGCTGAAGATATCAGCCCCCTGCATACGACATGATGGACTACCAGGGGCAGCAGTCTGGCCAGCTCCAGAGGCAGAAGGTTTTCTTTGGCAGGAAATCACAAGCTTCTGTTCATGCTGTGGGCCGCTCCGTCCTCTGATGTGTAAAACAGATAGATGGTCTCTACCGTCACTGGTGATTTCTTACTCTGTTTCTTTCCATTCGCTCCCCTCAGCATTTCCCCTCTGCTCGCACAGTATCTTGACACTCATTGTGTTGCGTAGCAAATACGTCTGGACATTTTGGCACCTGATCACTATTTTCTCCCATATTGTATCCGACACATTACAATCCACTTATTTTTAAGTGTGTTGTGGTGTTGGGGATTTTATAGAAGATTTGATCCAGCATATCAGGCCAAGACATAATGTAAATAAAGTCAACTTTCTTCTGACACACACACGCAGGTACAGTTCACACATGCATATCCAATGCCGAGGAACTGTTTAAGTTATTAGGGAATGTTTGCACAACCATGTCTTACAAGTTATGGGTCACAGCTTTAAAAACAAGTTCATGGAAACAGCTGTTAGCGTGTGGAAAGTTTTGTGATTTTTGTTTTACTGCAAACAATCCTCTGGTTCCATTTTACTTTAATGCATTCAGGACCTTTAGCTTTAAGTGTTTGGGCAAAACAGGCCCGTTATTCATATATTCTATAAGTGTTGCTTTTGGCTCAAATCCCAACTTCTATTGGAGTTATTTAATGAATTTCTACCTAAAGGGAAAGAGGGAGCACAGATGTGGAGGGCAAAGGCACTACCACTCTATCAAACCTCAATTTAATGAAGTAAAATGAGAGTAGGAATAAAAAAAAAACATAAGAAGAAAAACAAAGAAGCCAGAATTTCCAGTATTTCCCTTTTCTCCTGTCAGCAGCCAGCTGTCTTGGTGTGGCTCCAGTAAAAATAGAAACTCAAAGTTGAGAGTCCAGTAGAAAGGGTTGGTAGCTTGATGAGCAGCAGAGCTGGTCTTTAAAGTTTTATAGTGAATGATCGTGGGCTGCGTGACCTCAGGTTACGCGCCTGATTCTGATGATTAGTCTGAGTGGCTGGTGGACTGTCGCCATGAACTACAGAAGATGCCAGAACTGCACATTATCTTCAGAGTTTAATGTATATGGGAAATTACTGGATCTCACGAAATCATTTTTATAACCACAACATGTTGTTTTTACATTTCAACTTTGGTTTTTTGACTGATTAAACAAAAAAGATAGATGAGTTTGTCACTTAGTTAGCATTACAGGTTGCTTAAGTAACTTTTGGACAGATCAAGGCAGCAGATGTTCAGGTCTTCTGCAAAGCTAACTGGCTGCTGAGTAGTGTTGATTTTCACAACTCAATCCGAGCAAGAAAGGAAATAATTGCATTTATTGAAAATGGTGGTTAAGACATCTCTTAATTTCTAATTTAGCTTCTGCTAATGAGCGCATGTCTTTCTTCTTCATTCCCTGCAGGCTACATGGTTTACAGTGCGTCATATGATGATGTGCTCAACAATAGATGGTCCTCTAGATCCTCCAGCGGAACTCACCTGCCTGTGGAGAATCTGAAACCCAACTCGAGGTAAGACAAACCACCTGCTGTTGTGTTTGTATCACTAAATGCAAATGTTCAACTTACACATTGAGGGAGAAGTTAATGCTTCCACATCATGGACTGTATATAAAGATGGACGACATGACTACTCCTCTTAAGTGAGGCCAAATCATCTTGCTCTCCCCCTGTTGTCTGCATGCAGTATAATTCCTAATTTCTACTGATGAGTGTTTATATAATGTACAGAATATACAGCTTGTCTACAAGTTTGTGTGTGAGATCGTGTTTATATACGCGTAGTTCACGTATGTACGCAAATAAATCTGTTGGTGCTCTGCCATGTTTGTGCAGGATTTTGTTGCAATTTGTGACGTCAAACTAGACGGAATCTAATCAGATCATTGGCAGTGAAACTACTGTTGTATGTGAGATCAGTTAACCCTCTGAGTGGAGTAAATCAGTTTGACAAAACTAAATGCAGGTTGATAAAAACTGTTGAATCTGCACCAGAATGTTGGAAAACACTGCTGGGACACGGAAACATCAGTGAATCATAAATGCTCCACACATTATCTGACTCTCAAATACAGTAACAATATTAAAGTGTGTTTTCACAACTATGTCTTATGAGACGCAGGTGATGGTTTTTCAAATAAATGCATGGAAACAGCTCTTAGCATTTGGGCCCAGAGATATCTGAGCATTTAGTGTTTATGTGTGAATGATGCTGGTACAAATTTGTTATGTTAGAAAACTGGACTTTATTCCATTTTTTGGAACTCGCTGAAAGAGTCACTCAGCGTTGTCACTGGAAACCTAAAATGTGTTGTCTTTTAAAACATGATTTTCATATTGTTTGCATCGTTTGAAATTAAAAACCTTCAGAGCTACAAACAACAGATCTGTAAAGTCCAGATGTGTCTTTCTCAATCTGGTCCTCGTAATACAAATGTGTTTATCCATTCTTTTTAGCAAATGATCCATCTACAGCTTGTTGGTTTATAAGGAGAACCAGTTAACTTTGTACAGATGTGAGAGAACATCAGGAACAGAATGTGTCCTCTCACCTGGTGGAAGTGTGAATCTGTTGAGGTGTTATGACAGGTGTCTCCTCTGTCCGCACAACCA
Organism: Paralichthys olivaceus; assembly: GCF_024713975.1. Taxonomy (NCBI): domain Eukaryota; kingdom Metazoa; phylum Chordata; class Actinopteri; order Pleuronectiformes; family Paralichthyidae; genus Paralichthys; species Paralichthys olivaceus. The sequence goes on from NC_091111.1 coordinate 13,819,154, forward strand.
CACACCTGCTGCTGAACACAAACACAAGAGTGTGTGTGTGTGTGTATGTGTGTGTATGTAAGAGTAAAGTTTTCCAAGAGGCGGCCACAAGGGCTTCCCTACTTGACAACCAGCTTGTATTCAGGATCGTGTGTCTCCCGTGGTTACGGTGGATCCCAGGATGGTTTATGGGAGAGTGTTGGTATTTCCCATGGTGCCGCAGGCTCCTCCTGGCTGCCAGATTTACTGAGCTACTGCAGCACTAAACACACACGTATGGACATTTACATATCTTGGATACATTTCAAAAGTAGATCCAAAGGTTTTCCTGCTATAAAACTACTGGTAAGATAGATCCCGGAACTGGAAATCCCACAAGTATATACTGAACTTAGATACTGAACCTGGTAGAGTGGTCATGCTAAAGGTCCGACCGTGCACTTTGCTTCATACCTTCCCCTACTGTCTCCCTCTCAATATGAAAATATCTGCATCTTTCTCATTGGATGATTTAAATTTTTCTTTCTTTGTTAGTTAAGAGCATTACACAAAAACAAATATATGGATCTCAATGAAACTTGATGGAAAGATGTGGTACATGTCAGGGATGAAAATGTTCAAATTTGGTGCAGATCCAGATCAGGGGGAGGATCCAGGATTTTATTTTGCTTTCTTTAATATTGTTGGATAAGTTATTTTTCAACATTTTAATTGATTCATTAGAGAACAATTCATGGATCTCGGTGATATCTGAGTGTAAATAATTCTAGGAGTCTATTGTCACTTAATTGTTAAGTTTCAGTGCAAACCTACCAATCATTTGATGGTTGGCATTTCAGTTTACAGATTTCTGGTTTTCAAAACTCCACCTTTGCTTTTCCTTTTCTTTCAAACAATTCATAACTGACTTCTACAAGTTCACTTCTGTCTGTGGCTGAGCTATCACGTTTACTGACTGAGGAGAATGTAATGTGGCCAGACTGAAAAAGATTTACTTTATGTGCAATTACCACATACAGATGATGAAAAGTCCCGGCAGCGATGCTCTGAATGAAGCTGACAGATCTCTGTATCAGAGGTTTCAAATAGCTAAAGCATGGCTTCACCTAGTCTATTCACTGTTTTGATATTCAGGATCAAATTTCTTTTTTTCTACCTTCTCCAATTTCTACTTTCATTACATCATCCCTCTGCAGCTGCTGTGCTCTCACTCCTCTCTCCCTCTCTCGCTCTGTATATTTTGGTCGCTGTTGTCACGTGGCTGTGGTGATTGGTTCCAGGCCTCGTGGACGTACGTGGTGAAAGTTTTTGGCCAGAAACCGACAGACCGTGAACTCACTGTGTGCGACCTTGCAGAGTGAAAGAAAACACAACACGCACACAAAGCTGCCTGAGTGGACGCACACTCGCAGAAACAGTCATCAGTGGAAAAAGTGTGCGGACTCTCAGAGTTGTCACTGGTGGGTAGGTGGATTCAGAGTTTTAATCTGATAGGATTTTTTATAATCCACCACCTTATGACAAAGTGATCTCACTGCACGCCACAGAAAAACTCTTTTACAACCTCCTCCTTTCTCATCTATCCATCTATTCTCTTTCAGCATCTATTCCTGTGCTTTACTTTTCTGAATCTTCTTTTTTTTTACCATCTGTCCATCCATTCGTCCGTCCCTCTGTCTGTCCTCCCTCCTTTCTTAGTTTCTTTCTTTCTTTCCTCCCTTCCTCTCCTATCTGTTATTCTTCACTCGTCTGCTGTCTCTTTCTCCACTCACCACCCTCTCCAAAGCCAAACAGCCATTTTATTGTGCTGCACTCACTCTGGATTTGTGCAGACATGACATAGACGACTCTTAAATCAGCCTGACTGGATCATGCCCGCTCATCTGCTACAGCCATTAACATTTTCCTCACCTTCGCCCAGTTGCAACAAAACTGAACTACTGAATCTCTTATTAAGTCCTTTGTGGTTTGTTTTCATGCAGGTATTACTTCAAAGTTCAGGCCAAGAATGTGTTTGGTTTGGGACCAGTCAGCGATACACTCACCTATGTCACTGAATCAGGTGTGTATCCCATCAGCACCTGCAAAGAAAAGGCTTCAGATTTTCTCTCTGACCTGTACGTGTGCACAGTGAGCAGTTGCAAATATCACTGTGACGTTTGTTTTATTGCAATGCAAGCTATCCATGCTGAAAATCCTCGAGATAGGAGTAGACTTCCAGATGTGTGCTGCATTCGTTATGTGTGTTATGGTTTTTGCAGCCCTATAATCAGGAGAATGCATTAAACTTAGAGTGCTGTCTGTGTGCTTTTCATCCCTGCTGAAATGATCGCATTCTTTCTTTCAGACGATCCTCTTCTCATCGAAAGGCCACCTGGTAAGTCCGAGCGAAGCTGCCCTCGAGGCTTTAAGGAGAAAGACATCATCCTGTTAAACAACCCGTCTGGATCTGATTCTGTATTGATGTTCCTCCTTTATCATTCCCCCCCGGTAACACTCCTCAGGAAGGATTTAGACGTCACTCTCAATAACTGAGACAGAGTCTGACCGATGTGTCAGCCAGGACCATGTATCTGCCAATGTCAGTGTAATGGAGACATTTCATCCAGTGTAGGATTTGTCTTCTGAAAAAATTAATAAATAACTGTGCAGAAAGGCCAAAGATATGTTGTTGATAGTCCACTGTGTAGCATCAAAGACGGCAGAGGACTTGTGGTAAAACCTCACTTTAACCAGTAAAACAAAAGAGAAGATAGAAATGAGAAAAACTGAACTCTAATTATAATAAAATTGGATTTTATTGCAGATATGTAGGACACAATAACCTGTTTTTATTTTGACTCTGGAAACAGTAAGCAGACTGGTTCCAGATGTTAAAATGTCTGGACGAGTCATTTAATCTCGAAAATGAGATTTGGTCCTAAAACATTCAGTGCTTTATAAACTTATAACAGTTTAAATCATCATAACATCAAGGTTACAGATATAAACTGAAACACATGCCGGCCCTCAGGCGAGACCATCTCAGATCTAACCACAAGGTCAAAACACATTAACGTACAAGTAAACATGATATTCATATGTGGATGATGCATTCTGCTCCTCAGGTGGTGAACCAATCTGGATCCCCTTCACCTTCAAATACAACTCAGCCCACAGCAGCTGTAAGGGGAGCCAGTACGTCAAGCGGACGTGGTACAGGAAGTTTGTGGGCGTGGTTCTGTGTAACTCGCTGCGATACAAGATTTTCATGGGAGATGGTCTTCGAGGTAATGCATCACATGACTAATACATTTAATGATCAGAAATGAAAACTGCCGGGACATGTTTGTCGTTTGTGGAGATAAAGATTTCAAATTGTGTAATCTTTCCTCTGCAGAGCCTTTCTACAGTATAGGGGACACATTTGGACAGGGAGAGGACCACTGCCAGTTTGTGGACTCCTACAGGGATGGAAGGACAGGCCCGTCCTACTTTTCAAATAATCTGCCGTCAGCACAAGGTAAACAACAACAGATTGTACACACAATGCTCCTTTGTGGCTTTGATATTTAGCCCTGATCTATTATTATTATTTATCCCTGTGATCTGACCCTGGCTCTGTAGTGGAGCAGCTGCATCGATCTTATCTATGCAGAATATTGTTTAAATTAACTCTTCCAAAAGGATCAACCTGGGTTTTGCAGGTTTAAGTCTAAATCTCACATGCTTCTCTTATTTGCTGACCATTTTTCTAATTGTACCGTATCTTCTTAATGTTAATGATAATGCACTTACTTCCTGTCAGTTATTGGTTTCAGAGCATATCTGTGCATATGAGAATATTTGAAACCTGCTTGAGATAAGTGATACATGTTATTATGTAGTTATGTAGATGTTTAGAGAACCCTATCTTGGGTTCAGTTTCAAATGCACCCTCAATGTAACCGAACCATAGACTGTCTATAAAGATGGACGACATGATTTCTCCTCAAATGTAAGCAAATGCTCATTTTACCAGTAAGTTTGGCTTTAATTAGATATTTGATGCCATAAAAAGGGAATGAAACTTCCTAACGAGACTGCCTCACTTCTGTGGAGACTCTTGCTCCAAATTTGCAAGATGGCAGCATTTATATCCGGGTTAGTGGGAGGAAGTAGAGCCTTCCATCTTTATATTTGCAGCCTATGGCCCCTACAAGCGTAACAGTCAGTGGAAATATTTTGGGGGAAATCACATAAAAACCAAATTTGGATGAAAACCAGTGTCATGGCTTTGAACAACATTCTCTTTTTTTTTCGGCTCTAGGTTTTTATCGTGCGTACCGACAGGAGCCCGTCACATTCGGAGTTATTGGCAGACGTACACCTCATCCGTTCGTGGGTTGGTATGAATGTGGTGTTCCCATCCCTGGGAAGTGGTAACACAGGAGGAGGAAGAGGAGGAGGTGACATTACTATCAAGGGCAACTGGTCTGCATCCTGTTGCAGACTCACACCTTCACCGGTCCTGCCCGTAAACACAGACTTTGCCTGCCACAAGAAAAAAGACACCACTACAAGTTTATTACAGCTTCACAGAAAGAGAATATAGTACTTTTTAAACAACTCAATGTATATCGTTACAATGCACTTTTTATATAAAGCAGTCTGTATATGAGGGAAAAAGAAGCATGTGTGCTCTCGCTTAGTTTAACTCTTGTCTTAAAGTGTCCTTGTACTATTCCCAACTCTGCCGGAGACAGGTCCTTATCCAGTGTTATTTATCTCATCAATAATGCACACATGGTCGAAGCAGTGACATTGGACCAAAGCACAGGCTGCGAAGAAAACTGTAAGAATGGGCACTTGAGGTGTGTATAGGTCTGTTTATTTTCTATCATGAGATTTGTCTTTCATGATGTAACGGCTTCTGACAGCTACTTTTTATTTGTTTATATGTGTCCTTAAATCTTCATACAGTTTTTTTTTTGGTATTCACCAGATTTCATTAAGAGTTACTGTGTAAGTTTTGTGTGTATACGGACAAAAGAATAAAAGACCAAATATTTGCTCAGGAACTGTGGGGGATTCAATAAAGGTGCGAAGGAAACCACAACCAATAATCCAAAAACATGAATCATAACATCTCCCTCAAACACATTCTTTTCCAGCAGAAGCTTCCACTTGAGGTCCAGATCTACCTCATCAGACTAATGGAAGATGTGAGGATCAGAGAGTTTGTTTGAGCCAATTGGAACAGCAACTGTTAGAATCTGATGAAGCGTGAGAAACGGCATGGAAAGAGAAGAAAAGAGAAAAAAAACAAGAAAATACCAGTTCATTGGCATTAAGCATGCAAGCAGATATGACCAGAACCACCAGTCATGTGTAGAGTGTTAAAAAACGCCTGGTTTTCATACCATAATTAGTTTTAATCTGAAATCACTGGTTAAAAATAACAAAGTACTCTATATAGTATTAAAGTATACCCCAAATTAAGAAAACTGGGAAGTTACTGGGAAGTATTTTACTTGAATATTTCCATTTTATGCCAACTTTTTTTTTAACAAATAGTTTATTAAATCATATATTTTGTAAAAGTCATTCGTGACATGTATACTTGGTAAATACGGTGGAGTCAAAGGTAAATATACATTTATCACTAAAATTATGTGACTTGGATGTATAATTAGTAATTGGGAAAACTGGAAGTACAAGTAACTCAACTACTTCTGAATACTTTTACTATTTCTACAGGGCTTTATTGGTTTTACTATTGTAAAAGTTTTATTGTGTTCGATTTGGAAAGACCTTCAATGAAAACGTGGACCAATTGTTCTGGATAATTTGAAACATAATATAAATCTAATATCCTGGTAGAGTTGTTGTTAATGTTGCCCGATTAAATCTTTCACAAGGACTTAACCTTTTATTTTCATTTTTGCGCCCAAAGCCAATTGTGGTTTTCAGATTTCCCAGTGTTTGAACATGAATTATGGTCCATCTGCAAAAAAAGAACTGTGATGGAAGGGAAAAATAAATTTGATCAAAAGTGGGTCAACACTAAAGTAAACCAGTAGGATGTTTGGATAAGATGGTTGCTTATCATTGATTATATCATTTTTAAGATTTTGAAATTGATTAGTCTCCTGAAAGCCCAACAGCAGAACCTGTTGTGAGGGACTTCACTAAAAACATTACTTTCATTCCACCAGCCTATGCAGAGCTGATGCAGTTCTTCCTTTAACTCATTATCAGAAGCCTGACCTCCAGAACCCTTATCTGAGGAGCACAGATAGTTTGCACAGTTTGTTGAGGTTGGCAGCGACGTGCAGTGGCTGTCAAGATTTTAAAAACATTAAATGCAGGGTGGAGGGGAGAGACGGCATAAATTATATCCCCTGGGCAGTGATGGAAAGACAGTGGTTGTTTTTGGAATGATAGGAGACCGATTTGTTAACACCCTGGTGGATGGTTGTCAGACATCGGACGTGTTTTCCAGGTATGCTGTGTCCGGATAAAAGCTTCTCCAACCTCGTGTGTTCAGTGAGTGATGAGACTCCCTTTGCCCAAAATATTTTCCTTGGCTGCAGGGGCGGTGGTGCCTTTTGACCCGAGCAGAGAGTAATGATGTTTAGGTCTAATTCTCTGCGCTGCGGGACACGGTCCTGCGCTAAGACTAAATATAGAAACTGACTAATGTAATGCACAAGAATAGTAAAGAGAGGAAAAAGGGAACAGAAGAGAAAGGAGGACGGACTAACGCATGTACATGAAAGCTGGCACATCTGCAATAGATGTTAAAGGAGAAAGTCATTGTGTGTGTGTGTGTGTGTCCTGATCAGATCCAACGAGTGCTGTCAAAGGGAAGAAGAAGAATAGATCAAAGAAGTGTATCATGTGATGGTACAATGCAGGAAACTATGAAAACTCATCAGTACTGTTCCCACTTTTTCTATTTTAACAGCCTTTTCATGACAACATGATATGAATCCATTCAAACAAGAATTTTGAAAACGTAATGAAATAAAATCATCGTTAACACTAACGAGTTTGGATATAATAGAATTCTTTCAAAAGGACTGATTAATTTTAGGAGAAGCGATTTAGAGTTAAATGAAAACAAAGTCATTGATTGACACACAGGATTTTCAGGCTCATATGGTAAGAACAGTTGCTTAAACTCTTGACAACATTGATTCCCGACTGTCAAATGTAAGTTTAGACTATTTTGTCATGAATTAAGTCCACTAACACCAAAGAAAACTCTATTTTAGCTACTGTTTTTATTTTCCATGGTTGCGCAGATGTGACGTAAAATAGAATTTGAGAAAAAGAGAAAAAATGAGGACAGAGTTTAGAGAGACATACAAAAAAAAAGTCAAAGAAGGAGGCTACAATTGAAAACTTCTCTACGATCTAAAAAATATGCCACATACCCCTATTCAAAGAAAAAAACAGTTTATACCACATCCCAGTATTAGCATTGTCTTCTGAACTCAGTGCCAGCGAAGTTGAACAACCTTCTACCAGTTAAACCACAGTGTGCATTCCACTGAAGGAACATGCTGATGCCGTGTTGTAAGAGAGTCTCTGCAGTAGATCTACTCTGAGAAGGGTGTTGTGGGTAACCACGGAGGTTTCAAGAGCAGCCAATGCTTGATCAGAGCGTCAGACAAACTGATTAACTGATCCAACTTCTTTCGGGAACCAGGACAGAAGAAACATGAGCGTTATACTTGAAAACTGTACAAGTGAAAAAGAAACCAGAGCTATCCCTGCAAACGTTTCCCTGCACGCAGCTCGGAGAAGCACATTCCACCTCTAGAGAGGCTCGACCTAGTTGTTTTTTTTTTTCTTTGACTGCTGCAAAATAAAAATAAAGTCAATTTAAAATGTATTTACTATAAGACCACTTTAGCATTTTATTGCCGTTCAGGAGTTTGTGTTGATCTACGCAGGTCGGCCTTGATTTGCCCAGAGGGTAACGAATGGAATAAGTCCGAATCCTCTTCTCATTCAAATTAAAATATGTCATTCAAATTTTAGGATTTTGGATGTAGCACTGGATTGTGATTCGCTGCATCTGCTTTGATGAAGAAGTACAGCCAAGAGTTGACATCAGTCGACAGGAGGATGAAAACGGTCACTGCCGTCGATATCAACAGCTTTTCTAAATTTTGTCCAAAGACGTTGAAATGTATCTTATATTCAGCCAGCACTATGACTTCCATCCATGACATGACACAGCACTGAGACATCCGCACGTCAGCGATTTTCCAGCGTGTGTAGTTTTCAGTCAAGGTCCGTGCACAGAGCGAACTCCAGCTCTTTTCTATAAAAAAGGGCAGAAGGCCACTGCACTTTCTTGATTGAGCCCAGGCCCAGCTGACTTTCCACACGTGGATCTTACATTATAAATTCAGCTTCTTCTCAAACTGGCCTCTCGGTGCCAGTAGGCTACTCCTATTAAATTGATTCAGAAAGAGCTCATCTCCGTATATTTATTATTTTGTATATATAGAACAAAATTGCTTGATTACAGGAACATTAAAAACTCTTGGAGAAAATAAACCAGCGGTTGTGAAAGAATGCAGTTCTGTAACTGTTTTCCACAAGCTGCCTTTTTTGTTTCTCCCTGATAGAAAGCTGGAAAACGTTAGGACTTCATTCTGCAGAGGTGAAATCACCAAATGAATCATTTGATTCATTTGGGAATCAGAAACTCAAAATCTTATATTTTGGAAAAGAGATGTCATGTTTTACTTCTGTTACTTGTGCATGAAAATATTTGGGTAAACAATACTTTATAGACTGTGAATTCCTTCAGTGCGACTCATCAAAAATCTCACACACTACTGATTAAAGCTTAGAATCAGCATCTGTTTTGCTGTTTTGATGCTGAACATCACTGAACATTTGGTTTGACACAAAAACATAAAGTTCAATAATCATATTTGACATTTTTTAAAGGTGTAGTAATTGGATTCTGGCCACCTGGGGGCAGTGCAGGAAGTCGTAAACCCCAAATATCGTTAAATCCCATTAAATCCGAGTTATTATCTTATAAAGTTTATATGAATACGGGGAATGTTGCCCATTTACGCAACCAGCAAACAAATCCATTTAGCTCTGTTCCTTGTAAGTTAAACATTTTTATCTCACCAATGAAAGTTATAAATATAAAAATATTTATTAGAGTAGCTTTTGAAATACTAGCCGTTATTAAAATGATTTAAAGGTGCCCTTAAAAAAAACAGCTTATTCAAACCTTTATTTTTTCAAGACCCCTTATAGTTTCTGTTGAGTTGTTCAGTTTGTCCACAGGTGGAGGACACAGTGCAAGCCAACTGGAGACATTCTTTTTTGAGTCCACTCGTTAGAAGTGGACTCAAAAAATATACAAAAATCACCCATGGACAATTAAATATACACTTAAATTATGTGGTGTAATTACTTAGTGATAACAATGTCAGTGTAAATTAACAAATCACAGGCATCATTCCAAAGCTCATATTCTTTCTTTATTGTTTATTTTCATTTAACTATCTGGAAAAAAATCAGTTCAATTTCTGTGAGAGATATTTCAAACTTCAGCATTTTGCTTTATTTTAACACTGAATCTGTCCCCCTCGCTGTTTAAGCCAATGATAAAGTCTTACTGGCAGGAGAGGGGATGAATGTGGGAGTATGATATATTCAGTTTGAATGACAGGAGCAGACTTCACAAACAGAAGTCATAAACAGCAGAGATGGAGAGAAAATGGCCTGTCCCCCCCTGAACAAGTTTTTCACAAACAAAAAAAGCCATGAAGAAGAAAATAACAGATCTGGGCATTCTCAATTGCCCAGAGACATAATATTTACTGAACTCCAAGATGACATAACAGGCAGTGATTGAGACTTTGCTGTTTTGCTCTCTGTTCTTTTAATGGCATCTGGACGAGAGCATAGGGGCTCTTTTTTTTTTTTTTTTGTTGTTGTTGTTGTTGTTGTTGTTAACAAGTCTGAGCTCAGTATAAAAGTCCGTCCCGCTGAGCTTTGCAATTATATAATTCTTCTGGCACACGAATGGGTCACACATTAACCAAGAAAGCCCAGCGGGAGGTGGACTGAGAGGTCACAGTAAAGGAGTCAAAAATCATCTCCTTTATAGTACTGAGACTTTTGGTTTCTCCATTTAAGTGCTGGCGTTACAACGGAGGACGTAAAAAGTTTGAAATGTGAAATAGGAACCTCCAGTATTGTGACAGAAGCAGGGGGGACAAAGTCAGACACAATACGGTGACAGGAAGCTTTAGAAATTAGAGACGTCATGATGTCATGGAGTCTTTAAACTCAAGCTCCTGTTGCTCAGGGAATATAACCAACATTTTTTTTGACTCGTGTAAAAAGTTAACACACTTTCTTTGGAAATAACAATTCTTTTCTGTTTCAGCAACACTCAAATCTGACACTAAAAAGAGGAGTATATTTTTTGAGGCAAACTAATTTCCAGGTTTTCAGGTCAGGCTGGAAGAAAGTGCTGCTCTGTATCTCAGTTCTGTCACCGGCTAAACTCATTTAATAACACGGATGTCTGAAGTTACTCTGTGATGGAAACAAACCTGGGAAAACACAAGCTGTTACACATTGTTGACTTGGTGAGCGCGCCGTATTTTCTTTCACTTAAAGCATTGATGTTGATTGCTACTGTCCCCTGTGGCTGTGTGTGGGGTCTGAGGTGCATTTGACATCTCACATACGGATGCATGCGGTTCATAAACACCTACTCGTGCGTCAATGCATAGCACTTACGCACTCAAACCTTCACGTCACGACTCAGTTATACGAGGACTTGTCCCCTAATCCAGCATCTCCTAAATAATATTCAGTTTCATTGGCCCAAATACCACAAAAATGCAATTTAGGATTATGGGTTATTGCTTTCATGGCTTTTGTTTGTTGGCTGACCGAACCACCATCTTATCTTGCATTGTTCATCTGTATCATACAGATCTGATAATGAGGCAGTGAGAGGGTTTGACCATGTTGTGATGTTTCTACACCCCCAATTAAGTCAATTTTAGATGCTGCGTTTGATTAACAAGGCTCCAAATCTCCGGACTGAGCAAAGAGAGGAAGAAGCTTCATCTGTTCCTTTATCTTGAAAATCCAGTTCAGAGACAACAACAAAACAATGATGGACTTTTCCTAAACAGGAAACATTCTTTGGCTTTCAAGACTAAAGAAGCAATGTAAAGAATGGAAGTTTAACTGGTAGTTAGGGAAATTAAGTTAAAATGCTCCAATTATTTAAGGAACATTAAGTCAAATTTATGCTCGACTGCTTGACGATTCCAGCTGTTGTCTCGGTGTAAACAATGTTACATCTGAAACTCATCATTATATCCTAGTTACAACAATTAAATAGAGAAAGACGAAACAATCATCGTTTGAAAGGGATAAATTTCCCATTTCAGTTGCATTGCGATCACCAAAATAATTGCTGGGAATGTGGCAACTTGACAAGAAAATTCTGACAAAGCAGGGGAGTCAGTTCTCATTGGGATTTTCTAGCGAGCTGCTCCCACTGCATAGACTCGCTCTATCGGAGGTCTTGTTCCACTAATCTGCATAGTTTTATCTGGTTTTATGTCGTTTTATCTGCCCAAGGCCCAAATCGTTATGGAAATGTTAAATGTAGAATAAAAGCTCAATGAGAAAGCGAATGAAATATTAAATAGGAACAAGGAGAAAACAGAGGGTAAGTAGAAATGCAAATGAGAGAAGACATTATCACTTTAAATGCCTGATTTAAGTCTTTAAATCAAAATGTATTACTTGTGTTTTCATGTTAAATTTTAAAGGCCTTATTTGGAATTTAAATGTTATTAATGAATCATTTTGTTATGTAGCCTATTTGTCCGTCTGTTGAATATGAAGCTACAACCAGGAGATAATTTGCTTAGCAGGTTAATGCTACTTTACTGCATAAAGACAAATCTAAGCATGAGAACTTATAAGGATCATTTTAAAACTTTACATTATGTCTCATTTATTTGGTACAAAAAGGAGGTGTAGAAGTTTTATGTTGACAGCTAGCTTGTTCATCGATGGAGCAAGACTTGAGAAGTTGGGCAAAACATTCATCTGGCAAAGGCTTAATAACATACAAAAACCAAACATAACAAACATGAATGTTGTTTGAATCATTTTCTGAGTGATAGCTTGTGAGCTAACGTGAGAAAACACCCAACTGTCTATGTACTGAGCTCATCCGACACTGTTTTCCAGACCTCTGGCACAGAAACAAACCTTTGGATTAAGCCTCAGTAAATCACCTCCACTGATCTTATCAAATGCCAAGTTGCTCAGACTTTCTATTACTTCATTATTATCCTCGACCTCTGCAGCAGATACAAGTACGTCATTGGAAAAGTCAATGCCAGTGGAAGCCAAGGCCAGGAGCAGATTTTCTTGATAATCAAAACACAACGTTGGCAGTGGTACCTTTGACAAGTTTATTGTTTTGGAAGTCTTTTTTTTCCTCCATGTTAACTTTCCAACACGGTGGCTTCTATTGTTCAGAAACATTATTTCATTGTTATCAGTGAGAGTACTATAATATTTACACTGCTCTAGTCTGACTTTTTTGCTCCAAAACACTTCAACATTCTTGCTTGTAGAGACAAATTCAAATATTCCAGGGAAATCATTTGCAGCTGAGTTTATTTTGTTATTCCCACTGTGTCTCTACTTCTAACTAGTAGTTCACATCATTGAGGAGATGTTCAGCATTAAAAGAAAAGTTTGGCAGATTGAGAAAAACGTTTATTTACTTTCTTGCTAAGAGTATAGATAAGCTAAACAAAGCTGTCTTTTAGCACCAGCTCTGTATTAAACACACAGGTATGAGATTAGTATTTATCTTCTCATCTAACTTTTTGCAAGGAATAAGCATATTTCACAAAATGTCAAACCTTTCACATAATAAGATTCTGGACAAAATCCATCAAAAGCATTCACCTTAACGGTCTCCACTGGGCTGACCCAAATACTCATCTGTCCAAGATCCACAGAGCAAAACAGCCAGGTAAAGGTTTGCTTTCCTTTTTCCTATTCAGCTGAGGGAGAGAAGAAGCCATCAATAAATCTATCATCTTTCTCTGCCTTGTCATCATCACTTGAGGTTTTAGGCTGACCAAAAATAAGGCACAAGAAGCTGTGTTGGTGTGTGCCAGTGAGAAGGTAAAACCCAAAGGTTAGATTGAAGGCTTATCAGATGCTAAGACTGTTTACAGCTTATTCTGCCTTGAGATTGGATTTTGTTGCTGTGGAAAGTTTTCAGTGTGGTAATACTTTTCTCCACCATTAGGAGACAGTAGAGGCGCCAGCGTGTACTCTAATACCCCACATCCCCACAACCAACAGTCGGACCAACCCAGCTTTTGACAGGTGAGTCTTCTGGGCGATACAACGTGAAAACAATTTTTTGTTTTTGAGTATTTCTGGCCTTCAGCACAATGCTTCGCTGTACAAGCCTGTAAGTGCCAATGCACTCCATTGCCAGACAATAATAGACTGTGCAGTATCAAAAACTCTAGCCATGCCTGTGGTACGCCAAAACCCTCTGCACCGACACAGTGGTCTCATTGAAATGAATGAGGAGGGTGTCTTTTTTTAATGTAGTTGACTCATGTCTAAGTTAAAGACTCTAATTCACTGTTTAATTGGCGATAAAACACTTTTATCACATTTGGTGATGTTACAATAAATATTGTGCTTACAGTAAGACAGAGTGAGTCACTAGAATAGGTCAAACTGTAAACACACACACTGCACGGCATGTCATGGCTAGCAGGTTTAACTTAAAGTAGACATGCCTGTGAGAGTGTGGTGTGGAAACAGTTCTGGGTTGTTGTGTCTGTCTCCCTCTCAGCTCGTTTATAGACCCGAAAAAAATCTGACAAGTTGATTTATTCCTGTTTGCCATGTGTTAGATCAAGGTGGAATATTTGCGTTACACTGTTGGAATTCATTCCCATATGTCTCTGGGCTCGTGAATGTTGCTACTCAGCTGCTGCTGATCCTTCAGAATCAATCACCCTTGGCCTGAATTCAGTTGTTGCAAATAATCATTAGCGTTTGTTTGAAGCTGGTATAACGCGCCACACAGGAAGAGAAGGACAACTTTTTTGGGGGGTAAGTCCATCACCAAACGACACGGTAAGCACACGTACTCATGGCGCGTTACGTTTTAACGTGTCAAAACTCACCTGCTGCTTCTTGCAAGTTAAAACAAATGTGAGGGGTTGTTTCTCACAACACTTGCCTCGGCTTGGTGAATTTTACACGTTGCTCTCCTTCTTTCACTGACACTTTTATACTCAGCCCCGCCCTGTCTGACTTGCTAGTTGTAAATGTTACACCCTTTTGCCACTGGCTGAGGAAACAGGCAGACAGCACAACAACACATTGAGATCATGTGGATTTACGGCCGGTACTTTTTGCTGAAATACGTAATCAGTTTGGTCCTTGTGCTCTTGATAGACGTTGTTACTTATCATTTAACTGCCATTGGAAAGCTCTTCACGGACGTGATTTATTTATATACAGAGGGACAATGACAGATGTGGAATAAACAGAAGGACAAGTGCTTCCTTGTGTGCAGGCATACACTGGCCGAGCGCCTGCAAAGAGATCACACAAACAAGACAGATAAAAAAAATGATACATAAGCACAAACACAAACCTGACTACACTAATCGACTCAGTTAAAGGAAGTGATTTTTGATCCAGACATCATAGTTGTCCATAAATCTGAAACTGGGGACTGGAGATATTTGCGGTTCCCTTCCTCTGTTGGCAAAAAAACATCATCACCACTAAATCTGGATTTTTTTTAAAAAATGAGAAAAACATAACATCTTGAAAAACCATCTCATACTTAAGGGAAGTCATAAATGGAAAGTTTAGAATTCAGTTTCCCAAAGAGGCGTCCAAGGCAATATTTAACTTAATGTCTTATTAATCACTCTGCATTGAAAAACATACTCGATTGTGGAACCAGGAGATGTTGTGAAGAGAGTGAGGCCCTCCGCTCCGTCTGGTGATTGGCTGAGTCCCACAGCTCTGGATTGGAAAAGTCACATCACAACAGGAGCCGTCTGAACTGGCTGGCTGAGGCAAGACGACGGCCAACGAGCGGAGGCACATAGGAGGATAAAAAGGAGCACAACATTGCATGTTTATGAATTCTGCTGGTGCAACTTTATTGTGACAAGACCCCTGCTGCGCCTGTTTATTTGAATTCATGCATTTAATGTGATTGTGAGTCAGTATTTGTATATGAACATGGGCTCAAACTCACACAGAATTATTACCATTCTACAAAGCATCTTTCTACTCATTGTTTGGTTTTTACAATTACAGTATGTTTACAGTTTTAGTTACAGTCTGAAAAACAGAAAGAGTGTTTTGAGGCTAAAAAGGAATGGATGAATATCATGGCACACCAAAATGGAGCTGAAAGAAAGTCAAGTTTTGAACAAACTTTCATCCGGGGTCAAGAGACACAACTTTACATTAAAAGAGACTTTTATGCTCATATTCAGGTTCACAATTCTAATTTGGGTTATTGCTTGAAATAATGAAATGCTCTAATATCCAGAAGACGCATCACTTTTCTCGTACTGTCCATTGCTGCAGCTCCTCTTTTCAGCCTCTGTCTGAAACACATGGTTTTAGCTCCTGCCTCTTTAAGGCCCTCCCTCCTGCATCCTAATGTATAATTATGACTTCATTCTTATCTCATAACTTTGATATGATACTGAATATATTATGTTGTCAACAGCTCAATTATTTAATCATTCCCATATATCAAAGTATATTTTTGCAGGAGAGATAAAAACAGCATGAGAGTATCAGGGAGAGGCGGACAGTAAATGGTGCGATCAGCTGGTAGTCGATTTCAAGGGATGTTAACCCATCTGGTATTTGCCCTAAAGATTTAGCTCTTAGGTCACACCATTCTTGATACACACACACACACTAATGAGGGATTCAAACGCTGATGTAATGTTGACTGTATGAGTACTCTGGCTGTTTATACAAAGCCTCATTGAAAGTCTCATTGAAAATCCACAGCAAATATGAAAGTAATTATTTATGTGTGTGTGCATGTGTGTCTCTGTGTATGACAATATGTCCATGCATATATGTGTTTTCCACTGTGCAGTCTGCACATATGTGTGTGTACATGCATGTGTTGATCCAAACCCCTGCAGAGTGCTGGGGCCCTTCATGGTGCCCTGGTTGGTAAAACACTCATGTGTGCGGATGAGGTCACTCACGTGCTGCCTTCATAACTTCCACTGATGCTGAATCACCTCACATGGACGGAGGGAGGGAGGGAGGGAGGGAGAGAGAGAGTGGGGGAGGAGTAGTGAGAGAAACAGACAGCCGGGAGGAAAGGTGAGAGGATGAATTGATTAAAATTGAATCAAAGAGCGTGAAGAAAATGAATAATGTGCATAAAATGTGTCTCATAAATATTTACATTAATAAGAAGATTTGTTTGTACTGAGCTGCTCCTGTCGAGAAAAAGCCTGAATGCTTGAAGAAAAAGAGAAAGAATGAGAGACAGAGTAGAAGAGTGAGGTGATGAGGTTGCATTAAAAGAGGGAACAGCAGTGAGATAGCGGGTGAGTGTGAAATTAGCTGGGACAGCAGGAAGAATGCTTTGAGGGCCTATCTCTCTACCCGACTATTGGTTTGACTGCCAATATTGCATCTGGTTCTGAACACAGCAGTGACTATGGAAAATCCCCTGGCAGGAAGAATTACACACACACACACACACACACACACACACACACACAGAGACACCAAAGATACGGAGCGTTATCCTCTCTGTATCTACGTTTTGATCTCTTATATAACTAACTCTAATTTTTACCTTTGCCCCTTCACATCACTTGATCGTCCAGATCGTCTCTCTCGTACACACAAGCCTTTGTTCCCTGTCAGTAACCATCACTTCATGCCCAGTTCACAGGTTTTTAACTGATCGACAGTCAATTCCTGAGAAACAGAGCTGCAGTCTAGACTTTCTTCATCATTCTGGACACTTTTCTCTGTCTCCATTTCAAACAGGACTTTTGAGGGCCCACAGCAGGTGGATAAAGACCAGGACCAAGGGATTAGTTCAAAAATCATTCAAAGTCTCTTCTTAGACTGAAAACTGCTGTTGATGTCTGCAAGTGGAACTTTTCTCTTTTCTTCTCATTTTTCAAATTCTGTGCAGAAGAGGTGAAAAATCTACCACTGTGATATTTGAAGTAGCGTTTGACCTCAAATCTTCTTTTTTCTCTTCTCTTTTCAAAATACCTTCTGTCGTGACCCAGTCATTTTTTCCATGCTGCTCTCTGCTCCTAGTTTCCATGTGGAGATGTGTTTGGACTGACAATGAAATATAACAGAGCAGAATGATGAATGGATTCTGATAGATTCTGCAAAAAAAACAAAAAAACTGACAACCATCTCTGCTGTCCAGCATGACCTCATTACAATGACATATGAAGTCAGCTAAAAGCTTTTTTCAGAAGTAAATGTTTTGCTATGATTATTGAATTCCACTCTGCGTCAGGGATACAGATAATGAAGTGATCGTTTTCTATGAAGATTCTCAGTTGTCCAAGTCATTGGACGTCAACTGGAGCAGCTATTTGATCCTAAAGACACTTCACCGTGCATCCGAGGAGACTTTATTTTTATTTTAGAAAATTACGTTGTCGTCCCGGAATCCTGTTCCAGACAATTTTACAATTTAGATTTCAAAGGTTTTGCTATTCTTGAAATTAAGACTGTATGTAAAGATGGAGGAAATGACAGTTCCCCAAAATGTCTCCATCAGTTGATGTTTGTTAGAGTATTTTTCAGTAGGTTTGGTTTTAATTAGAAATTTAATGCAATACAAACTGGGCTCCAAATAACAGCATAGGCACAAGATGGCAGCATTTGTATCTGAGATGTTTTGGCTTCATGTCTGGATAGTTGCAGGAGGTGGAGACACATCTTTAAATACAGTCTGTGTTTTGCATGACACCCCTCCCACTTAATGGAAATGATTCTGAGAATATAAATGCATGTTAAGGACGTAGGCCTGACATGTACGTACTCACAGTAAACGTCAGCTCACTTTATGTTCTTACTTCTCCTGTATGCGTATCTGTCCAAGCATTTATTATTCTGCCAACATGTCTGACGGAGATTCTTCTTCATTCCACGTCTCTGCTGCCTCTAACGCCGCCAGCTTTCCATCTTGCATTGGTAAAGGTTAAGAGGGAAAATGTACAGACGCTGCTGAGTGTTGGCTAGCACAGAACCGCTAATAGAATTTATGTCTTGTTCCATCTCATGAACATGCAACTTTGATCTGGATACCACAGGTGGAGTTCAAAGCTGAAACATCTCAACACATCTGTTAAAGTCATTGGTACGTTGGACCTGTTGTGTTGCTTTGTGTTATTAGCTGCAGGATTTATGTCAGAAATCAGCTCACATTCAATTGTTCTTTGGCGATTTATCACGTTTGTGAATTTACGAGAATACTTTTATGTTTTGAGGGTATTTAAAAAATATTTTATTCCATATGTTGATATTTAAAGCCAGGGCACAGCTGATAAATCCTACTGCACTGTTAGATCTTTATATCGACTGTATTATGTTGGCAAAGGAGAGTCTCGAACTGATTGAGAAATTGCAGAGTGCAGAAAGATATTTCTGAGGTTCAAGAACTTTATTGCCATTGTGCGGGCACGATGAAATTCTGAAAAGTGTAATCCTCAAATTTAATTGTGTCTGTTATTAAGAAATATATATAAGGAAAACATACAAATACGATATGATAACATATGTAAAAATTCCCTGTGAATAAAGTGGAGCTATTTTTATTAACAGTCCCTCAAAATGTCACTGTTGCTCAATCACCTTGTAAAAACACAGATACAAAGGATAAGGTGATTTATTTTCTCGCTCACACTTCACTCTTTGCTGAACTGGACCCAAAAATTCCATCTGATTAATTTTTCTAGCTCAACGTGGGTGTGTAAGTGAAATCTGAAGCAACGGAGCCAAAACTACATGAAGATTACTCACTCAGAAAACTTCAGATAGCAAGAAAAACACACATGAGAAGATCTGTCCTTAGTCTTTTCTATCGCAGTAAATACAGATGAAAACTATTTTTATCTTTTTATTCCATCATTTTCAGACCTTGCGTTGTGTAGAATGATACATACCAAGAATTTAACAATAATCTCCAGCTAAATTTGCTTTTATTTGAGTAAATCAGCAGGAACTCCTCAAGGCACTGGGTGATTCTTGCCAATTTTGGTTCTTTCCTGGCGAGAGGAACCAAAGAAGCTTCCTGTCTGGCTACTGTCTATCATCTTCAAGCATTTCTGAGGACACCTGAATAGAAACGGGAGGGAGGAGGGTCGTTCTTTATGTGTTTATGGAAGTCTGTTGTAAGAGGCCACCTTGAGAGGCTGATATGGTTTAAAATATAATCTCCTGTTTTTTCAGTTCAACCCAGTGGGAAGGCTGTAGAGTGGGAAAAGCTTCATCAGCCCTGAAAGATGTCAGCACGTGAACGCACCTTATTGCATGATGATACACTCTTTGGACATCCTCCACATCTTCTCCCCCCTCTGGTGTCCCGAGGCCAAAGCAGATTGCCAGAGTGCTGACTCTCAACCAAGGATGGAAGAGGATGAGGGCCAGGTTTCGACAGAAAAACACATCCGCTCTCTTGATTAAATCCGAAGGGATTATTGAACCAAAATCCAACAGGCGTCGTGGCCAAGTATGAACGGTGCAGAAATGGAAGAGGCTGATTCAGGAATTATGGATATGGAAAGAGAAAGCAACAATTTCCAGACAAGTGTTGAACAAGGCGCTGGGATTATAAAGCTTTTCACTTTTAAGCTACAGCTTCACAAATTCACAAGCCTGTAAAATTATTCATGGACTGACGCAATCGCTGTATCAAACAAGGCTCTTAGTTCTTAGTTTCTATATGAGCCAGAAATCATTTTTTCAAAGAGAAAAGTCAGTTATGTCCATGTGGATTTGTCGAGCTTGGATCAATCCCACACAAACCCAAATGACCCCAGACCAGCGGCTATTTATCACACTCTGCTGCCTGAACGATATCCGTGAGCCTTTTAGAATGACGGCTGTGAGTGACTGTTACGTAACCGAGGAGAATTATCCAGACACTGTCACGCCCTCTCCCTTAAAACAGTCTTCTCCCTCTCATTTCTTTAGAATTTCTCCAGAGAGGTTTTCAGGTGTGGAAATATTGATTGCTCACACAAAACACCAGAAGAGAATAAGTTTCACAGAGTTGATGAAATCTACTGTATGCACTCACACTTTATTCGAGCGCTTCAGGACGATTTTTTGTCTGTCTGGTGTTTTCAGCAGCCACGGTCAATCAATCACGCTGTCAGCCTGAGGTTACCACAAAACCCTGCTGCCCCAGACCCACTGAAATATCTGGTTCCTGGCTCACACCTCTCTTTCTCGCTAGAGTCTCAGGCTCAGGCCCAAACGGGTGCCCTGGATTCAGCTCCGTCACTCTCTCTGCCAGGAACAACGGACAGTGGAAACTTTTACCTCCTTAATGTTCACTTTTTCTAATGGCTTTTCAGTCCAAATGGGACAATGGCAGCAAACAGCTCAGGGGAAATTCACGTCAGAGAAGGATGTGGGACGGCTTCTTCAACAGGACGGAGGACGGTCTGGTGGAGCCCAGAAATGTGATGACAAAGCTGCATTGCACAGAGAGATTGAAGATGTTGACATCCATGCAGGAAGGAGTCATGGGACAACTATGCATAGTTGGAGGTTGATGTTTTACTGCTGCTGTGACGAGTGTACAGCATGGGTTTCAAGCCTTATAAGTACACTTTGGTTGACACTTGTCCTGTTGAAGTATGTCGATAAAGATGGACGACATGACTGCTCTACAAAAGTGAAGCCAAAGTCTCTTAATCGCCACCTGGTGGCTGGCTGCAGTATAGGTCATAAGCCCTGTCTCCTCAATGTATGTAGATGGGACATGAACCAAACTAAAAAAAGTGTCAGCGTCAAATACATTTTTCCCAAAGATAATTTCTGTCATTTTAGCAAGTTCTTACCACACTGACGTATGCTGAAGTTAATTGGTTTCAATTATTGAAAGAGTGGTTGAAATGTCCAGTATTAGCTTCTGTCTAATCTTACATGTATCGATGACTTTATCTTTGCAAACTGAACTCCTCTGATTGCTTGCTGAACAGCTCCATGCACTTGCAATCAAAGTCATCCGGTATCCCTTGCTAAGAATAATCGCTGCAGATGAACCCACATTTTACAATTTTAGTTTTCTTACGGTTTCTGTGTCTTCTCTCTCTCAGCCGCCCGACAGTTATCTCTGAATTATGGGACAACAAACCAGGCCTCATCTCCATTCTGTAAAGGATCCAGCATAGGACCAGCACGCACTTCCACCACTTATATCCTGACAATGAAAATAAAAGGACGGGAAACGAAGCCACATGTGAGTCTCACTGAATACTTGAGTTCGCCCACTGAGAAACCGCAACAGCACAGCTCGTATTTCCTATGAGGTATGTATGTGTTTGTGACAGTGTGTGTGTGTGTGTGTGCTTGTGCTTGTTACCTCTTCAGGACCTTTTCCAGCATAAAAACAGACTTTATCAGGACCAGTTGTCCTAATGATGCTAAATGTCATCTCTGAGGTCCTGGTTAAGGTTAAGATGTGAATTGTGGTTAGGTTAAGGTTAGGGATAAGGTTTTTGGTTAGTGTGACAGAGTGAAACAGACGAGGGAGAAAGAAAAGACCGATTTCAGAGGAGAATTAAACTCAGTGACTGAGACATTTCCCCAATATTTTCCTCTCTTCCCTTCCAGAGGTTAAAGAAACTCTATCCTGAGCGAGTTCCATCTTTTTTACGAGTTGTGGAAGAGGAAAAATAATTTTTTGGCACACCCAAACTTTTATGCTGAAAAAGTAGGCCACATTTATACAAACCATCATCTTATAAGTGAGGGAGACTTAAAGTTGGCAGCGTCACCTAAACTAAACTACTTCAAGTTTGTGTGCTCGTATTTATGGCTCTGATAAATCTGAGTCTAAATTTGAGCTGTCGTTACTTCTGTCTGTTCCCACAGACTTTCTGCCACATAAGTAGTTTTGATATGGCAAAGTCCCAGACGGCCTGTAGGTCAGACGCAGTCAGCCTCAGACGATATGTGATAATTTACTGTTTACAAAGTGTTTAAATCCACATTGGTTTTTAATGACACATTTTCTCTTTTACTGATTCATTCAGTAACTAGGCAGTCCTATCGAAAAATGAGACATAATTCAAAAGGTGGCTGGTTCTTTTCCAAAGAGTCTGGTCACCATGTGCGTGAACCCACAGCATCCACTGAAAATGAGTTCACCTCCATATCATGACACCACCTCCAGGAAAAGGGAGAGATCCCTGGAATGTGACATTCCCTGCTGGCAAACTGTAGTCGATCCTAATCAGTGACAGGAAGAGAGGAGCCACTTGGATGACATGAGACGAATCGAGTGGAAGCCATTTGTGGAAAAACAGTAGACTTATCCTGGATTTTATTTTTGAAGGTAAACTCCTTTATCAAACAGAGACCAACTCAAATGCCACACGATGCACTGGGTGAGCCCTTTAAATGTGTTAAAATGAGCATGAGCTATGAATAAAGAAGTTCACGTCTGTGCCATGAATACACAACTCCACTTGATATGATTAGGATTTTTATTATCAGTTTTTTTTTTTGTGTACACACAACTCAATGACCCAAGAAGCGTCACAGGCCAGATTTAAACCTTGGGGAACACTGCCCTCTTTTGGTGATACTGTAAAAAAGCCCAGCAGTCATCAAACAGTAACTATTTAGAGTTTGATTGTTCAGCTCTGACAAGTTCATGAGGCTTAAATCATCTACTTTACATTGTTTTAAAGTGGAAATCCCTCATAGAGCTTTTAATGTCCTCCTGACACAAGTGTTTGATCGAAGCCAACTCGGCTGTGGTTTAGAAAAATCTCCTTTAAAAAGTACAAAAAAGTGCTGATAGCCATCATTCAGTGGAGATTAAAGCTGAGTTTTAATCTGGGTAAATTCTGTGGACATGTTTCTAAACCTCTAATTCACATACCTCGCAGATTTTGGAAATGCTAATGGTGGTTAAAAATATATCCAGTATTTTGTTTGTTTTACTCTGTGCTGAATCCCTGTTTTTTTCTCTCATGTACCTTTAAATTCCATCTTACAGTCTTTTATTTATATATATATATATATATATATATATATATATATATATATATATATATATATATGTACATTAAATGTAAATGTGAAGTGACAAATGAAGAAATCAAACTTTTACAACTGAAATCATATAATTTTATTATTCTACATCAAAAACATGGACTGCAATAACATTGCCTGATTTTTGTGTGAGTAATTCCGACAATGACACAGCTCACTGAATATGCTCTCTGGTATTGCGTCAACTACTATTTGGGTAACAAAAGCCAGCCTTGACGTGAAAGGCAGCCATTTTTGTGCGCTTTGAAGAGTCTGGTGTTTGAGGACAGACCTGAGATTTAAAAAGCACTTGCAAATGATTTTTAATTTGTATGTTTTCAATATAGAAAGTATTTCCAAGTCAAAGGTAATCAACTTTAATGCAATTGACAATCTAAAATTCGAAGAACACCACCACTGATACTCCACGCATGGTAAAACTAAGAATTATTTGCAGCGACTATTTGAACCAGGTCCAGGTCAAGATGAGAGAGGTTTTCAGGGATTTGCGAGGGTCAGATTCTACTTTTTGGCGATCTGAAGACGCTCAGTCACATTCTCCCAGTTGATTACGTTCCAGATCGCCTTAACATAGTCCGGCCGCACATTTTTGTACTGAAGGTAATAGGCATGCTCCCATACGTCAATACCAAGAAGAGGGATGAGACCTGAGGGATGGAAAAAAATTTCATCTGTGACAATAATAGGGGACAATATAAATGCATGCCTAGAGATGTTGTTTGTGGCTCTTTTTTTTTCCCACTGACCTGTCGTCCCCTGCAGAGGATCCTGGTTTGCACAAGCAGCGATGCGAAGTCTTCCGCTCTCCTTGTCGTAGCCCAGCCAGCCCCACCCTGAGCCCTGCACTGCAACGGTAGCAGCAGACATCTTTTCCTTCAACTTCTGGAGGGAGCCAAAGTCCCGATTGATGGCTTCCATTAGTTCCCCTACAACAAGTGAAAGAGACAAGTAGAGTGATACTAAACATTAACAGAAAGAAGCAAAATCAGAAAGCATTTCTAAAAAATCTTAACATATTCTAGTTGGCTCTATTTTCTATTTTCATTGGAAGAGAGCTGCCATGACAGACTCAACTCCCTGAAAACCCTCCCTGGTATAATTTTTTTTTGTAATACGGAATATTTACTTTCAGGTTTGCCAGACATGTCAATTAGCTTCCTGGATAATCTGTTGAAGCAGGATGTTTAACCCCACCCCTCCATTGGCATAGTGGTGAGTATATAATGAGGGAATTTTCATTCATGGGTGAACTACCCCTTTAACAATCCGTACATGGTGCCTATACAGGGTCATTTGAGTTCAGTGTTTTTACATTAAAACATGTTAATGCAAATGTTAACACAACAACCCAGTGTAGGGAAATTTTAAGACAACAAGCTGATCCCACCGCTGATATGTTTCTACCTTACCCTGTGGCCCATCTCCACCATTTGGAGAGAGGTTTGTCCAGAAGATGGTGTGATTAATGTGGCCTCCTCCATTAAATTTCAGAGCAGGCTGGAGGGCAACTTGTGCCGTCACGTCACCTGGAATATGACACAAATAACATCCAGATGAATAAAAAGATTCAGGATCCGACTAGGCTGATTACTTCATGCTATCTATCTTCTGTACCCTTTGCCAGTGCCTCTTGATACTTCTCCTCTGTGACGTTGAGGTTGTTCACATATGTGGCGTGGTGCTTGCTGTGGTGCAGCTGCATGATCTCTGCACTGATGTGGGGCTCCAGGGCACCATAGTCGTAGGTCAGGTCTGGGAGCGTGTGCTTGTGCCTCGATGCGGTTGCCTGGCTTATGGTTTGGCTGAGACTGGCTGCACACCTGGAAAACAAACCAAAAAAAAAAATTGTTATGCCAACCATAACATTACCACATAGGTTTTTAATGTGGTAGACCACACGTGAATCCTGCAACTTTTTTTTAAATTAAAGCAGCACAATGTTTGTTCTGGCACGTGGGTCTATCAGCTGAAGGTTTGTTGAGCTTGTGTAACTGTGTGGAAGTGACCTGTGTGTTTCCTCATGTTGTTGTTAGCATTATTATTAGCTAAATGAGCTGGTGGTAGCATTATGAACAATGTAAACACGCCACACACACTCACGCCAGTGAATGAATGGCTGTGAAATAACAACACAACAACTTTTATTTGGAGCTCCACAGGCTAACCTAGCCGGGCTGCTGCACCTGGTTAGCACCCTGCCTAGCTAGCTTGTTAGCTCTGACAGCAAACAGCCTGAAGTTCATGAAACACGACAGCTAGCGGGAGTTAGCTCCTCTTTCACTGATGTCAGTAGCTGTTATGTGGGTGTCAGTTTTACCTGCGTATCTGAGCAACTCTGCAGAGCATGATGGTGTCAGTGTCCACAGCACAGACAGCACAGACAGGAGGGACGCTCACAAACTACAGATCAGCTCGCTGCCCTTGAACTGAGCTATTTCAACTTGACGGCGCAGTGGACCGTGCCATTCTCCAATACCGGGGGTGTTGACGAGAACGTGCAGGGGTTTCACAAACATCTGCTGCTCCAACCGAAGCCAGGACTCCCCTTAGAAATATTGAAGTTAATGAATAAATACAAATATGGTGAAAATATATTGATGTGTTTAAATATGCATAAATATAATAGATGTTATTTTAACCCCCCCCCTCCTCTATGACATTGTTCGACACATCAGTTAAAGTGCAGCAGGGCTGTTTTTGAAACAGGTGATTCATTTTGAATGATAACGTGCTTGTGGTTTGAAACACGCAGAGTTAAGATAATAATGATCGATGCGTGATAAAATATAATTTAAGTCGTAATAATCGTTAATGTATTAACACAAGTTCGCATTTAAACAAACAGCAAAGAATCACGTGAACGCCTCTTCTGACATATGGGAGGTAACGTCAGAGATCGTCTATGTCGAGGCAAATGAGTCACTGAAATTTTTTTACTGACGAGACCGGTCCAGAATCAATGAAGAATGACGTCAAGCAAAAGTTAATATCATTGATTGTTAGATTTCACAACTATTGATAAACCATTAAACTTGATAATGATGGAAGATGTTTCCTGACATCACATTAAATCAAGTCTATTTAAATAGGTTTTAAGAAGTGATTTAAAATAAGTCACTGACTGTGTGAGTCTTTTTTCCTCATTCATTTTCCACATTATTCTCTGATATTTGCATTTTGTCAATGAAAGTTATGAGAGTTTGAATCTGTTTTGGTTTCTACAACAGAAATCTAAATTTCCCTCTGGATCAATAAAGTATCTATATATAGGGTTGTCATATAACTTAATTTATGAACGACAAACCAGCACAATGTGGAAATAGAAAAGAACAAGATTGAACAAAATAAGATAAAACAAAAATTAGACCTTGAGAAAAATATATTTCACAACAATCTTGTTGTTCTCAGTAACTCGCCGCGGAGTGAGAGCTCTGTTTATGCTCGCAGCTGTGGTGGCGGCACTGTGGTGCAGCGGCAGCCTCGCACAGACTCGATCGGTCCTGTCTGCCGAGAGGAGGACGATGGTGGACACACCGAAGCGAATCATCCACATTTAAACCCGCAGCTCGCGTGTTTTTTTCCTGACTGAAGTCGCAGAACAAGCCACCGGTCACCACGGAGACACTCAAACGACCGCGTCTTGGTGAGTGTTTCTCCCGCTGAGTCGAGGCCGGATATCTGCAGCCGAGAGCCCGCTACTTTCAGGAAAAGGAGCGCAGGGGAGGGGGTCATTTCCTTCACCGCCATTTTGTGATAACAAGGAGCCGAAAACAGAGCCAAGAATCGCACGCTGCCAGGCGGGACGTTAAGACTCTAACACCGGGTAACACGTTAGCTTCGGAACCGCTGTTTATTCCCCCGGCGGGTGCTATATGTTGTTAGCACTCGATAGCTAACGTTAGCGTGCTTATTCTATAATCCTCGCAATCCGCCGCTGCTCGCCTCCTCGCGAGCTAACACCTCAGGCTCGAAGGCTCCTTAAAAGCGCTTATGTCGAAGTTTATCATCATTTTTTCATGTTGCTAACTTCGGTGGTCGCGTGTGTTTATCTTCATCGGGTTGTTGGAAGCTGTAGCTTAGGTAGCATTTTAGCATTAGCTGTAACACACTGCGTTGTTGTTCAACGCAGCTAAAGAAGAAGCAGCGTCTTAAACACACGACATCAAGCTGCGATTAATGATGTTTTCCTTTCGTGTTTATTCCCAGAGTCCACAATGACCAACGAGGAACCTCTACCCAAGAAGGTGGGAGTCTTCTCTGCCTCAGTGTTTGTCACGTGTAATGAGCCATTTTATCTCATATTGTCGATCAGTGTCTAACCAGTCCCTGCTTTTTTATTTTCCTCACACAGGTTCGCCTCAGTGAGTCTGACATGAAGACCCTGACCAGAGAGGAGTTGTGCACAAGGTAGTTAACTGCCCTGTCTCTGGATGTGAACTGAATTGTGGGAAAACTCAACTAAGCAGAAAATGCACATACATCTTCTGCACCTTTTTGTTTTTTTAGATGGAAACAGCATGAAGTATATGTCCAGGTCCTGGAGGCTAAATATGCTGAGCTGTGTTGTAAGTAAACATTTTCCCAGAATGATCGCTGCATGTTGCACACCACATCTCTATATTCTATATTTCTCGTTTGACACGTTTGCTTGTCTGCCCCTCTTCCACGTCTTAGCCAATGATGTCACAGGCCTGAAGGAGTCGGAGGAGAAGCTCAAACAGCAGCAGCAGGAGTCTGCACGCAGGGAGAACATCTTGGTCATGCGACTTGCCACCAAGGAGCAGGAGATGCAAGAGTGCACGGTATGTATCTAATCCTCCTGTCTTAATGTTTAACTATATGAGTTGTTGGTGTCCTCAGCTTCTCCTTGACTATGACTGAGCTGAACTTATGGGCTCCACAGTTACTGATGCTCTGGCCCTTATAATCCCCAATGAATAATTAATAGTGTAGAAGACTTTAATACTAAGTGAAATCCAGTTGATCTGAGACTGCATCCATCACTTCCATTATTTGCACCATTCTGGCAAATTGTGTTAAATGGTTCTCTTGACAAATGCACACATTGACAGCTTCTTTGAGGGATCAGATTGAGAAGGCAGATTCAACACTTCTGACAAAGTGTCTTGTATGTAAATGCAAAAGCGTAAACAACAGTTAACCAGCTTTGTGTCATACATTGAGCAACTTTAAACGGCAGTCATGTATCAGAATTCCAACTTTCCCCTATGAGGCAACTAATCAGTTACCTGACGTCTTTCGAACACTGTCATACTTAATATTCATTCATGGCTTGAGGAGGGCATCCTCTGCTCTTATCACACTGACAGCTCAGTAGTAGACTTCCCTGTGGCTTTACAGCAGCATGTGTCATTCTTATAGGGCAGTAGCAAACACTGCTGAGAGTTTAACCTTGATGCCTGGTAGTAGTTAGTTGCAACCTTTGCCCAGAGAAATCTCAAGGTTTAAATTGCTTCTGTCTTTGACAGGTGAGTTGTTGGTTGTGTCTAAGAAAGACAACATATACAATTATTACTACAAGCATTTAATTTAGAAACAATGTGAAAACTAATCCTACTTTTGGAACAAACACTTGATAGCCGTGTAGATATATCTGATTTTGGGTAAATTGTAACTGTTGCTCAATCGACTGGATGATAGGTTGAGCTAAAGGACTAGTTTTCAAGACAATCAAATTTCCTCAGGTGTAGAAATGTATAAATGTATACGTTAGTAACACTTGTTTGTTTTATCCTGTAGACCCAGATCCAGTACCTCAAGCAAGTCCAACAACCGAGTGCGGCCCAACTGCGGTCATCCATGGTGGACCCAGCCATCAATTTGTTTTTCCTCAAAATGAAGGCTGAACTGGAACAGACTAAAGACAAACTGGAGCAGGCCCAAAATGAACTGAGTGCCTGGAAATTTACACCTGATAGGTAAAGACAATCAAAATAACCCCCCCTCCTTCAAACAAAAAAAGTCAAGACTTCCTCACGCCCCTCACTCTCACTGCAGGCATGCAGGAACAATGGTGGGGGGGAAGGCTGACACATGCTGTACTCACCACGAGACTCAGACTTTACAGAAAGCCAGTCACTGCAGAACAGAACTGTTTTTGTACTCTTGCACTGTGCCAGCTACATATCACATAACCTAACGTGAAAAGACAGAATGGTCAGGTGACACTTGTGTTTCAGCTCTCTCCCCTTGCATCCCCTCACCGTCCAAGGGCCCGAAGGAGTCCGGACTGTTCCTGAAGAGGTGGTCACTCACTTCCCGACATGGATATGCCCTCCCCGCCCCCTCAGCTCAAACCAGACAGTTCACATATTAAATAGGGGGGTTATGGTGGAGGTTGAGTCAGGCAGGGAGCATCCCTAGCCTTAAACAGCAATTGAACATTTTAAAGACAATCCCTATACTTGGTTTATAAAGACATTTAACTGTGGATTACACCACACACATACCTGCTAGTCTGCCTGAGAAACGTAAAGACTTTTTGGACAGTCTAGACAGATCGCAGTAACATGAGGAAAGTTCTAGGTTTTTAAAGTAAGACTTTGGAGGGGAAGAGCTTCTAGAAATGATGTTGAGACTGTGGTGGAGCCAGATCCTCGGTCCACATGGTTCAGGCACGAGAGTCCAGTCGCCTGTGTCTCTGAACATGGGCCCAGTCACGGTAGAGTGTATTTACATGTTTTATTTTGTGACTTGTTTCTTTTATTGGTATTTAATTTCTTTCTCTTGTTTCTCTGAAACAAACACTTACTGCAGTGTGTGTGTGAATCCATGTGATTAATTGGCTTTAATCGTTAACAATTAATGTAAAATTTGTACTTTATTTACAATTTAAGCTTTGCTTAACTTTCTGGATGCACATTGAAACACACTGCTGTAGGTGAATTGAGTCCTGTTTGAAGCTGTGAATGCAAATGTCTTTTAACAAGTCATGTTATGAGTTGATGAGAATGTATTGATTGTATTTCTGTGTATTTTTGTGATTGACCTCAATCTCTCCCTCAGCCTTTTACACTTATAGTCAGTTAGATTTCTTACCAGTGTGGCACAGATCTTCAGCCACTATTTTCAAAATAAGAGCACACAGTGGAATCTCTTACATTTTCCTGTTTTTTTAAAAACAAATTTATACTCAGATCTTTCAGATTTGAGTTGGTAGTGTGTAAACTGACTGTTGATACATTTCCAGCATCTTGGATAATAGTAATGGTTTTATAAGTAATAATTGCGAAGACAAGTTGTACAAGCAACTGACTAAAGATATGTGGTGCATGATTGCAAAATTACTTTAGAGTAATGTCCATAAATGGATTTTTAACAAATTTGAAAGAACCAGTTTAATGACTTCTGCTTTCAGATGGTGCAGCTGCAGAATTGTTTGCCATTATTGTTCATATTTCATTCCAGATGACTTCTATAGACATTTATAGGTGGCAGTTAACTTTGGTTTGAAATGGTTTGCATCTCATTTGTGTGTGTAAATTCAGCACCTTGATGACAGCTCCTTAAAGCTTAATCACAATACTTAAAATTAGAATTAAGAGGCGTGCTGGACTGACAGAGGTTTCACTGACCTGCTGTAAAGTTGAGAAAGTAGCTGCCTAAGCAATTTGATTTTAATGTCCCTGCACCTGCTCTTATGTATTTAAAGTGATGGTTGCTCAAACCTGGTTTGAGCAGTGTGTATTACCTATTTTGCTACACATAGCCAAGGGTTCCTTTTTAAATTATAGTTGCATTTGTAGTATGTCATTCTGATATTATTCTGCTTGTGCTTCACTCTCAGTCATGTAGTGAGTTCACTTTTTTGAATTTAAGAACTTGGTAGTAACAGAATTGCTACTGATCTTTTTAACATGTATACATAATGTAACAGGTGTTTCAGTTTTACAGACGTGTTGGTTTAGGTTGTGAGCAACAGTGAGGACCTTAAGTTATGAGCATGAATAACGAACAATACTACTTTTGATTTAGTCAGAAAAGGTCAGTTTAGACCATTTAAAGTAAGTAATTTACATTTATTTGTATTCATGTTCTGTCTGTTGGTAGCTGCTAATTATATATCGCATTTGGAGACGAGTCAACATCGAAAAATGTTGTGACGAGAGTCATTAAGGTAT
Source organism: Paralichthys olivaceus (assembly GCF_024713975.1). Taxonomy (NCBI): domain Eukaryota; kingdom Metazoa; phylum Chordata; class Actinopteri; order Pleuronectiformes; family Paralichthyidae; genus Paralichthys; species Paralichthys olivaceus. Next base: position 13,850,647 of record NC_091111.1, read on the forward strand.
GGTCCATTTGGAGGGTTTGTGCTGACCCTCAGCAAAGTGGCTCATGCAGTTAAAACTTACCAGATGCCATCTCTGCCTTTTGTGTTCGTCCCTTGGTTCACTGTGTGATGTGAGACTTGTTTCCCTTACAGCCAAACAGGGAAGAAACTGATGGCCAAGTGTCGAATGCTGATTCAGGAAAATCAGGAGCTGGGCAGGCAGCTCTCCCAGGGACGCATTGCCCAGCTAGAGGCTGAGCTGGCCCTGCAGAAGAAGTACAGCGAGGAGCTCAAGAGCAGTCAGGACGGTGAGAACATGAGCAGCATCTGCATCATTTTTTACTTTTCTGATTTTATTTTTTAACTTTTGTATGTGTCTTGCTTATCTTCGTCAACCCCACAGAGTTGAATGACTTTATCATCCAGCTTGACGAGGAGGTGGAAGGGATGCAAAGCACCATCCTGGTCCTGCAGCAGCAGTTAAAAGAGAGCCGACAGCAGCTGACTCACACTCAGGGTGCTGTGGCCGGACCCAGCAGGACTTCACCCGCTGCTTCCAGCTTATCCACTGAACCGTCCGCCCAGCCTGAGCAGGTGAGCACGCCCTCTGAAGTGGGCAAAGACTACGGGAGGGTCTCCAATGGACCAAGCAACGGTAACTCATCCCAGAGGAGTGAGACCACTACACCCAGCCTGTACCGGGAGGTGAGCAGCACAGAGGAAGACTTTCCCATGTCCCCCATGGTCTGCAGCCCTGGCGAAGCTGAGACCAAACTGTCCAACCACTCAGAGGAGGCGTCAGGGAATCAGACTGCTGCTGGGAGAGTTGGAGGACCTGTGGGTTTCGGGAGCCAGCTGAGTGCAGGATACGAGAGTGTGGACTCTCCGACAGGCAGCGAGACATCATTGACTCAGCACTCCAATGACACAGACTCCACCACCGACCCCCATGAGGACAAGGCTGCCGTGGTGACCAAGGGCACGAGGACTACAGGGTCACGGCATGCTCAGAACGGCCTGGACTCCAGCACGAGCGACAGTGCGGTTTTGTAATGTACGTTGACATGTACTGTCTTTTCCTTTTTTAAATTTTTTTTAATACAATATACAAACAAGGCAACAAATGCATAGTCTGTAACACAGCACTGCTGTCCAAGACATTTTGTTTTCACCCTCCGCCCCTTTGCCTATCGTGATGCCTCTGTCACATTTGTGTTGCTAAACGGGGGATATAATGGGACAGGGTTAATGTTAGATTTGAATTGCGTGGGTGTATGATTTAAAACTAGTTCCTTTCTCTCTGCTGTTTATTTGAGCACGTCTATGCTGTTCTTGTTTGAGCTCTTCACACTGAAATCAGGCATCTGGTGTTGTAACTCATCGTCAAAAGTCAGTAAAATCACTTAATTATGGTAGCTTCGCAGTATTCAAGGTCATTTTTAGATGTTGGCCTGTGTTTTTTTTTTTTTTAATACAGTTTTAATTTTTCATTGACAAAAAAAATTCTGTTCAAAAATTCAGTTGAATTGTGAGTAGTTTATATGCGATGTTCATATTATTCTGACTTCAGTCCTTTTCATGTACTGACCAAATACCAATAAAGATTTTTAATACATTAGAGTGAAACCCATTATTACCAGACATCACAACATGTGGTAGAATGAAACCTTAGCAGCACTTCACTGCTGTTTTAGATGAAGAATACAAATTAAAAAGGGTTTCTATGGGATAATTACAGTATTTATAGAGAGTAATTCATATTTATTGCAACCAAAGAATTATGAAAAAATATACAGAGAATTTATTGTTTTACTATGGCCTACAATAGAGATAAATGTAACATTTTGCCATATAAAATAAAATTAAACTTTCCATTCAGAAAAATCAAGAGTTAGAGGATGAGAAATATAAAGGAAAAGTTTATTAATAATTAGAAACATGCTTACCAATTTTCTGATGCCACAGAAAATACAGTACATCTGAAATAAATATTTATATTGCATGAAATTAGCAAAACGCAAATAGAAGAATGCGATCTACTGTTTACTTAACATTCTAAACTTGGAGCTAGGAAGGAGGATAAGGAGATATTATAAAATGCAAAACTCAGTCATAACCAAGAACTTCATAGAAAGGGTCAGAACGGAGGAAGTCCTCATAACAAAACTAGATCACAGGACTAAATGACACCTTGTTTATAATGGGGGCGAGGAACAGTGACAAATGTAATTGTGTGGTTAAGGAAAACACTGAACGTGTAATCTCCCGTTGTAACGAAGCAGAAAGACAAAGCTCCCAGGATTAAGTGTGAGATCTGATGGAGGTTTTTGGGAGTAAGAGACATCAGGAAGACACTTTCCTAAAAGACTCAGGGCTGATCAGTAGAATTTGAGGAAATGTGTTAAAATGACATGATGGGATGTTGCACTCTCTTGTACAGTAGGTGGCGCTGAACTTGTTTGCGATCCGCCAGGAAAGTGAGAGAAGAAGACAGTGTTGACAGAGCTCAGTAAGAGGACGGGCACCATCACCACTATCCCCACTATCACCACTATCCCCACTTCTCCCACCAGCAGCAGCAGCAGCAGCTTGAACCAGCGGCTCTAACCTTCACCAGCCTCCTGCCAACATGAACCCGGAGCCTGTGGTCATCGTCTCCGCCGCCCGGACAGCCATCGGTAAATTCAGATCATCTCCATTTCCCGTATTCATTAGAAGCAGTTTTGTAGCTGTAGCATCTCTACCCGACTCATGCTAACCCCTTGCAGCTCGTTGCTAATAAAGCTGCGCCGGTTGTTAAGTATTTCCGCAAACAAAACTCGAGTTGCTTTTTGTTTAATTGCTCTTTTTATAATGAACTAAAGTCACGTCAAGTGTCGCGGAGCTGTGATTGGTTCGCTCTCGTGTCCGTAGAATCCTGTGGCTGTTGATTGGCTGGCTAGTCATAGTGCCACGGCGCACGAGCCTCCTGTCATTGGCTGCCTGGAGACTACGTCACAGAGATCAGACTGGTTTTTTAAAAGTAGTTTTTTTTCTCCTTGTTTAAGAAATAATCAAAATGGCAGAAAATCACCGTATACATATTAAGTAGTGATTTCCTATAAAGGGTGTCTGTGTAGAAGTGTGAAGAGCTGCAGTGTTAAAATAGAAGATGATGAAATGCAAATATTGACAGTGAATTTTCCCAACATGCACGTTAGATGTGATGAGTCCATCGTTGAGCAAATGATGACTTTATCACCTGACGTGTAAGCACGTGTACTAATCTGAAACATGTTTCTCAATGAAGGCAAAAAAAAGTACAGATAAGAATCATGAAAAACATTTGAAAAATAATATTAAATATAAATCCAGTGTGTTAAGACCATTTCTTTCATTTAAGTCAATAATTATACATATATATATATATGTATATGCTGTGAATTTATTTATTTATTTTTAAATAATGCCGTTAATCTTTTCCCTCTTGTAAAACCTATGATTCATAACATTTCTCATTATGAACTCATATTACAATACTTTGTCTCCACACAGGGTCTCTGAACGGCTCCTTGTCCTCTGTACCTGTGCATGACCTGTGTTCAGTGGTGATCAAGGACGTGCTGAAACGGGCCGGGGTAAAGCCAGAGGACGTCTCTGAGGTTATCATGGGACACGTCCTCACTGCAGGTAGATAAAAGGTCTCATATCCACATGACATGTTGACATTTGTGTTGAGCAATGTCACCTCCGACCTTTGACCACATTCTTTTTACCTAACTCTTGTATTTGGGCTCAATTTCTTTTTGTGTGTGTGTGTTTCCTTCAGGTCAAGGGCAGAACCCGGCGCGTCAGGCCAGCGTTGGGGCCGGTATCCCCTTCCCTGTCCCGGCATGGAGCTGTCAGATGGTGTGTGGCTCTGGGCTGAAGTCTGTGTGTCTGGGAGCTCAGTCCATCCAGACTGGAGACTCCACTGTGGTGGTGGCAGGAGGAATGGAGAGCATGAGCAGGGTAAGTTACAAGACAAAAGCTGGGTGTGAGATGTCAGGGTGTGATATGAAATGGATAATGGATAAGGCTGCAGGGTTTCAGTTCACAAGCACCAAAATCTGACATTAGACCATTATATTGTATTAACTGATCAGATAAAGTCTGATCATTCACAAAAAGTACCAATGTTTTAGACTTTTTATTCTTAATCATAGTTCGGTCTGATTTTGAGGTCTTTGGGTTTTCAAATGTTGGTTGTGAAAAAAGTATTGTTAGGGTGACTGTTAAAAGGTTTAGTGTTTAATTGGTATTAGTATCTACAAAAGGAAAAACTAATGACAGCTAGCTTTGGGTGTAACTCCAGCAGTTCTAATGATCATTTACATTATTAATTTAATTCGTCAACAATCTTCCAGGGTTAATTGTTTTTTTCAGAAAATTGACAAATTAAGAAAATAGTGGAAAATATTTCCACTACCCACGGTTCACAACGTAAAGATATTTAGTTTATTATGACAAAGAAAAAGCAACAAAATGCTCATATTTAAGAAGCTCAAACCAGGAAGTAATTATTTCTGAATAAAAACGATAATATTTTATTGCTTTATTGAATATATGTTGGGGATCTTAACAAAATAATTCTGTCCCTGGGTGAATGTTTGTGGCTAAATATCTTAACTGTCTTCTACAAACACTCAGGCTCCTCACACACTGCACATGCGAGCAGGATTGAGGATGGGTGACGCTTCCCTGCAGGACTCCATGGTGGCAGACGGGCTGACGGACGCCTTTCACAGCTACCACATGGGCATCACAGGTCTGGATTTGTGTTTTATTTCCAACACACCAGCCAGTGGTTTGTGTTAAATGTTGGCATTCTGATTACATTTATTGTTTTTTTTCCATCAGCGGAGAACGTGGCAAAGCAGTGGGCCATCAGTCGAGAGGAGCAGGACCAATTTTCTGTCCAGTCCCAGAACAAAACAGAGGCTGCACAGAAAGCAGGACATTTTGATCAGGAGATTGTCCCCGTCATGGTGCCGTCCAGAAAAGGTTTGTTAATTTCTTTATATTTATAATTCAATTCATCCTTACATTTCAATAGAATTGGCCCATCAGTTCATCATTTGGCCTGTGCTTATTAAATGAATTCACTGTGCATGCCCTGTTAAATCTTTCTTCCTGCTTTAGGTCCAGTGGAGGTGAAGGTGGATGAGTTTCCTCGCCACGGCAGCACCATGGACAGCATGTCCAAGCTCAGACCCTGCTTCATCAAGGACAGCAGTGGCACCGTCACCGCTGGAAACGCCTCAGGTTTGAGCTGAACTAAGACAAATACTGAGATGTCTGCCAACTGGCTGCATATGACACGAAGATGTGTGAACGTTCTTTCATCATTCTTGCTGTAGGTATAAATGACGGAGCAGCAGCGACTGTCCTAATGAGCCAATCAGAGGCTGAGAGGCGTGGCCTCAAACCAATGGCCAGAATCGTATCGTGGGCTCAAGCTGGTCTCGACCCGTCTATAATGGGAACTGGACCGATACCGGCCATTAGGAAAGCGGTGAGAAGTTGGTGGCACTTAAATGTAAAAAGACCCAAGACGATGATTATCTGTCCCTAATATTTATTCATGGTCTTGTTGAGACAGGTTGAGAAAGCAGCCTGGCAGCTGGACCAGGTCGACTTGTACGAGCTCAACGAAGCGTTCGCTGCTCAGTCCATCGCTGTGGTCAAAGAGCTCGGCCTGAATGTTGACAAGGTAATTACCTACTGTAAGCCAAGGATGTTGTTCTCATCTGTGGTAGTTTGTTCTTTGTAGCAAGAATGAGCAAAAAATACTTAACTGATTTGACAGATTTGTGGAGGGGTGAAGCATGAACCAAGGAAGAATCCTTTACATTTTGGTGTAGATCTCTACGGAAAGGTATTGCATTCACTTGAAAAAAAATAAAATAAACTCCGGTTTTCCTGAGTAATTATTTTTTGGTTTATTGTTTTGAATATTTTTTTCTATTTTTCTGACTAATTTTAACTTGTTTCTGTTTTTCAGACACATTTTTTTTATGAATTATCGAGATACTTCGAACCTGTTTATTATTATAAAAACTGAAGAAAAAAAATTTGTCAGAAAAACTGAAAAATATCTTCAAAAAATTAATTACTGAGAAAAACCGGTGTTTTTTGGTTGTTTTTTTCAAGTGAATGCAATACGATTCCATAATAAAGGAATGAATGTGTCTATTGTTTCAATTGCTTTCTAACATCAGAAAAAAAAATAGTTTGAAAAATAGAAGAAAAAAAATTTGTCAAAAAAACTGAAAAAATTATTCAAAAAAAAAACAAACCAAAAAATAAGTTGTTTTTTTTTCAAGTGAATGCAATATTGATTCCATAATAAAGGAATGAATGTGTCTATTGTTTCAATTGCTTTCTAACATCAGAAAAAAAAAGTTTGAAAAATAGAAGAAAAAAAATTTGTCAAAAAAACTGAAAAAATTATTCAAAAAAAAACCAAACCAAAAAATAAGTTGTTTTTTTTTCAAGTGAATGCAATATTGATTCCATAATAAAGGAATGAATGTGTCTATTGTTTCAATTGCTTTCTAACATCAGAAAAAAAAATAGTTTGAAAAATAGAAGAAAAAAAATTTGTCAAAAAAACTGAAAAAATTATTCAAAAAAAAAAAACAAACCAAAAAATAAGTTTTTTTTTCCAAGTGAATGCAATATTGATTCCATAATAAAGGAATGAATGTGTCTATTGTTTCAATTGCTTTCTAACATCAGAAAAAAAAATAGTTTGAAAAATAGAAGAAAAAAAATTTGTCAAAAAAACTGAAAAAATTATTCAAAAAATAAGTTGTTTTTTTTCAAGTGAATGCAATACGATTCCATAATAAAGGAATGAATGTGTCTATTGTTTCAATTGCTTTCTAACATCAGAAAAAAAAATAGTTTGAAAAATAGAAGAAAAAAAATTTGTCAAAAAAACTGAAAAAATTATTCAAAAAAAAAAACAAACCAAAAAATAAGTTGTTTTTTTTCAAGTGAATACAATACGATTCCATAATAAAGAAATGAATGTGTCTATTGTTTCAATTGCTTTCTAACATCAGAAAAAAAAATAGTTTGAAAAATAGAAGAAAAAAAATTTGTCAAAAAAACTGAAAAAATTATTCAAAAAAAAAACAAACCAAAAAATAAGTTGTTTTTTTTCAAGTGAATGCAATACTCTTCCGTAGATCTGCGTAAGATTCAGAATTTTTTTTCACTTTAACATTGATTTTTTTAAACATTTTGTTTGATTTCTTCGAGAATAATTTAGGGATTTTGATATAAAAATTATTTTCATCAAAACTAGATCTAGTGAATTTATATGATTCATATTTTCAGAAGTGAAATGTTGGGGCTTGGCGAAGTTATGCACTGCGAATGAATTTAGACTTTCTCAGTAATATGATTTAAGTTATAAGATTTGAAGTCATCTTTCTCCAAGTGTTTTTCTTTTCATTAAAAAAAAAACTGAAAGCTAAGAGGCCTCATACAGTCAGGATTTCCATTAACAGCCAGATGAAGATTAAACTGGATTAACCAGGAGCCATTTGTCAGAGTTACATGCTACATTTTCTCATGTGAAAGTGTCTCTCTGGAGTTAATTGACACATGGCAAGACTGAAATTACATTGAAAACCTTTTTGTCCGTTCCTCAGGTGAATGTGAGCGGCGGTGCCATTTCTCTGGGCCACCCCATCGGCATGTCTGGCTGCAGAGTGCTGGTGACCCTGCTGCACGCACTCCAGAGGACCGGAGGACGTAAGGGAGTGGTGTCCCTCTGCATCGGAGGGGGGATGGGCATCGCCATGTGTGTGGAGAGGGTCTGAGGGGAATAACTAACGCTGCTATATGGATCGCACTTTTCTCTCATTTTAAATAAATAAAGGGAACATTCATTGTTTACACTATAGAATAAAGGGTAGTGGTTTACCTGGGTTCTTCCGTTCACTGTACTAGAGGCCGGTGTGATGAGTATGTGTTGCGATGATGGATGTTCAACAACAGCTCGTCACTCACCGTGAATTTTTATTCTCAGGTTTCAGCTGTGAAACTAACTAAGCTGTTTTAAGTTATTAACTGTGCAACCAAGACACGAACTGTAACGGCAAAGCTTCACATCCTTACGTTTGGAAAGAATGCTATTTTCTCTGTAAAGCCTATTTTTAAAGTGTAATTTTCTGATACTCTTTGTCAGGTTTTAGTAGATTTTGCTTGCTCTTAAAAAAAACGAATCAACATTCCAGTATCTTCAACCCTCATCCTCTGATCAAGTGTGCAGACAGCAGCCTTATATCCCAGTGAAGTGCCATAAGGCTCAGTACCCCAGCCTTCTTTCACCTAGTGCTTCCTGTACATAACCAGATGTTTGTGAAAATGTCTTCTGTCATCCAGCTGTTAAACATATCAATAAAAAAATTAAAGCCATTGTCAAAAAGTATTTTACACCTGTGTCAAAGCTTGCAAAGTAATCACATCTCAGCCATTTGAATTAACAAATCAGTGGTCATTTACAACCATTGAAGCTTTATTGAGTGTCCAAAAACACAAATCACTTAACAGCTCCTCTGGAGACGAGCGCAAAGAGACAACAGTAAACAGGCAAAGTGCACGGCCTACACTAAAGCTACAGCCATGAAGAGCTCCTTATGTATAAATACAGGTGTTGAACTTATCAGGACCAATCGCAGCCTTTTCAACCCTCCAGAGATCCTGAATTCACGGCGTCCCTGTATGACTGCCCGCCCTCCTTCGGCTCGGGGAACAGTTTGATGAGGTCGTCAATGCGGAGGATGGTGATGGCGGCCTCAGTGGCAAACTTGAGGCTCTTTGTCTTGACCATGGTGGGCTCGTACACGCCTGCCTGACGGTTGTCTCTAGGTTTACCGTTCACCAGGTCCAGTCCAATCCTACAGGACACAAAACATTCAATATTTTACTCTACAGCCCCCACTTCAGTTACACGCAGGTGGCAGCGAAGAGGTTAATGTTGGGGACTGAAACTAAATTATTTTATAAGGGATTTGTGCACAAAGGACTTTCGTGGTTTATCACCTATTTGTTCTATATAATGAGAACTGAAAAACCACACCTATCACACTCGTTGGAGGTGCAGATGACATTTTCAGATTGCCAATTTTGTCTGACCAGCACTCACACATTAAGTTTACCTTCATAGGATTTTAAAAAGATCAAATATTCACATTTTAGAAGCTAGAACCAATTATGTTTTGCCAAAACGACATAAAAACATATGATAATTTAAATTGTGTTAATCACTGATGTGCAACCAAATTTTTTGAGGTATTAATCTTGGTCTACTTGGCAGTCTTTTACTTTCCAGTTGCTATAAGCTTAAGTAAAATAAATGTAATTTCACAGGATAGGTCCTTAAAACTAGAAACGCAAGATTACAGAAAAACATCAAGTCATAAGAATCACAGTAGAGACTCAAGAAAATGGAAACTATTTAAGAGGACATTTGTAAACACACATTATTGTGACTGGTACGAAACACTCACCACTTCAGATTCTTGCGTTCGGGGTTAACTTGAGCCTCATTGTGGAAAGCACGAAGCTTGGCCACCAGATCAGTGGAGTCCTGTGCTGCGTTCACAGCCAGCGTCTTGGGGATGACGAGGAGAGAGCGAGCGAACTCAGCGATGGCTAACTGCTCCCGAGAACCCTGAAAAAACCCAAAACAAAGCTGATGAGTAAAATCTCAGCTCAGAGGATTCACTTGTTAACACCCGAACAACGTAAACACGTTTTTAATCACTGCATATACTGAGAGCTCACCATGCTGGTAGCATAGTTCTCCAGGTAGATTGAAAGAGCTGCCTCCACAGCGCCTCCTCCTGGTACTACAGACTTGGACTCTAGCACCCTCTTGACAACACAGAGAGCGTCGTGCAGCGAACGCTCCATCTCGTCACACATGAAGTCATTGGCCCCACGCAAGATGATGGAGGCTGATGTGCGTGCTTTGGTACTGAGAGGAGTAAAAGTTAGGAGAAAACAGAACCAGCACAGTTAATTCAGAAGGTTTGCACATATGTACCAGAGCTACAGTTGAGATGCACTTGTTAGAATCCGTTTTTCTTGACATTACTCAACAGTTCAACACTCTTTACCGATGTTACAAAAGCAAAGAGATTCAAGCAGTTGCAATTCTCACTTCTTGACAAGGATGAGCTCATCGTCACAGATACGTTCCTGCACAACCTCCTCAGCCTGACCGAGCATAGTGGCCTCAAACGTCTCCTCGCCCTCCAGGTTGGTCAGGGATGGGCAGACGATAGCTGAGAATGAAAAAAAACTAAGTATTCAATATCATAATATGACTAGACAGTCAATTAAAAAAAACATGCTGAGATATAGAGCCCAACCGTTTAAAAGTCTTGTCACCACAAAACAAAGACACTGTCTGCTCTCCTCTTACCTCCTGTTGCCTTGGCGATGCGTTTGAGGTCCTTCTTGAGGACCCTCCTCACTGCCATGGCTCCTACATCCACAAAGTACTTAAGACACATATCATCAATGCCACCCGTCGTCAGGACAACATTGGCACCTGCTGCCAAAATCTTTTGGATCCTCTCCTTGGTGATGTCAGATTCCCTGAAGCAACAAAATATATTTTACGTCTCATCATTTATGTTTAAATATCAGACAGAATAACATATATACTGTTCATCTTTGAAATATTAAGATTCTACAAACTGATAAAATCATGATTTATTGTACACATGGAAATGTGTCCAGGCCACAATAGTCATCCAACAGCTCAGAGAGAAGCTGCTGCCTTGACTCGTGGATGAGTATGTTTTCTCCCACGCGTATCACTGTGTAAACTATTGAGTCAGCATCACAGCAAATTTAAATGGGAAGATTTTGAAAGATCTGTGTGTGTGAAAAAAGCAAAACAGGAAAATATACTATGACCAACCTTTGCCTGATCTGGTCGAGCTTCTCTGGGTCACTAATAATAACTTGGACTCCCATCTTCATTTTGGTTTTCTGCAGACTGAAGTCCAGGCAAGCAATCTTGGCATTAACAACACGCTTTACCATGCCTTTGGAAAAAACAGAAACCAGCATGTTTAATGAGAGGAAAAAACCAAGAGCAATCATATTTGACCTAGCCACAGAAATCAATTAAGTATTGACAAGAATCAGCCTAATTTAAGGTTAATATTCAACTGTCTGGTCAGAAAAGAGGTGCCACAGTCGACAAACTACTGCGACTTTTCTTTTCAAAACCAGTATACTGTCTCCCACGCGTATCACTGCATACACCATTAGAAAAGACATAGCAGCAAATTTAAATGGGAGTTTAACCAGCTGCATGTAAATATAAAGTATTTAAATATAAAGGGCCCATTCTAGGGGTAAAGAAAACAGTTCATTCAATTTAGTGGAATCATCACTAAGATTATTTTGTATTTAATTTCTAGCAATAGATCCCTTTCCCTTTCATGTAAGCTGATGACAGACGCACCTTGTGATCCAACGGTGCAGTTCACAGCATATCCATTGACCAAGAAGCTCTCCTTCTGGCTGCGGCCGTGGGCTTTCAGCACATTGACGGAGTTGATGGGGTATTTGGCCACACCCTTGCCATCCACAAACTTCACGGCCAAGGCAGCATCCACCACCATGTTGGCAAAGAAGTCTGAATCACTGTTGGCTCAGAAGTCAAGGTAGATACACACAGCAGAGATTTTTTTTTATTTTCTAACAATTAAGAAAAAAAAAAGAAAATCCTTGTGAAACTAGAAAAGCCTAAACAAAAGCCAGTGAATCTGGAGGTTAGGTCCTGACCAAACGTTAACTCCGCCTCATACAGACAAAAGGATACGTTCCAATGATTTTAGAGGACATGGAAGTCTTGGCTGCATTGATTAGACACTCTCTGCCCAGGTCATCTGTTCCAATAGTGAGGTTCTCATTAATGTAGCGCACTGCCTCCCTGGAAAATGGGGGAAAAAAACAAGTTTGCATGTCAGAACGTACAACGTACAATGCAAATCAATGAGCATTGTAAAAGTGGGTCCAAGCGTTCTTAGCATCTCACTTGCAAGCCAGACGGTATCCACTGATGACGGACGTTGGGTGGATCCTCTGCTTCACCAGCTCATCTGCACTCTTGAGCAACTCTGCGGCAAGAATCACCTGAAAGAATTTACATGACAAACACAAACATCATTCAAATTTCATTTGTATCGCACATGTTCACGAATCATAATTTGTCTCAGAGCTTAACAAGGTGGGACATCCTCTGTCCTCAACCTGCAACACGAGTGATGGAAAACTACCCAAAAATCACCAGTTCCATTACAGCGACAATAATTGTCTACGACGTGCCATGATTTCACACTGTGCCATCGTTTCATTAGAGGCGGCAGAAATGAGGCTGCACAACCCCTTCAGACACTGACGGACAGTTCCTCTTTCCTGTTAGCATAGCCACACACCCGTATGAACAGCAGATGTACGGTACTAAAACAGGATTACTCTTTTTACACTAATCGAGGCATGTGTACAGCAAGAAACAAGTAAAGCTTGACAAAAAAGAACCCACTCAATCTCCCTGATCTGAACAGCAGATGGAAAAGGGTCTATATAGATGTTGGGAGCAGCTGTTGCCCTTAACTCACCACAGACGTGGTCCCATCTCCGACCTCCTTGTCCTGCAGGTCAGCCAGCTCACACAGGACCTTGGCGGCTGGGTGCTCCACCTCCAGCAGCTTCAGGATGGTTGCTCCGTCGTTGGTGATGGTCACGTCCTGTCAAAAACATCCAGACTTTTAAAATGTCTGATCAAGTAAAAAACAATCAATTCCACATGGATTCAGGACATTGAATGTTCCACTGACCCCGATGTCGTCCACCAACATCTTGTCGAGGCCGACGGGTCCCAGGGAGCTCTTGACGATGTTGGCGATGGACGCTGCGGCCATGACTGAGGAGAAAAGAAGGATGCTAATAGCAGCTGTGCATTTCTTTTAAAACAACTAGATCCTTCTACTACAGGTATAACTTCATACAACACTGCTGCTGCTGCCATGTCCTGTCATTTTATTCAGTGGGGTGCACAGACAGTCACCACACCTTCAGACCATGACAGTGTTGTAATCTGTCCCATTAGCATAGCCGTCCATTCAGAGAGGTGCGAATGAAAGGTACCAACATGGGCTCGTCAATATGTAACGACTGGTGCTAGCATTAGGAGCTAGCTGAGTATCTTACGGAGGATTAAAAGTGGAACAGAAAAAAAAGATGCGTGAAAGAAAAGCGTCACTCCTCGTTAGCATTAGCACTAGCCACACGTGTGTCGCATGCAGTGAATGAATCGGGGTTTTCTTCCGGATGTTTGGACGCGCAGAGAACATTTTCGCTTTTTTAAACAAACTGTAAGACAAGAAGCACAACAACTCACCATTCTGAGTTCGAATGGACTCTCCACTCGTCCTCTGACCGAGCACATTTAACGGACCCTCTAGCATCGACATTTTGGAACCACCACACAGCCGAGAAGAAAGGACGGAGCGCGGTGCACTGTGGGTGAGCCGGTGTTAACCGGAAGGTTCGAGAAGAAAAGAAACGAGGAACTTTAAAGTGCAGACGCGTCACGTGATCGAACAAAGCTCGAGTTTTCACGTGTTCATAAAGTTTCACGTCAATCAGCTGCTCTGTAGAATCAGAAAATAACTTTTTGTCACGTTTTATTTTTTACACTACATTTCCCAGCATGCAACCAAACCACCAAGCCACCCCCCCCTTTCCGGCTTCTTCTTGGTTCTGTAGCTGCAGTTTTCATATAGGTTGTTCGCCAGAGCGCCCCCTGTTGCATATTTCGATTGGATTTGATTTGTTTATTTATTTCGTAGGTTTTCATATATATGTAGAAAAAAGACAAAGTAAATCATAAACAGACTTTCAATAAGAAACTTGAATTAACAAATGATGCAATAAAGCAACAATGCTCGTCCAGCCCAACCCCAAAATCTAGATCAATACATCAATTATCAAATCATTATTTAATTAAACTTTAATTAGTACAATTTGGACTCTTAATTATTGTCTGTTATGTGAATACTACTTGATTACTTCTAATTTCGTTTTACTCTGTGAAATGACAGTAAATCAATTAATATACAGTAATAGATATCTAGCAAAAACAGTCAATTTGACACCAACCATTATGTTAAAACCTCATATCTGCATTATATTCTACATAATATAAATTGATATCTTCGTTATGATAAAAATACATAAGCTATACAGTGGGTACATTTATTTTATTATCCTCTGAGTTTGTTCTATAGTTTAAAACGCTAATCTAGTAAAATACTTATCACAACTCGTGTATCATTTTCAAGTTGCTATGTTTGAACTCTGTCTCAGCTCGTCCTGTGAATAGTTCACAGTTCATAATGGATTTTCCTCAGCGGCTGCTCTGCCCCATTTTCACTGTGATGACATTTTTATAGAGAAAACCACCAGAAACACAAAGATAAGTTTAATTTGAATTTATTACCTCCAATACATTGTTGTGTTGAGCAATGACAACTAGGCAGTTAAAAAAATACAGTACATTTAACTTAAACATTAAAGCATTATAAAGCATACCTATGGCATACAAGAATAACTTTCCTAAAATGTACATCTTTACAAAGTGTTTACAAATGAAACAAATAAAAAAAGACAGAAAAGTGCAAAAAAGAGTCAATGAAGACTGACGATCCCCACCAGTGAAAGAGGACAAAATGTACAAAAAGAGAAAAATCATACTTCATATTCCTAACCTGTGTTTGATGCACGTTTCCTGATACGAACATTACGCCATGACATTGTGCTTTTACACTTTTCACGTGAATTTTGTGTGTGTGTGTGATTTGGAACTTGTAATTAAGCAGTGCGTGGTAGAAAGTTAAATATCCATTTCTGAAAATATTCACAGTATCTGATTCCAATTTTGTGAGTGCCCATAAATGACAATAAAACCATCTTTTTAATAAATATATTTCACTTTAATTTACAACCAGTCTGTGGTTTGATGTAATTGTGGTAAAGGGTGGTGACATCCAATAAAACAGGCCACGTTTAGCGACCTAGAAATACAATTTTGAGGGGAGAGAAAACGATTGTGTTGCGTGAACCAGGCTGACAACTAGCTCACCGAAGAGTGGATGCAGTATCAGTAGTGTGACAGTAGGGGGTGCCCCATAACGTAAACAAAGTATTGACTAATCATTTGTAAAAAATACACCAAATACAGTACTGTAGTTTTTTTAATTTTTTTAACAAACACCCCTTTAATGTTCTCCTTCGTGGTCCTGCTTGAAAAAAAAACGTTAAAATTAGCATGATTAAGAAACAAATGTTGAGATGCACATTTCACTCTACATGATGACGCCCCCCAGTGACGATTAAACGTAAAAACATCTCTGAATTGATTCAGAATAAATATGGAGTCCTACGATTTCTTATCGCTGATCTAAAATATTAACATCTCCTCATTTTAAAGCACGATACCCTATTGATGACAAAGGTAAGTAGAGGGACATAAGCTCAAATAGATTTATTGATCTATGGCTAGTTATACTTAACTTATTGGATCTTGTAATAGCCAACCTGTTTTCTTTACAGCTGCATTGATTTTTTGCTAAAAAGCTGTTAAACGTGACAAACTAGCCCGAGGAGCAAATGTGTAAAGCTGCTTGTTCAGAACTGTTTGATAGTGTAAGCACGTTCAAATTAAACACAAGACATCGCTGAGCTTCATCTCTCCTCTACAGGTCGAACTAATGCTAATAAAGGCAGTTAAAATAAACTTAAGAGTAAATTAAAAGACGTCACAAGTCTGACCAAAGATTCCCGACGCCGGGAGTCAAATAACTCATTTCTGATGCTTGTACTCCTTGTGAGATGTTGGGCACAGTAAAGATCCAGTCTTCTACATGTGGAAACAGATATCCTGACTTAGTCTATCTGTACAACAGTTTATTCCTGCAGAATATGAATCCAGTTTCCTCTTAGAGTCTCTAAAAACAACTTTGGACATTAAAAACCCATCCAGTTGTACTGAATGCCAGTACAATCTACTGGTTGTGTCTTGCTAACTCATCCCCACCAGATCACTTCCCTTTAAAACATACAGGAGACGACTGTTTGAAGGTGGAAGTGCTAAGGCGGCTCGCGTGCATGCTCTGATGTGGCATTAATAGATGTCTTTTACTTTGAATCCCTGTGTGAGAATAGGTATTCACAGATGTTTGGTACAAACATGGATAAAATCGCTTCTTATCAAGACATTTGTTTCATTTTTTAAAGTGTATTCGTTTGTGACTATGATGTTAGATTACATAGGGCATTCAATGCAAAGCAGCAGCGCCCCCTTTTTGTTTCTATATGCTGTATGTTGATATATAGATTTGGCTTTAGTAAATTAGTAGCTTCAGGCAAAACTACTGGAGCTCAGACACCGAAACTTCTCCCTCAGAGATTGCACGATGTTGGGTTGATTCTGCTGCGGCTCGCTCCACAGGTATTTCTCCAACTGCTCATGGTCCAGAGACCTCAGGAGGTCGCAGGAGCGCACCGGCGTGCACGGCAGACTCTGGGACTGGACGACGCCCCGATTCTGATTGGAGAGAACGGCCGAGCTGCCGTTTCTCTGCGCCGACCTGTCGTGCTCCTGCTCGCTCTCGTCCTCCGAGCGGATCTCAACGTAGTCATCGTCATCTTCACCATTGTCCTTGAAGTTTGCCAGGTAGTTCTGAGTGGCAGTGAGTATGCTCAGCGCAGACGCCCGATTCAAGACGACCACCTGTTGGCCGTCATGTAAGGTGAGGTCTGACTGTCCCTGGGTGGACCACTCTGGGAGGCTGCTCTGGCGGCCAGCCCGGCCCAGACTCGGGCCATGGAGTCTGTCTGTGGATCGATCCACAGTGGGTCTGTTACATACGAGTCCAGACTGGTTGTTCTTCTCCTGCTCCTGGCTTCTTAGAGAGTCGGCCGACTGACAGTGAGCAGATGAGGAAGGCTTGGAGGAGGGTAAAGACGGTGCATTAAAGGACGGATGTCTCTTAATGGAACTGTACACGTGCTCCTCTTTCTCGCTCGGTGCCGGCATGCACGAACTCCACCTCTGGGAAGGTGGGGTGGTTGGTGTGGGAGGGAGAGTCTTGAGGGAGGGGATGGAGCAGGCGGAGGTCAGTCTGCGCTGTGGGGTGGAAGAGGCTCGAGCGTCCCCCACCTCGCTGACTGAGGAGACAAAGCTGGCCAGCTCTCCGTTGCTGTATGTGGAGTGGAGCCAGTCTGACTCCAGGGAGGTCTCAGGCATGGATGGGGAGGACGGCAGCCCTGGATGGGTGTGGTGTGCGGAGGTCTGACCAGAAGGACTTGTAGGATCCTTAAACATGACCTGGTCATAGAGCTGCGAGTACTCTGCTATTCTTGCACCTGAAGATAGAAAAATGGAAAAAGTAAAAAGTTTAAATGTGTTTTTTCATACAACACTGACTTATTATGAGCATATGGTTTCTTATTTTCAAATCCAGAGAAACATTAGTATTAGTTAGTGATGAAAGTGAAACAAAACAGTAAAGTTTGTTGCGACAAAGCTCCACAGAGGAACTGTAGATTTGGATGATCATTTTCTGTGGGATTTGATAATAGCTTCTTTGAATATACAAAAATCCAGTTTGAGTCAATCTGAGATGTGACTAATAATACTAGTTGTTTTAATTTACCTATGGCTGCACCCCCTTGTTTCTTCTCCTCTAATATTGCTGCCAGGTCCTTCTGCTTCTTCTCAGCTCTGGCCCGACTGCAGGAGTCTCCAGGGTCCATGCTCCTCATGCGCAGCAGCTGATTGGCCTTCTTGATCTTCTGGCTGTACTGCCGTGCCATCAGGAACACCCTGTTCTTTGATTTATCCATCAGGTCCAAGGGGAAGTCAACGGACTCGCCCAGCAGGAGCGAGGAGGAGGCCAGGGGGTGGTCCAGACCTGTCAGTTCCCCTGGGAACAAACTGTGGAGATCCTTGAGGGAGTTCTCCCTTTGAGGAGCACTTCGCTGAGGGAGCTCCACCAGGTCATCGTCCTCTAGGCGGAAGCTGCCGCTGCTGAGGCGAGCCAGTCTGTTACGGATGCTCTTCACCGAGCCTGGGAGGGGCTCTGGGGTCACAGGGAGGGGCTGGGAGTTGGGTGAAGGGCTGTGGTATTCTTCTTCTGTGGTGCCTTCACTTTGAAAATCGGGAAGGTTGATGACTGGAATGGTGAATGATGGTGTGGAGGTGATGGGTGGGGGTTTCGGCTGATGTGTTGGGAGACTCTTGGTTGGAGAGCTGACTGCATGGGCAATAATTACAGGGGGGTTCTTTTTAGGGCTGTTTTTCACTGACGGGGCTTTGGTGGGAGATTCGCTTGAGCTAACAGGGAAGGCAGCAGGAAGCCGATCAGCTTTCTTTTCATTGTTCTTGATGTAGTTTTCTAAGTCGTTCCAGATCTCGTCGACCCGCTCTGACATCTTATCCCCTTTCTGTGAGCGCTGGGAAAAGGTCTCAGATGCAGACGAGGAGGAATAATCTGGCTGTGAGGCGTCTAGTCCTTCATCCTCTCCAAAGTGGAGGCTCTCCTCAGATACAAAACCTCCAAGACTTTCCATCAGGTCCTGTTCAGAGGCCAACAGACTGTCCCTCTCCTGTTGGAGTTTATTGCCTTCATTTATTCCTTTTAGCTCAGAAGACGGCGGTTCCCTGAAACAGATGGTGTCGTAGATGTTCTCCTCCACTATCTTAAGCTCACATGTCCCTAACGGCCTCCCGTCCTGCGTGGAGGACCGGTTGCTCTCTGAGGAACTGTCTGGTTCGATTACTGGCGCTGTGATCCCTGAAACCTCATCTACTGACCTCGCTGCCTGGCCCTGGGGACTCTTTGCATCTGTGGACGTCTCCTTCCTTGACTGACTTTCCTCTGGGTCTCTCCTGAGGAGGCCCATGCTCTTCAGATCCTCGTAGCTGATGTTGTCATAAACGTTTTCAATATCGTCTATTGTCAGCTGCTCGGCTGAGGATGATCCAGAGATATCATTGCTTGACGATTCAGTGTGGATCACTTCCAGGTTGCTGTGACCAGCCTGGTCGTCATCAGGGCTCTGTCGAGCTTCCGTAGCCTTCTCCCCTGCACTGCTCGCCCTCCGCAGGACTCTGCTCCCATTGGGCGGTGGGTCAACATGGACCGCAGGCACCTGTTCGACATGCCAGCTGCAGGGACGAGCTGTCCTGGGCGACGAGGTGGCGTCGGTCCTCTCCGAGGGCGCCTCCGGTTCTGGTGCGCTGGGCTCAGTGGGAACAAACATCTGATAAATGTCCTCATCTTCGTCATCAGGCTGCATGGTTCTCTGGCGGGTGGGGAACATGGCCCGACGAGCCCGATGGTCAGCCCAGATGTTCCTCACTGAGTTATCACTTTCTGTGACTATGACAGAGGGAATAGGGGAGTCTGGAGGTTCCTCTGTGACCCGAGGCGTCCTGAGGAGAGGCGGGTGGTGACTCCCCTCCCTCACCAGTGATTCTCTAGCTCTCTGAAGGAAGGACAGGAGAAACAAGTTGTTGTAAATGAGGTTGAGGAATTTCAAAATCATCCAGATGCCAGTAGTTTAATTTATCCTGATTTATTTGTGCTTAATACCTGTAAGTCTGAAGAACTCATGTTGAAGGTTTTCCACTGTTCTATGCTGTCGACAGATGCCTGAGGGTTCAGCCTCTTCCTGCTGCCTTTGCCGGGGACTCTCAGCCTCTTTCCACCTCCCTGAATGCACAGTTTCACCATTAAAAACATGTTTGAAGGTGGATGCGTACAAATTGATTCTCAAATGTAATGATTATAATTTGTTTTTCAGCTTTAAACTCACCAGACCACTGTCGTCCTCGTCGTCAGCATCCTGCTGATGTGGCTCCTCTCCTTCTTCTCTGTCACTGTGGTCGTAGTGATCGCCGGGATCCAGAGATTCTTGCGATTGGTTGATGAGGCTGCGGCTGCGACCGATTGTGCCCAGAGCCAGCTGGGACACTGGAGAGAGCAGGGTGGCCCCCAGACTTGTTCTCTGAAGAGGAGACCAGTCACAGGAGATTGGATAAATAATTTCCACGAGCACGATTATTTGTATTCACGCTCCTCAACCCGGAAATGTTCCTCACTAGTAGTTTCACTCACCTTTTCACCGTCTGTGTTTGCAGCATTCTGCTTGGCATTCTTCAGTAATTTGGACAGGGGTTCTGGACATAAACCAAAACATTTATAGTGAATTCTTACAGCTGAGCAATGCAAAGTGTGTGTTTTGGAAAATTCTGTCAAGTTCTCACCTTTCCTGCGTCCTCTTCGGGGAGTTGGACCCTCCTTGGTTTGAGGAGAATCCTTCTTGTCACCATCAGGGCTGTAATGAAACCCGGGATGATCTGGAGAAAAGAAGGAAAAGATGTCTAACAAAAAGTACATAATGTGTATTATATAATGTGTTTTTTAAACATAAATCAATTGCCACTTACGCATTGCATCCATTTCCAAAATTGCTTGCTTGGCCTAGAATAGAAAATTTAAACGAGGTTCAGTTAAACACCTTAAATCAAGGACAAACATGATCTGACACTAGGTGGCGCCACAACATAGATTTTAAAAGTTCAACTCTTCTCATTCAAGTGAACTTTCTCAGTGACCTTCACCTAGAAAGAAATCCTTAGTTTCCACTTGCACATGTTCACAGACAGATGAGATATGTGATTGTGTTTGAGTGGGTGTAAATTAGTGAAGAAATCAGAGCACATGAAAGGGAAGTTAAGAAAAAGCAGGGGTTAGAAAAGATGGAAAAGAGGCGAAAGGGAGCGACATTTTCAACACATCCCACTCAAAGTCTGTTTATGTCATCAGCGAGCAAAGAGAGAGCTGTCAGGAGACTTAGTGCTTCGTACCTTCGCAGGGATTTTGGCAGGGTGGTTTTCAAGTATGAGTCTCTTCAGGTGTAAGATCCACATGCGCTTGTCTTGTTGAGATTTGGCCTGTGGGCGTCAAACATCACAGGGAAGATAATATCAGACATGCACTTTGAAAAGCAGGTGAGAGAGTTGGGATAAGCCCTTAAATTTTTGGAACAGCTGTTTCTTACATCACACACACATTATCTTTTCTTTTCAGCGCTTGCCCACAATAGTTGGGTAACAACAATGGCCGCCATTAGCCTCTGAACACTCAACGTGTCTGAGCAGCTCGTTGAGCCTGGACTCTCGACAAAACAATCAAACACCTTCAAATTAACGTCACACTTTCTGACTGCACTCTTGCACAAAGCGGCCGGTGGCTACAGTTTTGAACGTGTAATTATGTTCTCAAAAGCTGCTCTCAGACACTGTACTCCAGATAATCCCCTGACATTTTCTGGAGCAGCTTGATGTGTGAATGTGCGAGTGAGGGTGAGTTTCTCCGGCCAGCCCCCCCTTGTAAAAACTCAAGATAATGTCCAAATGAGCCGATATGAAAAACAGCTGTATATTACGTTCCTAACACGCAACAGACGCAGAAATGAAAAATGAAAAATAAATATATAAATAATTAAATAGTAGAAAATGCTGTGGCATAAACGTAGAAAACAGCGAGGAGAGGACTTATAATACGTTACATCCTGCCTCTGCCTGCCGAGCCGCCCTTCATATGAACACTCCGGGGATTTGTGTGTTGTTGTGAACGTGTCTGAGCAGAGAATCTCCTGCTGCTTGTTTATGTGTGAAAGACAAACTCTGGACCCCAGTCTGTGGACATTATCTGGAATTCATGTCTGAAAATGGCTCAAGTGTTTGACTTTTTCTGTGATGAATGTGTTTTCTTACCTGGACTGTGTGCTGCAGTTTGGGATTCTTGTAGTGGAACACACTGAAACTCAGTGGTTCTTTTGGAATAACTTCTACCAGCATCAGGTTACAACACTGCAACACACAAATAGGATGTCACGTAAAAAATACTGTTGCTGAGCACAGAGGTTTGTGTGTTTAGCGTCTCTTTGAGACATGTAGTGCTTCAAGCAACACGACTGACCAGGATGTGAGCCTTATACGTAAAGCTTTCTTCTCGTTTCTTGGTGATCAGCAGCAGCTTGTCGAACAGGAAGAGAGTTCTCTCGTTCTTGGCTCGCTGCAGACGAAATGTTCCTTCGAGAACCAGCTCTCCGTAGCCGATCAGATCAGGGCCTTTCCAGTTGGTCAGCTGGCTCTGGATTTCCTGTGGTGAGCACACAGAGTTAAATAATTATGTTTATTCTGACATAAACAGGAAAAACAATTGCACAATAGCTAAAAAGAATGGGAGATGAAAATATCTTGAGTGAGAAAAATAAATATTTGACCTACAGTACATAAAAAGTAAGCTAAGGTTTGGTGCAGTAAAAAACGAAAAGTGAAAATGAGGTGTTGCAAAAAAAGATGCCGAACATTTGTGAAAAAGAAAGAAAATGAGCAAAAGCATTCAAAAGAAGTAAAATCATAATAAAGACTAAAAAATAACAAAAAATAAAAGTTTCTATCAATATCTATAATTTCTATCCAGACACTGTGAACCTTTCCACGCACACATTCCTGCATTCATCCGAGCATTCTGGCTCCCAGCTGATAAAAGAAACGAGCTTCCCTTTTATGTGCCCCCCCCCTTATGCAAGGCCATCATTAGCCAGTGGAAAACGCAGTGACTTGCGTCAGATGTGGGGAGGATCAGAGCTTTTTGTCTGATTCAAACTCAGAGTTCCCATAAACGTCCCATGCATCAAAACAAGAAAAAATCTGAAAACTTCTGTGTCTGTTTTAGCCATAAAGAAATAATGAGAGACGAGGCAAGCGTGCGGGACAGAAGATACATTTTTGACCTGTGAGTATGTCGTACCTGCAACCGAACAGCGTGCTCGTGCTTCCTCTTCATGTCGTTGATGTGCCAGGCCACTCGCTGCATGGTGTCTATGGCTTCCTGCACAACCTCGTAGGTCTCAGTGTCCTTCTCCATGTGGTTGGCTATCTCCTGCAAAGACAACACAGACATCGCTGGGACTTACACTTTGACACATGCATGTATGCTCACACATGAACACTTATAGTACATACACCACTGTGTGTGTTCCTGCACAGAAAAACAATCATGCATGCATCCTAATGCAAGCACATACACAGGAACATACATACTGAGAGCACCATATGTCTAAACATTTGGCCTCTCCAGTGGAGCACAGTTGCAGAATCACAAAACTATTTGCATGATAATACATAAAAACATTAGTGTCCTCTCTGTGCACTTACAAGTGGGTGCCTGCGCTTGCATTTCTGCGGGTTATGAGTAATTGTTTGTGTGATAGTGTGTGTTTTTGGAGAGAGAGACTGGAGTCAGACGGAGACAACACACTGACATACGTGCAGCAGTAGGTGGTACTTGAGGATCCTCTGCACTGGCTTGAGCAGGTAGGAGCCCAGGGGCAAGGAGTGCCGCAGAGATTCCTGGCGCTCACGGAAAAACTTGGCCAACGCCTTGTTCCTCATGCACTCGGTGAGCACAGCCACCGACCTGTGGAGGCAGAACACGGAGAACGAGATGTCAGGGACGAGAAGTAAACTGTATTTTGACAACAAAGACTAATGAGACTTTAAATGCATGTCCTCACAGACAAATATAAAAGGGGAAATTTTACTATAAAACATTAAGGAAATATTAAACTGTGATGGGGATTATACACACGGCTGCCAGTTTACCGAGGTCACCTAGTTAAGGTATGCAGTCTGATATTATTAAAATATTATTCATTTGACTATTTGTATTACAACTATACTGCATATGTGTGTACACGCCTGTGCACATTTACTGTATACTACAAACATGCATGCAAAATCAACTAATGATAATTCATTGACATGAGCTGTGATATGCTGTGTTTGTATTAATTTTACAGTTTTCAACTCAGGATTAATTGGAATTAGCATTTTTTTTTGTCCTTAGAGAGCAACATTTAATTTTTGGTGCTAAACCCGTGAATTTTACAACTTTTAATGAACCACATTTACAAATCAGTGGAGCGAGTTTTGACCTATTGGTGAAGAATGAGCCTTTTTTCACTGAAAAATGGAGGCTGTGTGTGTGTGTGTGTGCGTATGCAGAGCGGAAAAAAGACAGAGAAAGACAGTTGTGAGTCGCCCCAAAACGTTCTCTCTCTTCTGTGTCTTTGTGTGTGTGTGTGTGTACGCGCATTCATGTGTATGTCTGAATTCCAGTGCAGCTCCACACAGGCCTCACATTGTTGTGGAGGAAACCTGACCTTCGAGCTCAGCATGACCATGATACATCTGCAGCCTCTGCCAGCGTTGGTGTGCAGAGTGTCTCCCTATGATTGTGTGTGTCGTGTGTGACCTTGGTTGGGGTCACCAGCTGTGGTGTGGATGTGGGCGAGGGTCTATCTCAAACAGCTGACAATGGCCTCTTCACACACACACAGACGCACGCACACGCACACAATCAGCATTCGCCATTAGTCATCATTAACTTGTAAATAGTTCCCCCACGTGCGTTTCTTATCACTGCTCTTATCTTATGCACGGCTGAAGAAATATGGAAGCCAGAGGAGAGGGTGTGTTTGAAAGGTGCTGTATATCTTGGCATGAAGAATAGCCTCACGTTTCAGCCTATTTAATCATACACAATAGACACACTGACACAAAAAAACAAACTCAGCATTATTCCTCCTGAGCTATCCATACAGGTGTCCCACAGGGACTGCTCACACAAAGCAGAAGAAAACATTAACAGGTTTAGCTATGATAAGGTGACATCTTTAACAGCCCCATCTGTCAGTGTGTGAGCTGTAACTCTGTCAATAGGCTACAAATAAAGGAATGGAAGGAGGGGAGAAAAAAGGAGCATGGAGGAGGGAGGGAGGGGGAGAGACCCTGCGGCACAACAGCCAGTAGACACTTTGACTCCTGCCGAGCTGCCGTCTATAGAGCGCGTCAGTCTGTCAGTGAGGGAAGAAAGGTAACGCATTGATCGACACGCACAATGAGGCCATGTGAGACGGTGGGAAGACGAGTGCGAGGAGGTGAGATCAAGACGGAACAATGACAACGAGAAGCTGGGTTTTGTACAGTGGACTGAATAAGCACCATCTCACACACACAAACACTTTAATCGCTGTCTTACCGTGGATAGTTGGTGCAGTACTGGGTGTAAATGTGGAATTCTTCACTCTGCAAAAAAAAGAGGACAAATGAGTTCAAGTATTTCAGCATCAGGAAAAATGGTTAACTGAAGAGCAAAGTGAAGAAGAAATACAAGATGCAGCAATGTCAGGTGATAATTGTCGGCTTTTGCGTGTGTTCCTGAAATAATGGAGGGAGATTAAGGGCTCTATTGTAACGATTTACTGTAACGAAGTTTACAACCATGATAGTGGAACTGTGAAGCTGTATTTAAGCACAGAGGTGTTTTGAGCTCAACATGCTAATATAAGGTTCAGCATTTCTTTTTCTTCGGGACCAAAGTTATGGACTGACCGATAAACAGATGGTAGCATTTTTTAAGCCAGCCACTAGGGGGCAATCAGGTTGGCTTCACTTTCAAGGAGCAGCTATGTTGCCATCTTTATATACAGACTATGTATTGTGTAAAAATCTGACTGACTCTATACAGGGTAGAAATTCCTCATTACAAAAATAACTTATTCTGGTTCAGTCCTTCGAAGGTCAAGATTTATCACCATTGTTTTCATTGTTATTATCGTGCATCTGCAGTGGTTTGCTGACTGGCTTCATGTTTACTGCTCTGCATGCTGCCCACAGACGAGGCTGCTCTCTCCCTGCACTGCTTCTAATTGAGAGTTGTAGCGTATGATCAGGCTGCATCCTGGCCTTTAAGTCTCTGTTGATCACAGCAGCCCCGAGTGCTCGGATTAAATGTCCCCTCATTCTTCGATGCCACCCCTTTGATTAAGATTCTTCCCACCTTGCAGGCCTCTCTGAACATCAAACCACATCAGACGCAGCTTGACTTATCAAAGCTGGAATTAAGTTATTCTTCTCTGCTTTTCTCTCCATCAGTATATCCTCAACCCTTTTCCTTGATTTCTATTTCTACAACACACTCTTCTCTTCCATTGCTGTCCATGCTCCCTCATTCTCCAAAGCTTTTCTCTTCATCCCTCTGTCACATGTCGCTCTCTTGGAGGCCTCAAGATGAACCCCTCGCTGTTGCATAATGGGAAAATCTAATTGAACTCTAATTGTGTCCATAAACACTGAGGGGGGGTCGCAGGATGAGGACAGCTATCAGGAAGCGACATTGTAAACACACAGGACAGATGGCAGACAATTGTCCTGGTTCATAATGTTCACAGACATATACATACATACACATCTCTGTTCATGCTGCAGAAAACATTCAACCTACGTATATACACACAAACAGTGTTTCCAAGCAGACTATACACACACACACACAGACATACACACACAGTTAAACTCTCATGATGTGTTTGCCTGAGGTGCTCTGTGAGAACCGTCCTAAATTGAAGAGCAGGGCTCTCCTCCTCGTCTCCAGAAGTCTGCCGCCACAAAACCAGGCCTAAACACAACCAGATGTGCCACCATCGATTTCTGATGACACACACCAACACACGCTTTTAATGCACACTCTTAATATCCCTCTGCACTGCGAACGCAAGACCGCAAAATACATAACTGCCTCTGTGGAAGATAAATTTGTGCAGAGCATGCATGCGTGCACACGCCGACATGCAACCGCACGTCTGCGCCAACTCTTTGAACCAAACCAGGAAAGCAGCAGACCCTGAAATAACTAATCTATAATATACTTCCCTCTTAGAAATATATACAAGCTATGTTGAATCATATAATCATGACGGAAATCAAAAATATCAAGATACAAATTACATGGAACGATTTCTACTTTTTGGAGCTGTGGCTACTAATCACAACACACAGTACAAGGAGAAAAAAGGTCAAGTCGTAGCAGCACCCACTCATCATTTTAATGACGAGGCGATAAAGCAGCAGGTTATGGTGTTACAGGGTCGAGACCGGACCAGTCACAGTGAGTCATCAGGCAGGCACCGAACCCGAAAGATCACCAGGGGCGAAAAAAATAAGAGATCTTGTTTTAATTGTGTTCTCTCTGCTTCAGTCAGCATGTAGCAACCCATAAAACCTTGTAAAGCCTTACTCAACGCATAGCACTGAGAGGATTTAGTCAAACAGAAGGGAACATGAGGATAGATAGCCAATTATCTGAGAGGGGGGGCAGAGATTTATAACTCTGTTCTTCAAAGAGGGCAGGGTGGTGACTCTGGGCCACACTGATTAGAAACTTATCAGCTTTGTGTGTGTGTGTGTGTGTGTGTGTGTGTGTGTGTGTGTGTGTGTGTGTGTGTGTGTGTGTGTGTGTGTGTGAGACTGAGACCATTTCACAGCAATGAAACAGTGAAAGAAAGATTTGTGGTTTTCTGGTACTTAGCAACAATGACTAACCTTCACTGACACAACCTCTTTAACCAGAAGTTAGCTTCATAAAGCCACACACACACAATTAATTGTGTGTGTTAAATTCAATCGAGCTGCACCAAGTTTCGTGGAGGTCTGTTAAGTTGTTTTCATCTCGTTTTGCTCACAAACAAACATAGCAATCAACCAAAAAACTAACAGGGTTGAAGAAATAACCTCCCTTGTTTGTTCTTATTTAGATTCTAAAGAACATTTTCTACATCTTTTTGACACAGGATGCTCCAATAACATCACAGTGAAACCAAAGATTCATGTTTTTGCTTTGGCTCTGTTTCCCCTCAGCATTGAACTGGTATCTGAGATCCTTTAAAAACATTGTGCTCACATTGTATTTAATGTTGATAAATCCCATTGTTTTAAAGGTGTTCTGTCATTGATTCCACTCAGTAGTGGTCAGTGATTTGAGTGTTGCACGCCCCCTAGGGTCGCCAAACAGTGGGGCGTAACACGGACATTCTCTGTTGACATTAGATTTTGTGCTAACTGCTCCATTCATCAAGTCAGTTACAGGACATCAGCATCCAGGCTTGTTTATGGATCCCAGTTAATTATGCAGAGTGGCGCTGTGGGCCGCTATAAAACTGGTTTGTCAACAACAGCAGCTGCTGTATTTAAGGAGGCTGTGACTTGTTTTTTTATAAACATGGTCAGACAGTTGCTCTGTGGTATTGGGTGTAATTGCAGTGGGGAAAGGAGGGAATGTAAATTGTTTTAGAGGAAGTGCTGGAATGTGGTGTATTTATCATGGGACATAATCATGCAATCATTTTATAAGGCATAAATGGGTGAAGAGACGGGTTGGAAGAAGGTTAGAACACACACAGAGGGAACAGTGACATGTTTTTCAGTAGAGTTGCTGAGTCCAGTTTTTTTTTTTTTTTTTTTTTTTGATGAAGTGCTGCTATTATCTCCTCCAGTAAAAAAAAAGTGATTACATATTTGGGCGGTCTTTAAAATTCTTCTAGAGTTGTCCTTCCTCTTGCACTTAACACTGACATTCCTGTCAGTAAAGTGATGCTACTGGCTATAATAAACTTCACCGACTGTATGCAACGTCTGCATCTGACTTTTGGGAATTGGTCTCTTAAAATAACTTGTTTCTCATTTTCTGTTAGTGCATATAGTATATGTGTGTGTGTGTGTGTGTGTGTGTGTGTGTGCGCGTGAGTGTGTGTGAGTGAGTAAGCGAGCGAGCCAGCTGTTTGGACAGGTTTCAACAAGCAAGGGAAGGAGTTTGCATGTGGACAGAGAGACAGACAGTAGTACAGAGGAAATACTGAGAACCATAAAAATCCTCCGTTACGAGTAAAGTTCTGTTTCCAAAATCCCACTTGAATAAAGTTAAACACATTATAGGGATGCTGTGGAAATCCATGTGCTCCCCAGGACTGCGTGGGTTTTATCCAGCTTCCTCCCACAGGCCAAAGACATTCAGTTTGGGATTCGGTTGATTGGAGACTAAATTGACCAGAGGTGTAAATGTGAGCATGAATGGTTATTTGTGTGTTGGCCCTGGAGTACGTGAGCATCCTGTCCACAGGTGTCCCCTGCCTCCCACCCAACATCAGCTGGGATCGGCTCCAGCTCCCCCGCGACCCTCAAAGGAAAACGGATGGATGGATAATATATATTTTCTAATAGCAATGCTTCAAGTTGTAAGAAGAAGTTTATTATCATATCTGGTCGAGGAGAAGCTAGTTTTAATTATTAGATATAGCTGTTAAATAACGTAGTGGAGTATATTTCCCTCTGAATGAAGTGAAGTAGCATCGATAAGTCTTGAGTAAAGTACTAAAACGGAAGTTAATGTATTTAGTTACTTTCCATCAGTAGTGACGAAGAGTTGGAGGAGGTGGAGGCGTCAGACATTTTTACCTTGGATACGAAGCACTCTGCGATGGCCACAGGGTCGGCGTTACACTTCTCCAGATCGTGAAGAAGGTCCCTGAAATCCAACACATCCCGTCAGAGTTACCCATGAATTTCAACTTCTTTTAACAGAGAACAGATTCTGTTTCTTTTCTTCCCACCATTCTTTGTTCACAACAATCACAGTGAATTTCAGGAGCGAGAGTCACGCTGGGTGCGCGAATGAGGCCTCAGGGTGCTCGGCTCTGAACAAACGAGAAACTTCCATGAATTCAAACGGGTCCTCCTGTATGTAGTCATGTGTGTGTGTGTGTGTGGAACACCACTGCCGAAGTTATTGTTTCATGGCTGAAGCATGGCTGAAGCATGAGGTCACTGTGACCGCTTTAAACTGCTTTTACATGCTTCCTTTTACTGGCCAGGTTTTCTGCCACACAGCAGCTGAGAAATGAAGAGGTGGGACACAAGAGTGTGAGTGTGTGTGTGTGTGTGTGTGTGTGTGTGTGTGTGTGTGTGTGTGTGTGTGTGTGTGTGTGTGTGAGAGAGAGACGCCAGACCACCAGGGCTGATGCTCAGCTAGCCATCTCGTCTGGATACAGCAGACACACACACATACACACTTCAGAACGGTGCCGGAGGAGACAAATATGCAGACGGGGACTGATTACACACCCGCTGCTGAAACAATTCCCTTCCAACAGGTGCCTCAGCCCAGTTTCACTATTCACAGGTCATTGTTTGTTGAGCCTGGGAGAGACGAGTCTGTCGGAGTATAAATATGTCGTCAGACATTTTGGGGCCAATTCCAAGTTGAGTCTCAAGTTTGAAGCTAGATTATATTTCACTGTGACTTAATGATTAAAGAAAAATACTGGAGTGACTTGATCGTTACTTTTGTCACATGGCCGTCTTATTCTGAGGTAACTGAGGCCTCACAGGTCAAGTCCGGGGTCTCATGTTTGTGACTGAGGTCTGCAGTGAACTGCCACTGTGTCCATGTTGTACCTGTTGAAGTGGTAGATGTCCTGGATGTTGCCGAATAGTGAACCTTTGTCCTCGGAGCTCAGTGCCAGTCGGGATTGGTTACTGATACACTCCAGGTAGTCCTGCACAGGAGGAGAGAGAAAGAGAGAGAGAGAGAAGTCATGTTAGAGCTGGACAACTGTGGATTGATTGGCAGCAGCCTCGGTGCACGCACACACACACTTCATTATTACAGCTGACTCAGATTAACTCCTTCATTCTTCTCCAAACTTTTCACCCGCCACTTAAAACTACCATGCACCACTCTGACCAATGCTGGTTGACCAGTTTGTGATTGAAGGCGTTCAGGAAATTTCTGTATATTCTAAAATAATCAGACAAAAAAACACACACAGCAAAACTAGAACTTCAGACCAAATCAATTTCCACGGTAGAAACAGAAATGGAGACTCCTCATTAATAGAGTTTATTTATTTCTGTTGTACTAAAGAGGAAAATATTATTCACATCCTTTTAATTTATTGTTTTTCCTGTGCACATTAAATTGTATTCATTGCAACAGGGGAAAAACTCATCATTTGTCAGGGCCTCCATTCCAGCTCTGTTCTTTATGTTGCAATAGCCGGCAGCAACGTAAGTAATTATTTTTTGAGAAATACAAATACAAATTAAAACACCCATGGTAGTTATCGTTTTTTATTTAATTTGAATTCTCTTATTTGGTTTGAAGTGGTATTGAGAGACGTTAAGTTATGTTAATGCTCTGCTCGATCCCCTGTGGCGCTGTTTTGTGTCAACATCCTGATCGGGGAGATAACACTGATCATCAGGTTTGAGTCCCACCACAGTCACTCTGATGCTGCAGGAAACACAGGTTCAACATGTTGGAAAACAGGTATAAATCTGCTCAGGCTGATTTAACACCAACGTCTCTTATCACTGGCTCCATCAGTGCCGTCAGCGCTGTAACGACTCGGCTCTCAGTCTGCCCCGCAGATAGAAAGTGAGAGGTGGGGAGGGAAACACACACCTGGTTTTTGTTGCACTAAACCCCTCACATTCATTTGTCATTATGTTCTTGGATATGTTGTTTGCACTGTGTAATCACAACCTCAAGTCGATAAAAAAATCTGAATCCGGATCAGAAAACACACAGGAGCCGTGTCTGTCTCTCCGAAGCGTCTCTTGCTCGTCTGTCTCTCTGACAAATGAGCTCAGATAATATCTGTTCCTGCAGGCTGCTGAAAGTCAGGAGTCAAACCCGAAACACAGCTACACGTGAAGAACACGTAAGACACACACACACACAGAGCTGTGGGATAGTCGGTCAGTAGGAGGAAGTATCCACCACAGTCTGTAACTGGGCAGGACACACACCCAGTGATTACAGCACACACTGATCCCCTGCTGTTATCTGTTGAATTTACAGCCTGCTGCTGTGGCTTTATCTTCTATGTTAATGTTATAATAGCAGCAGTCATTTAGAGAAGGGATTTCAAAAGAGTCTCAGCCAAAACAACCTGATTCAAACAAAGTGAAAGTCATTTTAATGTTTATGGGTTTAAAGGTGATGAGAGAGGCCGTGGTTTTTTGGTTTGGAGGATTTGTCGGTTAATCCCGCTCACGGGCAGGTTGCTGGTTATGTGAGGGGTCACGTCAGGAGGTCATGTTTGGATTTTGTTGACTATCGTAGGTAATGTGTAAGGTGATGCTTTATTAGCCACGGGTCACAGATCTGACCTGGCCTGACCCGTTCACTCAACAACCTGAGCCAAAGCCTGGCTGATTCTCAACAATGGGCAGCACTCACACACACACACACACACACACACACACACACACACACACACACACACACACACACACACACACACACACACACACACACACACACACACACTCACTCCTTAAGGTTCACTCCTTGCTAAGCATCAGACATAACATGTACAAACTTGATACTTTCTCCTGTTAACTATTAACCAGCTCAAGTACACACTTCTTTCCTCTGCAACAATCACATCCCTTCACAGTCGGAAGTCATTCCTCAAAATAATGTCGAGTGCCGATGTTGAAATCTCATTAATTTGAACAATTTGTCACTTTTATTTGAAATGCCCAGTCAGCTACAAATGGCCTGTCAGTCGGAAAGCAAAGTGGCACAGAGAGCCTGACATGCTGCATCGCACAAAAGAAAAGCACATGCAAATATATTAAACAAAATCAAATGGGGAAAACATGTTCGCCTAACACATGCACACAACACTCAGGACACAACCACATGCATAAACTTCTGCAGAACACAAAAGAAACATTTCCAGGGAGACTCAGTATGACAAGCTTGTTTATCACTTTTTAGTGTCTCCAGGAAACGTGTTGTTTTCCAAATCGTTTTTTATTGAGCTCAGTGAGACTCGGGAAAACCTTTTTAGTTTTGGCTGCACGTTTGAGCATTAGGTTGTGTTGTCCATTTTTGCAGAACGTTTTCATAGGCCTTTTCTGTTTTTGCAGCAGTATTTGGTGTGTTGACAAATCCCTTTTCATTTCTTTTCTTTGGCTGCGTGGTTTTCAGGACCGCCATAGACATGAATTAATTCCTGGACCAACTGACAAACCGCTCAGTACTTTCACTTGTACTTTAACCGATCTAAATGAAAGCATACGGCTCACACACAAGCTCGCACAGTGTGTGTGTGTGTATGTTTGCAAACCACAACACTGCTGACTGATGGGACACAGGTGAGCCCAAGGGAGTCTGGGTAAATATTTGTGCTTGAGGCTACCCCACCCTCTGCCCTTGCAGGAAGCAGCATGGGCAGAGGGATTATGGGATGATAGCGCGGGACCAGCTCACACAGGACAGTGCTGATAATAGATGGGTTGAGGCCGTCCAGTAGTTTTCTCTTCCCTGTAAGTAAACCGTCATGTTAAAGCTCTTTTCACACAGACGCAGCCATCGCAATCCATCTTCTGTGCACCCACTGGAACCGTCATTAAAAAGGGTGAAGAAAGGCAAAATGCATGAGTCTCTTCCAAAGTGCTGCTGAAGAATTAACCGTCCTGCCGCCTGAGTGTGGTGGTCCAGGGCTGGGTGGTCTGACGCACTAATGGAGGTAGGTGATGTGCAGAAGAGCGACAGTGGAGGGTTATTAAGTGCTGCTACTAAGCTCTGTTCAGTGTTTTCCTAACCTACTTTGGACATTGTTATCTCAGACCCAAATCCCTCTTACTACCTTCCTCTCAGTCTCCCCCTTTTCCTCACCTCCTGAAAGGGGGAGGAAAGGAAGGAGGAGCAGGAGAGGGTGGGACATCGATCAAGGGTGACAGGCCAAAGCCACAACATCTAAAACCACACTCCCTCTACTTATCCTGTCTCTCTGGAATATGATTTTCCTGCTTTCTTTTTCCCTCGTATGAACCTTTTCAACCCTATACAACAAACACACATACACACACATGGCCCTTGACCCACGAGTGCAGAGCTGGGAAGGAAAGATGTGGAAAAATGTGGACAAGGCTCAGACACATGCATCTTGCACCACAAACAACTCAAATTTAGCTGCAGGACACAAATGCAAAGCACATGTCACATGTGTGTTGCACATGCTAGCATGCACAATATCATTTTTCATGTTCCATGGAACCAAAAAGAGCTGAGCAGAGAAACAAAAGAAGAAGAAGAGTGAAAGGAGAGCAACCTTTGGTCCAAACCACTGCACCCAAGCTTAAACAAAGCCTCTAAAGTCCTGACTGGAGGCAATGTGTATCCTCGCAGTTCAAAGCCAACTTTAACAAAGGGAGTGTATTTGTCTGAGTGTGTGTGCATACAGTGTGTGTGTGTGTGTGTGTGTGTGTGTGTGCTTTTTTTTTAAAAAAAGAAAAAAAGCTGTGTTTGTGTGTGCCCACAGCACAAAAGCACTGGTGTCGTGTAACTCAGTCCAAACCCCGCCTGCGAACGCAGGTGACCTTATTGTATTGAAGGTTCGCTGCAGGCAACAAGCTGCATGTGTCGTGTGTGTGTGTGTGTGTGTGTGTGTGTGTGTGTGTGTGTGTGTGTGTGTGTGTGTGTGTGTGTGAGGGGAAACCACAAAGATATAAAGGATGATTGTTATCTGGTGAATTTAAGCCCCATATTCCTCCTGAAGGTCACGGCAGGCACTGGACTGCAACACGTTTATGACATCCTACTGCCGCTCTGAGCTTAACTGGGTCAGCGAGGAAATATTTCACTTCTGTCACTGTTTTGCCTGGAAAAGATGGGACCTTGTAAAAATTTAAAACCATTTGATCTTGTTTGAATTTTAAACATTAAAAAGACGTAGTTCCGGGTCGATACAGATTGGCCTAATCACCAATGCGCGGCCTGTAATTCTGGGTAGTATCAGAGGTATTTCTGATGCTAGGTTCGGAAGATTTCTACCAAAAATATTTAGATCAAAACCTTAACTATAGTAAAACACAAATCCTGAAGATAAACTGATTGACCCATCCTGGGAGATACCTGAGAGGTCACATTTGGAGCTGATATAATCTGAGAACCCTTGAATTTGTTCAAAGCCTCACATCTGATGTGTTGCCAAATGTGCTTTACCTTTGATATTTTATACCCGTCCCACGTGTAGGATCCTTCTGCTTCTCATTTCTTGCAGAGGTTATATTATGTTTAGTTTTTTCTGTCCCTTACCTCTACTATGCTTCGCAGGTCCTGGACGTATGTTCTCTCTGTATCCAGTATCTCCTGCACCACTCGGTCCACATATGTCCTGGGTCCCTGCCCCGTCCGCTCACCTCCCACAGGACTCAACTCTGGCTCTGAATGTTCTGTTGGAGTCTGTTCGCTGCCCTGTCTCCCTTGCCCCCTCCCTGTGTCCATGCCTTTTTCATTTCTGTCCTCTTCCTCCCCACATCCCAGCTGCCGAGCCGGGACCAGCTCCAACCGAATGGCCCCGGAGTCCCGGTCCGAGGTCATTGGGTTACAGTGAGGGGCAGGGACGAGGGTGGAGCGGCTGCCCAGGGAGCAGTGACTGTCCCGGGAGGAGGCGGACGAAGAGGTGGAGCTGTAGCTAATCGGCCTTTCGGCAATGTCGGGCGACGAGTCCATGCTGAGGGCAGAGCAGTAGCGTGAGGAGGCGTGGCGGAAGGCTGGGTTGCGCAGGCAGCGGGCCGGGATGTCGACGGAGCTCAGGACAGAGCCAGAGTCCGGGACTTCAGGAAGGGGCGGCAATGCATCAGGCAGGTAGTTGTAATCATCTGGAGAGAAAACGAGACAAAGACAAACATAAGATTTGGGTCCAAATGTTATATAATATAATTATTAAGTTTCTGACAAACAACAGAACTGTGGAAATAAAAACACCAGCTGGCTCATTCATCTCAATGAGACCAACACAATGCCACAGTGGGGGTGTTGTTACGGGCAGCTCCACCCAAATAAACAGTTCAGCAGAAAAGGTTAACATGACTCACCACTGAAAAAGGCTCAATAACGGCCAATCAAACAGAAGCAAAGGTAAATGGCCTCTAAATTTCACCTTTGGGTGAAACAGACTTCTTGTCCTAGTGTTTCTAAATAAAAAGCTGCAGATAGAATACATGACGTTGTCTGGAACAATGATGCTACTACTTTGCTGTTGGTTGTGGTCTGACAAGTAAAATCAGTAAAATTTTATTTATAGCCCCCAAAGTTTAAGTTTGTCTCTGAACAACCTTGGAGGCCATCTTCTAGCCTCTGATCATAAATAAGCCTCTGAGGCCAATGGCCAATATTTGGGCCAAGACTCGTTCTTCTGTTCACCATACACTGTTAAGTTTCTTTTATCACACGTGTCAAACATGCAGCTGAATTAAAAGCTGATGCGTTTCAGAAATGTGTTCTTTTGATCTCAACACGCACGTAAAGCTGTGGCAACCAAAGCCTGCTCCAACATGATCCATCAAACGAAAAACAAAAACCCCAAAATCTTGTCCCTCGCCCAAAATATTCTACACATTCACACACTGAATATCTTTATAGAGATTCAACATGTGACCTCCATCAAAACAAAAAGCAACAGGAGGGATCCGTCTGATGGGAGACAAGCAACAGGTGCCATAACAGACACACAGAAAGACAGACAAAGCAAATTCAAACATTCAGCAGTCCCTGTACTTCTTCTTCATTAAACTAGGAGCTAAACAGAGTCACAGTATGTAACTTACGATTTACCACTTTAATATTCTTACAGCCAAACTGTTTAGTATCTCGATTCCTGACATTCCTGCAGACCACAGTGAGACTGACCAGCAGTTATGTGAGGACCACTGACTCACAGTTGTCCTCAGTTCCACCCAAATGTTTCATATACAAGGAGCTGGTGTGAGGAAACACACACACGAAACATAAACTTTTGATTTCTAATTATGTGAGCGTGCATGTTTGTGTTTGAGCATTTTTCCAACGGAACACAGAAAGAGCTTGAGTTTAATGACAAGCTTAGTGTAATACAGAGAGCACTGCACACTGAGGCCATGAATGAAAGCCCTATTTCACACACAAGATTGTGTGTGTGTGTGTGTGTGTGTGCGACTACAGGAGTCTGTTTGGCGTACCGCGGTGCCAAACTGGCTCTCAACCTTGTGTCTGTGGAGAGATCCGTTAAGATATGATTACTGACTCCCGAGGCCCCACAGTGAGGCCGGCTGAAGTGAAACCACACATGCAGCGTATCGGACAGAAGCTCTCCAAGTTTCCCTCAACGGTTTCCAAGGTCTCGCTTCAAAGGGCAGCTTTGACGGGAAGTGCAGGGAGCAAGCAAACACAGCAGCCAGGCGAGGGGAGGACAAGATGAGAGAGCCTCATACCGTCTCAGTGGGAGTTTGACACCGGTCTTTATAATCAAAGCTCCTTACACCAGAAGGCCGGCAGCACCGGTGTTGTGGCAACACTGATCTCCAGAGCCTTATAGGACAGTGTCACTCTCTCTCTCTCTCTTTCTTTCTTTCATACAGCAGCACCAGCTCAGCTTTAAAACCTGTCTCACTTCAAAGCTCCAGAGATCACACGCTCCAAAACATGAAACGTGAAACTGAAGACAAGCTCAAAGAATCCTGGGTACATACCCACTCTCTCACCTTTCAAATAGGTACCTTGGAGGTCTTTCTGCAACGGTGACACCTCTTTAGAGAGCAGCAGACATGCTCGTTAGACAGGTCTGCGATGAGAAGATCACAGGGTTGAGTTTGAAAACTACTAACAAATCGATACCCAGCTAAGAAACGACACCTGTAATCTTTAAGTTTAACTGGTTCCTGGTTAATGCTCTGTCAGCACAGCCATGAGAAGCAATTTGTGCCTCTGTATCTTCCCCAAAGACACTTTCGCATGTGGACTGGAGGAGTCAGGAATCAGATCACTGACATTTTGATTAGTGGAGGACCCGCTTTACCCACTGATCCACACTGCCCTAGTCTGGTCCTGATCATGAATAGTCCCTTGATCCATTGCGGATATGAAAATATTGATGAGTTCGGCTTTGAGTCCAAACATCACAAATATGTCCAGGCCCTGGAGTCTGTCCGTACCATTACCATTACAAACATGTTTTTCAGAGGCAAATAAAATGTCAATTTCTGGTTATATTGTTTCTTGGATGGAAATTATCTGTATTGAAATCCACCTTTGAAAAAACAGTAACGGAGGGAGACGCCTGCTGAATCACAGCTTTAGCTTTAATTCTGCTTCGTTGGCGTGCCAAGAAAAGCAGGAAGGAATTGGAGCGTCCAAAAACTGGAGTGGCATGTAACAGTGTTTTCCTCAGACAAGCTTGGGTGCTGATTGACTGTGCGTGTTTAAAATATGCGTGTGCGTCCATCCAAATACTTACACTCCCCCAGTCTGACCCACTTTTCAACAATTACAGATCAGAGAGTCCAGTGGGTGAGAACAACACAAAAACCAACATCCTCGGCTTGGTGATAAGCAGCACACGGCTTTAGAGTCATCATACACACAATACAGTTTTATTATATTACACGTGAAGACATTAAAGAGTAACTGACCGGTTTCTTTGTCCTTTGTCTAATCTGTGATTTATCCGTTCTTATCACAACAGGTGTATGTCAATCTATCCCGTGTGCGTGTCACTCAAAATGCATTATGTTTATCACTGAAGATAACGCTACCTGAACGAACAACCTAATGATCCTCGCATAGGTAGATATGGGCAGTGCACACGTGCAACTGGCGTGGACGCACACGCACACACACACAGGCTTAGAGAGTAAATACAGACGAAACCATGTGTTTCCGTTTGCAGTGAAACCCAAACATCACAGAGAAAGATTGCTCCATCCCTTGTTTGCCCAGCCCCTCCTTCCCAGCTTCGAGCTTCATGTTTGGGGCACGCTGTGGTCGTCTCCTGGGTGAACTGGCTCTTGAACACACACACACCAATAACCTGCACGCCCTACTCAACACACACACACACATGCACACACGCACACAGATGGAGAGAGAGGGAGGATGGCCAGCCTTTAGTTTGCTCCTGTCCGGATTATGTTCCACCCGCTCCTTGTAAATGATCTGTAATTATAGTTCCTAAGCCTGCAGGTTAGGACCGTTTCTCCTGTGTGTGTGTTTGTGTTGTACATCCGTGCATGCAAGGATTAGGGCAGTGTGTGAGGGCTGCGTTTCCTGCTGGGCGAGACAGAGAGGGTGAATCACAGAGAGGCTGCACAACCTGTCTTCAATCTCTGGCTTTCATTTAACTTGAAAAATAAAGCCCCCAAAGAGCCGAGGCTCTATGAAGTTTAAGATGTTGATCATCAGGCTCGTCTGGAAGGAAAACAGCGTGAACCAGGAGGAACCGGACTGAGAAGAGAGCAGGCGATAAACACTGAGGGAACAAACACTGGCAATGTACTGCGAGTCGAGTGTAAACAACTATTGTGCTTTATCTTTAGGACAAGGAAATACCTGTAAATATATGTTTATTCTGATTACTTAAAAATGGATGAAAAATGGATTGGTAGTAGATAATATATAAATTGTAAAATCCTCAATATTCTTTGCACCACGACACAAAACAACTTTGGAAGGAACCAATTTAACAACCAAAAGCTGCTTTCAGATACGCACTGAAGTCATTTTCCTGAAAATTTCCAGATGTGTGAACACAATTGTCGGAGTGAGTTGCTCCAGACGTTTTCCAGGAAAATTGTCTTGCCAGCTCTGTGGTAAAATATCGGGAAAATGTCTGAGTGAGCTTATGTGAGGACACATCAGGGAAATGTCAGACAAATTCATATCGAGTGAGTGGGCGTGTTAATGATGTTTCACATGACAGACACGAAACAGAGTTGCAGCGCACATACGAGACACCAACAAAGATTTCAACTTGGACAGATGACAAGATCCGAGTGGTTTTTGCGGGAATGACCAACGATGGTGTTGTGATGTGTAAACAAAAATGTGGTTTCTGCAGCAGAATCTTCATCTCCTGCCTCCTGCATGCTCTACCCAGACATTTGCTTGAAAAGCATATAAATAAAGTTTGATTGATTGATATTTCAAAGTGGATTGAATATAACATAAGAACATATATTCAACATATTAAGGAACAACAATTGAAATGAATAATGATTGAAACCGTTTAATCTATAAACGCATTCTGTGGTCAGTGTCGTGTTCACAATACACAAACAATACACACAGGGTTATAAACTGCTTCCAGTCAAGAATAAACAGATCAACATTTTGCTGTGCATGAGGCCACATCACACATCCACAACAACCTGCTACAACCTGATCATTCCTCTCTATCCCTTCAGTCACTGCAACAGGTTGGTGAAGCCCCTCTACCCGTCCAGCCCGGTTTAATGACTCTACACTTAACTTCTCCAGTTCCACTGCACGCTTTATGGTCACCTGAAGAGCCCTTCATCCTGAAAGTGGTCAGCAAACAGCTGTGAGGACCCTCGTCTCTTTACGGCCCTGACGAGCTTCACAAGTGGCTCAGACAGCTCCAACAGCTCTGTGAGTGCTTTATAATGGGCACGTGAACATCCTATGAATCCTGAGTATTATGTCATCTGCAGATGTTGGATACAGAGCAGCTGCAAAAATACCTTGTGTTTGTTTTAACCTATATAGTATCCATATAATCATTGGGTTTAAAATATATAACGTGTGGAGTAGGTTGGTTCCAGGGAGTATCCCTCGGTAATAAAACAAAGTCCAAGGATAATCAAAGAGGTGAATTTAGAAAATACCCATCAACCAATGGAGCCACTGCACGATCCACTGTATCACTAATTCTGTGAGGATAAATGAATGAAGTTTGAACTCTCTGCTGCGACTGTGAACGAACAGAGAGCAGAAAGTGGCGACAACAACACAATAATATCAGTGAGGCGTGACCAGCACAACAAGCTGTCAGTCATTCCTCCATCTTTCTTTGTTTTTCTTCCATCTCTTCTACTCTAATTTTCTTGCCAATTGCATCAAATTCAATCAAATGTCAAAGCTGCCACCATCTAGATTCTTGCTATTTTCTTTTTCTTCCATTTTTCTATTACACATACAAACTCTGATTATGTTCAGCAGGTCAGCCAAGTACGCTGTGTCCATATGAGCACCGCAGGACATTCCTCTGGGCTCAGACCATCCCTCGCCAGGCGTATACTTTACTATGTAAAAACACACACAGGCCGGCTTGTGTATGCGGCTAGAGACCACCAAGGCTCATATTTGCATTGGGAGCACATGTGTTCAGAACACTCCCTTTTACTGAGACTCATCTGAACGCAGGACTGTGACTGTACAGTTACAAGAGGATATCACAACAGTTGTTCATTATTAATATAGATTGTAGACATTGTAATTCAGAGAGTTAAATCTTTGGACTGTTTTTGATTTAACCTGCAACATGCCTGCAATTAATACATTTTATATCTACAACAGTGTCTACATAAATAATCTTGGTATCTTTATGAAGGTTCAATTGTGGGTTTTCTCCACAGGTGTAAGCAGCAGTATAGATGGGAGTAAATGAAGACGGAACGTAACACAAAAACAACATTGATTTACATCTATGAAAAGATAAAGCTATTTCTCAATTAGCTTGAAGTAAACTTGCACTTGTGATGTCATGGAGGCTGGAAATGATCTTAGCATGGCACGCGTATAAACAACCCACAGAATAGATGTTTTAACACAAACATGCTGCTCAGCAAAATCCATGTGAAAGACATCATCTCCAGAGAGGAGTGAGTTAACCAGACAGGATCTTGACCACACACACACTCAGCCAACTGGTCCTTTAATCAACCTGGTTTGCTTGTGTGTGTTTGTGTGTTTTCTGTGTTTATGCTGCAACAGAGCGGCCAGATGGCGGCTGAGCTCAGTGCCATGCAGCTTATTGCTGACTGTGCAGTCTCATGAGAGGCAACAGCCCTGAAAACATCCAGACACTGATAATAATCTGATGAACGACAGGTCCTGTAAGTACAACACAGAAATGAAAATGTTTGTTTTCGGCTTTGGCAGCATCTTGGTTGAGGAAAGACGATGGCAAAACTTGGTGAGAAGAGGACATGTGTGAGAACTGAGGAGGAGAGGACCCGAAGGAATGAAAGTAGGAAGACAAGATGAGAAGAAAGGCCAGAGGTCAAACACCACCCACTCCCTTGCTCCTTTTCCATCTCCCACTCGCTCTCTTTTAGTTTCGGCCTGTTGTCAAACTTTAACTCTGCTAAAGTGACGTCAGTGGCAGTGTATTGTACTTTAAAACGTTTAACCCAAACTCGTGTATTCACTCCGCACCTACATCCTCATTTTTGAAAGTCAATTTTCCGAGACCTTTTGTTCCCTGCAGCCTGCGCCAATTCCTCCGCAGCACAATGGCGCATCTAAAAGTTCTTGCTGTCCGTTTAGCCACGGCCTCGCATCTTCCACCGTGTCCACTTAAGGTCACTCCCCGTTTCTGATAGAGACGCAGGCTTGATCACAACTGACGCTAAGGACCTTAAAATGTCACTCAGGATTTCACAGCTTGGCCGAACAACCGCGGAGGAGCAGAGGCGGAAGAAAGGGACGGAGATGGAGAGGATGGAGTTGAAAACAGAGGGCGGGGAATTCACTGCGCGACTTATAGAGCGCTTACAAAGACCTTTGGTGGCCTGGAAATTCTTTATAATGCAGATGTTTCAGAGGACGGACGGAGAAGGACGAGAGGTAAAAGGAAAGAAATAGCATCGTTCCTTTAATATAGATCTGCAGAACAAGCTGCACAAGCTGCAACAATCTCATGACAGCGTTTCAAACATGTCAACACACGTCACGACTGATACAGACAGAAGTTTAAACATGACGTGTGACTTAATAGACTCTTGTGGCTTTAACAGCCTCGCAAAACATGATGTGTGTAACCGCACACACGACTGGGAGGCTAATTAGCAACAAATGGCTTTTGCGCCTCGATAAAGTTTTTTAATGATTAAACGCCACACAGACGCCCTCGCACATCTATCACTCTTATCTGCAGGTTGTGTTTACGGGATGTGAGGAGAAGTCTCAGGCGGCGATTCTCTGTTTGTTATTGACACTGTGGACATCAGTGAGGAATGTGCTGCATAGTCGCCTCTGTGGGAAAAAAAAAAGCTAACACCCCCCCTATTTTCAGACACACACACACTCGTATACACTTTCGCACCCGCCCATGGGACACCCATGCGACCCTCCACGCACACACCCTTGCTCCCCCTCTGAGGGCGACACACTAGCCTCGTTCTCTGACCTGATTGGATTTCAGCCCAAAGGAAAAGCTCAAAACTCTTTGCATTCACCTCTGCCTGCACGGTACCGTCTTACACAGCCTCTATATGCAACATAGATTGAGATGGGAAGACTATTGATTTGTTT
Organism: Paralichthys olivaceus; assembly: GCF_024713975.1. Classification (NCBI taxonomy): domain Eukaryota; kingdom Metazoa; phylum Chordata; class Actinopteri; order Pleuronectiformes; family Paralichthyidae; genus Paralichthys; species Paralichthys olivaceus. Next base: position 13,893,992 of record NC_091111.1, read on the forward strand.
GGATTACTCCAACAGGACCTGCCCCCGCCCACCAGCCACACAGCATCTGTGGAGATGCAGTTTCTGGGTGGGGGGCAGATGTCCTCTCACAGGACTGGAGGGTGGAAGGAGGAGGACGGAGGGGTCCATTGTCTCCAGCACCTCTAAACCAGAGTTTGCTCTAAACAGTAATTATTCCCTCCTCCTCCTCCTCCTCCTCTGCTCCTCTCTATCCATTTGTAGCCACCAGCCCCTCACCCCCCAACTGCTGCCCTCGAGGCTCTAATTTGGGTCACAGGCTGCAGAATGGCATCCCAACACCGAGTCAAACCAACACCCAGCATGAGGAGACTGACACGTGCTGGCTTTAAGAGATATGAAGAGATAGAAAAATAAACCAGAGTGGAAAAGTTTTTTTTTTTACACTTAATCTGTTTGTTTTGGAAACAGGAAGAGAAGGTTTGTTACAGATTTGGCTTCTCGTGAGTCTTCATTTGCAGTTCTTGAAAAAACACAAACGCAGAGGCACACCTTGCATTTCCACCATTGAAACCACCTTAATTTTTATCTATAAGTGCTGGCAAAGTAAAATTTAAAACCACAAGTCTTGTGAAAGAAGAGCACAAAGCTCCGTACGTCATCACCTCAGAACCTTTAACAGTTGCACGAAAGCAAACACGCTCCCTTCAACAGCAGGGATGAGAAAACAAACCATGAGGACGCGGTTCATACAACAGCTCTGCCGAGAGACGCACGCTGCAGAGACACTTCACACAGAGCTGTCAGCTGAGGAAAGAAATATCATACACACAACGCGACTCAAGACTCGTAATTGGATCTGATATTTACAAGCTGTTGTCTGATGTTTGACCACTAGAAAATAACCACTTTCTAAACTTTAGTTTCTTTCAATCTTCATTCAAAAACAAATGTTGTGCATTGTTTATTTCTTCAAATAGAAAATCAGGATTTTCTTCTGAAATGCAACATCTTTGATGCCAAAGTCCAGTCCCACCACATCACAGATTCATTTCAAACTTGTGAGAGTGTCTTTAATTGAAACATGCTGGAAAACATTTTTGTTTATGCCTGAGAAATAAAAAATGTAAGTTTAACAGCTGCTGCTTACCGGTTGGCATCGTGGCTGGTTAGCCTCTCCTTCCAAAAGAAATGAGAGTGACTGAGGGAGAGTTTTTAAAAAAAACGCAGATCTGGGTAGAAAGACGATTTCCTGGGCATCTCACATTATCCAAAAGTATTCCAAGCAATATTCCCAGTGAAACCTGAAAAGCCTTAGATTTCCCAAATTCTCTCAGTCATTGTGATTCCTCTCTCCCAGGAGTAGACGTTCAGTCCACTCCTCCAGAATATCAACAGGACCATACGCTCTCCCTCTCTCTCTGAATGTTTTTCTCCTGAACACACACAAACACACAGACACTCCTCCGCTCAGGCTGATGTGTTCCCTTCTTTTCTTTCCTCTCACTTCACTTCTCTGAGGATCTCCTCTCTCTGTGCGTCTCTCCCTCCCTCTATCCTGTGGCAACAACTGTGTGTGTGTGTGTGTGTGTGAGTGTTTCCATGTGTGTGTGTGTGTGTCAGAGTGAATGGCCTCTGCTCCCTCCCTGCTGGGTATTCCCCTCCCCCTGACTCCTCCTCCTGCTCCCCCAGCAGCAAATTACAAGGAGCTGGGAGTTCCACATCAAGTGCCTCCTCTCCTCCTTCTCCTCTTTCTTCCCCTTCTTCTTTTTTTTGTTTTGTTTTTTTATCTTTGTCAATTTCTTCTTCTCTTCTTCTTCCCTCATTCCAAAATTAAACTTTCAGCTTGGCGTGTAATGCTGAGACGAGGGCCGGCGGCACCTTTTGTGTGCGTTCGTGCGTCTGCTGCACGCTCAGCAGGCAGCTGAACTGCTGCTGTTGGCGCACAGCTCCAGAGATCACACACGTACACACACTTTACAAGGCCAAGCGAGGGATATGTGTATGTGTGTGTGTGTGTGTGTGTGTGTGTGTGTGTGTGTGTGTGTGTGTGTGTGTGTGTGTGTGTGTGTGTGTGTGTGTGTGTGTGTGGAGGGGGTTACGGCTGATCAATAGGCCGGGAGCCAGCTCAAACAAAAGCTCCTCGTTCAGTGTGAGACACTGCACCGCTCATTGTGTCCCACATCAGAGAGGCTGGACAAAACGAGCGTGTACACAACTGTCTGCAGTGGGAGGACAGAGCAATTCTCAACCAGTCAAGATGAACATCAGAGAACATGGGCAGAGATGGGATTCACTCTATAGGACAGGAGGTCCTGATTTTTTTGGGTTTGCAACCACTTGTCAGTCTGTTTGCTTCATTAGTGGTGCAAATACAACATATAGTTCAGAACTTTTTATCCCTAACTAGGGGTGTGGGTTATGGGCTCCAGTTAAAAGATGCTATAGAGTTGCATTATGATAATTATAGGGACATTTCTAACTCTGCCAATGTGGTTGTGGTTTTCATTTGTTTGTCTGGTAGTTAGACTGAGTAGATTAGATTACCATAAAACATGGGAGAGAACCAATTAATCTGGTGGCAGATCGGGCATTTGTATCACTTTCCTCAACCAGAGAGAGGTTTGCACTGTCCTGAGCTCCTGTCTAGTTTTTAATATGTCCTTCGTAAATTACGCAACTGTACGGAAGCGCAATGCTGAATTGCTAGAACATCCCATTAATATAATTTAAAAACATGGAAGGGCTTAGCCGTAAATAAAAGACAGGAGGAAATATTATTTGTATTTGTGTAAGACTACACTTAGTTCTATTTAATGTAAAAATGGATTAGTCTGTAGTCTGTCTTCCCTCATCCCCACCTGTATTTGGGTACAAGTTGTGATCATTTCAACCAAAGACTTTAGTTTTCCTCATTTTAACTCATTTCTTTTTGAACCTTTTAAAATGATTTAATAATTCACCAGACTTGAGGGAAGTTTGGCAAAAAAAACACTTAAACTTTGTCTGGGTCAGAAACTGCTGCTCCTGGGTCTATCTGTTAGTTATAACTCAGGACAGGTCATGTGTCCCATAAGGGGGACACACGAGAGACAATAGACCCTCAGTCTCACACACTAAAGCCAATGTGTTGACTATTTGTCGCCCCCCTTTAAAGACAGGGACTGGTCCCATCAGCATGGGGTCCTGCTCACACCACCCCCTTCTCCTCAGCACAACAAAAACAGAGACCCCCTGGACTACACCCTCACACAAGCACACGCAGACCAGATCCCGAGAAGCATGACCCCTCTCTCTAATGGGCTGAGGGTCCGCTGACCCACGACGCCCCTAAACCTCCAAACCTCCTGTCCGAATCTAATCACTGTACACCCCCCCCCCCCCCCTGCCAGCACAACGTCTCTCACACAATAATGAACACCTTTAGTTTGGCAAACACACAGAGGCAGCGTCTAAACTCCTCGGTTCAGCCAAGCACGACCTGTTGATGACAGAAACCTACAGCGGCAGTCTGCATGGCTTATCTGATGAACCCTGCTCCGACAGCCTCCACTCGGCTCCGCGCACAACACTTCGACAACACTTCTTTTACAGGATATGATGCTCACTGTATGAGCTGCAACACATACAGACACGCTGCTTTAAAAGAGGGATTAAAGGGGAGACAGAAAGACTGAGGTTATTGATAAAAATCAAAGATTACCTCAATGTTTTGTCTGTGGTTTGGATCCTGTGAATGAAAACTCAAGCAGACTGTCTGAAACCTCCAGAAGAACAGGATTCCAGCAGCGTGTGGTTAGTTCTACACAGATGATCATTTTCACTGTTGAATCATTTGTCGATTGGGTCAGAAAATGTTGAAAAAAACCCGCCTGAGCCAGAGGTGTCATCTTCACACAGCTTGTTTTGTCCAACTTTAAAATATTCGAATGTGCCCTGCGTACATGTATGAAACAGAGAAAACTGCAGGAATTTTATGAGACCTCCTCATTGACTCTGCAGCCAAGACGAGATGTTAGATGAGGAGATCGATAGCAACTGTGTAAACTTAATATGCAGCTTGATCCAAGACAAAGTCCATCAAGGCAAGTCTCGCCACTCAGCAGCCATGTTGGCAACATCCCCAGTTTTCTTTAATTCCATTCTCCTCTCTCTTACACCGTCTCTGGCCAACGTTAGCTGAGCTTAGCATAGAGACTGCACTGTTCTGCTGTCAGAAAAATTATATATAGGATTACTTCTTCAACCACAAATTGTTGCTTTCAGATTTATGTTCTTCCCTCCATCCATTAGCTACAACGCTAATCCTTCGAGGGACACAGGGAGGCCAGAGCCATTTTGGCGAGGGGTGCACCCTGGACAGGTCGCCAGACTATCACAGTGCTGACGTACAGAGATTAACAACCATTCATGCTCATTTTCACACCTTCTGACAGTTTAACGTTTCCAATTCAACTGTGTCTCTTTGGACGGTAGAAGGAAACCCAAGAAAAAACTCATGCAGACACAGGTTCAAACCCAGATTCTTCTTGTTGTGTTTAAGACAGTTCTAACCACTGCACCACCGTGCCATCCTAGTTTTGGTCTTTGCTAATTGCTCTATAGTTGGCTTAGTTAGGATATGAACTTTCTGAGCACGCTTGTAGTTGATATTGTAGTATAGGTTAATCTTTCAGTGAGTAATTCATGGTTTCTGATTAAATAAAACTGGATTAATATATGGGACCGATATCTGATATATGAATATGTCCAATTTGGTGCAGATCCAAATAATAATCCAGATCTATCAGATTTAAATGTGGTTTAAATGTTGGCGATCTGCAAAGGTATGTGCTGTGCTGAGAACCAATCTAGTCAACACATTTGTGTCAAAGGACTTTCACAATTTCACGTCTTGCATTCAAGTCAAAAACTTGACGTCAATACTTCTTTTCAACTCAGTGCAGCCAACACTCCACACCTAACTCGCTCTCCACACCACCGCCCTTGCTCGGCTCTGCTCCAGTGTCATTTCCCATGTCTCCCCTCTCCACTCAAAGAGATTACCCAACAGACGTCCCCTCCTTTTCAACAACAACAAGCTACAACGAGGCAGCGCGAGTTAAACACCCAAAACAGGGGCAATCACTGGCTCCAGTTCCCTTCATGCAGAAGTGGAGTCAGAATTGATGGTTTAAGAGTTTGCAGGGTTGCCAAGATGACCGGGGCCCACAGGGCTGTGGTGGTCACTATGACGACAGCGGGGCATTCATCTCTAAGGCTGAGCAGCGTGTGGAAAGACAGCGAGAGAGAGAGAGAGAGAGAGAGGGAAGAAAATGCTTATTGTCAATAAACCACTCCATTGCTCATAACACTCCGGCAGCGCAAACACAGAGGCAGGGCAAAGGGTTCATTCACACTCTATTCAACTTTTACTGATGCATGCACATACACACACTTGTTTTCGAACAGGATTGTAAACCTGTCCCTAATCACTTTAGCATGTCTTGTAGGGACGAGGGCTGCAGATGAAGAGAGGTGGAGAACTAATTTAATGGATGTTATTGGAGTGAACTGAGTGTGTGTGTCTGAGTGTGTGTGTATAAAATCCCGTCCACTCTCCAGCTCCAGACAGCCTGACAGCTTCTTCATTTTCTCAGCTGTCCCCAGTTTCTGTGGTAACGTTTGCGGCACATGACGGACTATACGCCGACAGAATATTGAGAGAGAAATATATTCAGAGGCTGAAAGAGACTGTGACTAATGACAAGAGTTTGTGGGTGGAGGGGTCATTCATATACAGTTTCCCCCTCCCTCTGTGACCCTGTCTCTCTTTGTCGATGGCGAGATGGATCATCTGCAGACACGCTCTCTTTCTTTTTCCCCTCACACGGACTCTTGAAGTGTCACCAACCTTAAAAGCTTTTCTTCTTGCCGCCTGAGCTCTTTATTAAACTCTTAACTGGCCCTTTTGGAAAAATCTATTCTGACTGTCTGACAGTATCTGATCTATATCAAAGTTATTCTAGCTCGTCATTGATGCTCTAAGATTAATTAAATTAAAGATAATTAAATATTAACACAAGAGGTATATGTCCCCCATTGGTATATCTTATGATATTCTTGAAGATATCAGCAGTAATTTCATACAGACACCAATAGACGCAAAAATAAAAGAAACAAAAATAAAACAAATATCTACAGGGAAAAAGCTATGTCATACACAAAGAAGACACCGACAAAGAGGTCTAAAGAGTTTGTGGTGATAAGAGTGGAAAACCATGTGATCTCCACAGCGGAGTTAATTTGTCACTTCCTGCCTGTCTGCTGCACCAGGGCGCTCCACCTCTCGCCTGAATAATGCGGAGGATTTGTTGCTGTTGTGAACACGTTTGTGCAGAGAACCTGCCGCAGTGTTGAGCATGTGTGAAAGGCAAACTCTGGGTAAACTCGGTAGCCAGTTCTCATGCCTGAAAATGGCTACAATGTCTTATTCTGAATAAGGTCAACAGTTGGAATATTGCTGTAAACGTAGTCAGTGTCTGGTGTTGGGCCTTCAACAAACACTGTCACACTAAACTGAGATATGGACAGGGATGGATCTATTTACTGGACATGTTGTCAGTTGTTACAGTTGGAAAAGCACATGTGTAAAAAAGGTAATTTTGGCTAAATTCCATGTAGCTGCTCCTGGTTCACTGTCACAGTCATTGGTTGACTCAGACACTTTTCCCACTACAGTTGTCCTCTATGAGTAAGGCCTGTTCAGACATACAGCAGCAGGCTTTTCAAAGAAAGCCTGACATGTTTGGCATTTTTGTGAATGTTGGGATCTGCACTAGACTTTAAACTCTGTGAAACCTTTGGTTGGACAGAGTGAGCTTGTAAGCACTGACCCACTTGCATGTCCGTAGGGTGCAAGGGGTTAATTCCATCTCTTTAGGAACACTACTGCCAGCGAACACATCTGTATACTCAGACTGACTAAAATAACATTAAATGGTCTTAGTGAACAGAAATGACGTACATGTTTATTTGCATGTACAGCAGAGAAGACAGATCTGATCACAAGTGGTCACCGGAGACTGGTGTGAACTGACGTACTTAAGGCCATCCACGGATGTTCAGGTCTGAACAGGCCAAAAGATCTCTGGCCAATAAAAACCGAAAATAAACTTCCAACATTTCATCAGCTGAGGGCAGTTTCACCAGAGTAAAATCTACAATCCTGATCAACTCTGTAATATCACGTATCGATTTTTCTTCTCCCAGAGGAGGTTTACATATTCCCGGATTGTATTCCCTCAGGCCGCAGCGGTCTGCTCACAGTGCCAGGACAAGTCCAGGAATTTCTGACTCTCACTTGCCAGAGGTTTTACTGAAGCATTAGCAAGATCTTATATAAGAGCAAGGAATCCCTCCAAACTGTCCAAATGATCCAGGGAACCAGTGGGAGAATCCAGGAAAATGAGGAGCGTCTTCGCCATTCCAGCAGACTAAACAACAACAGTGACACAGAAATAACTACAGCTGCTAACAGCAAGGTCAGCAGCGACAGCCGCTGCTAATGATAGAGCAGGGTGGCACCGCGGCCATGAAAAGTATTTACGATAGGAGGTAATGTCAGTATTCAGCTATGCAGCGAATCGGTGTTTATATTGACAGATGAAGATAAAGAAAAGGAGCTGATTGCCAGGAGGAGGAAATGGAAAGAGAGGGGAGGGGGCGAAGACGCAGGAAAACAGGTGGTTTAGTGGAATAACTTTCATTTCCAATAACTGAATATCAATAGCTGTGATTGTAGGACAATTCTTTATGCACTAACACGCCATACGTCTATATAACCTAGTGTATTGTTCTTTCTTTCTTTTTTGAGAGAAAATGTCACAAAAAAGGCAAATTTTACATTTGTGTACTATTTAAATGAAACCAACAAGAGAGTACTGTGCAGGGAAGTGTGTGTGTTTCTTTGTGTGTGAGAAAAGTTACCGTGTGTTGAGTGAGTACATGAGCATGTGTGGCGGATATATGGAGGAAGCTGTGTTTGGCCTCAGATTAAAATGCAGGACAAGGGTCCTGCTCCAGGAAAGGAGACCAGCAGAGTGGAGACACAGGGACTTTTCTTCCCTTAGGGAAACACGTGACACATACAAAAAATGATATCAATAAAGCACTCATGGCGTAATTTATAGTTCTAAGAAAATCTAATAAGGTTAATGGTGTTTAATGGGACTTGTGTCTTGGTATTTTAAGGCCAAAGTAAAAGATTTAAAAGTGACAAGGAGGTTATGTTTCCATGTGTTTGTCTGATAGGTAGCAGCATTACGCAAAAACTACAACATGGTTTAGTGTGAAACTTCATGAATGGATGTGGGGCAGGAAATGCTTGATACATTTTCGTTAATTTGCAATATGCAATATAGTGATAAAGTGGTCACATTAGGCAATAATGCCAAATACCAAATACTGTCTAAGAATGGAAAAGAACAGTCTGGTCACGTATAACTTATGTTTATGAAGACTGTTCATCATCAACACATGAGCTTATTACTGTCTAATAGTATCCATCTCATACATGATACAAAAGTTATGGAAAGTTGCTTCTGCGGCAGTTTAATCAGGTCATCTGATTCAAGACAGTCTGACTTTTAACCACAGAGTACAAGAAACCATGAGCACAGATCAATAAATATAGACTAGACCTTGATGAAATCTTAATGTGTCGCATGACAACAAGAAAAACAAGTGAATCTCAATCTGTCGTTGAATCTGTGTCCCTCAGAAGCTGGGCGCTCCAGTTAGGGCTCCCAGAATGAGGACAGACCACAGAGGAGAACACAAGACACACACACACACGCACACGCACATGCACACGCACATGCACACACACACGCGCCCTTAGGTACGAATGTCAGGTGAATAAGAACCATCAACAAAAAATGACAAATTAGTTTCTGTTGTATCAAATTCTCTTTTTCTGTTATTTCTTTGGTAGCTTCTCAAATAAAATGTCATTTTGTTGTTCTGGAATCACTGTGAAATCAGATCCTCTAAAGTTACTTACAGGCTTTCAAAAGATGAGACAGACAGAACAAAAGTCTATAGATGTCATGTCAATTTTTCTATGGAGGAAAAACACACACATGCAAACAGCATCACCAAAAACGTAGTGGTCATCAGCCCCCGAGGTTAAACAGAAACTGATCTGATACCAGCAGTCTGTCGTGGTGTCTAATCAGACGAGTGGGCAAAGGTGCCATTAGAGTCCCACTAAATTGAAACTCTGTGCTGAGTAATTGGAGGTCAGGCCTTCTATACAGCTACAATTATTATTAAATAAAGAGCTGTGCTTTTTCAAGAGGGAAACCAAAACTTAACTGCTGTGAAGTCACCATCATTTATAGAGAAATTAAACCAGTTTGCACGGCAACAAACCGAAGCCACAGAGACGATGACAACCTGCCACTCACCTGAGAAAGACCATTCCCACCATTATCCTTTCCTCCGCTGCTTGTATCCCAGTATCCTGTCACAGGTTACATCCATGTCCAGGCATTAGTTAAGTTTCACACATGCTGAAAAAAGCTGACTGACCCAGAGAGGTAGGGAGGGCTCGTGTCAGGGCAGCCCGGTCCGTGGTCCACACCTCTACAGTATGAGGTCAGTTCAGAGAGAAAGAGTGACACTGAGCAAAAAGAGGGAGGGGGGGAGAGAGAGAGAGAGAGAGAGAGAGAGAGAGAGAGAGAGAGAGAGGAACAGATGGAAGCAAAAACGCAACGGAACTGACTGCCCACTGGGAGGGGAGGGGGGACGGGGAGAGAGGAGCTCGCACATCCAAGCAGCCCACTTCCTGACCAATTACTGCTGCAAGACTAGTCTCTCTCCCTCTCTCTCTCTTTCCAAACCCGCGGCCCTCGCTCTCTCTCTCTGCGGTGTGGGGTCGCCGCAAGAACTGGAGAGCGGCCAGCACTGCAGGCGACACAAGTCACAGAAATTACACGGGATAAAAAAACAAGACGAGCTGTCACTGAAACTGTGAGAGACAGAGGAGAAGGGGAGCGGCTGCGTCAGGAGGGAGATATGATGAGGTGTGGTGATTGGCAGGAGACGGGTGTGGGTGGGTGAGACGGAGGAAGACAAGCTGATGCAGAGGAGGTGAGGAAAAGAGGGCAGAGCAGGGACGAGTAGTTTCGTATAACCCCCTTCAAAAATAATAAACCTTTGCAAAGTGTGTCACGTTGTGTTCGGCATTAGATGTTCTGCTCTTTATCCCCAGTGTCACTTCCAATATCAAAGCATTTTGGATGCAAGAGGTCGGAGTCTGGGCTGAAAGGTTAGACTACCCCAAAAAAGATCAGAGATCACAGAGCACCGAGCTCAAAGTGCAACCTGCTGTGAGCCAGTCGGTATATGACCACACACAGAAAACATCCAAGCTAGTGGTCACTGTGTGTGTGTGAGTAATATGGTCATTGTTCTGCATCCGAGCAGGATGGAGGAAAGTCCCCTCTCTCGGAGCCAGCGGCGTGTTGTTCCTGCCTCCTGGTAGCAAGGCTTCCTGGGATTGATAAAGCAGCTCCTGGATCTGGCCACTGCACATACACTTTCTTGCTTCCATGCTTTTATCACTTTTTAGGTTTTCTTTCAGGGAAAACAAAACTGCACGTGGGGCCGCAGCGATGGCAGATGAAGGCAAACATTGACCTTTGATTAGCAACCGACTCAAACACACTTAACTCAAGAAAAGTGACCTGATTTTTCTGCAAACAATTGGGTGCGCAGTGACTTTTAGCATCAGTCAATCAAGGGGAGGAACTTGTTTTAAACTCCCGGAGTGTGTGACCTACTGTAGCACTGACCAGTGACCATACAAACAAAGCTGATGTGGGTCAGTGAGCGGCTGCTATTATCTTAACCTGGATAAAACCACAAACAACCATGGTGAGCCTTTGTAACCCAACACCACGCCTTGCAATTTAAAAGACGCAGGGACACTAACAGGCGATAGGACTGTCTCTGAGGAAGAACAAGCTGATAACCTACCGTCAGCTGGTCATTCTTATCAAAGCTTTCATTCTGCTGCGAGGACAAGATCGGGTTCAGGTAGCTTTACAAACACAGACATGAAGAATTTGACTTTTCAACGCTTTTCTTTGATTGTTTGAGATATCTCAAATCTGATAACAAATGGTTATGACTTACCTCATATATCTTGTTGATTCTGTGACTCTACACTGTACTCACACATAGTAAAGCTATAAACAATAGCTGAACAGACTTAGAGCTCTGGACACAATGAAGAAACCCTCAAAGGTAACATGAGCCCTATCTGAGGTCAAATTAAGGTTTGTTTGTTTTTCCAGATTTGCATAGAATTGATTGTAGAACTGAAACTGAAGTTTCTACATTCCACATGTAAAGAGTTGCTGCTTTATATATTTGATTTTGATCTGCTGGTCAGATTAAACTAGAATTACCACCCTGCGTTCACCTTCCAGTGTAGTTTCACTCCCTCCAGGTGTTAATATAATAATATTAGAGGTCACCATGACCTTTAACCATCAGGTAATTCATGAGTCTATGGGTTTGAAAGACCAAAAACATGGTGTGAGGCCACCATTATCTTGAACTTTGACCTTTGACCACCCAAATTCTAATCAGTTTTTCCATGAATCCAAGTGAAAATATTTACCAAATTTGAAAGGATTCCTTGGAGGTGTTGCTCATATTTAGCGTTCAGTAGGCGACCTTGACCTTTGACCACCAAAATCTAATCAGTTCATATTTGAGTCAAACCGACCATTTGTTCTAAATCTGAGGAAATTCCCTCAAGGTCTTCTTGAGATATTGTGTTCACAAGAATTGGACAGATGGACACTTTTGAAAATCATATCAGGCCTTTTAACCATTCTGATCAAACGTTTCATCAGTTAAGTGATCAAATAGTTTGATGTATGAATGAGTCTTATGAAACGCTCAGAGAAAAATGTGACATCCAGGATGCTCTGATGTCATAAGCTTCTTTCAACTGAGTGAACATTAAAAAGGAAAACAGTCATATCCTACTGCAAATAAACCGAAGTTGTCCGTCCACAAAAGCCTGAAAATCTGAATAGAACAGCTTCATGCGATGGGAAAAGGAAAGAGGTCAACATATTTTTGGCTGTAGCACCGTGATATTAAGGGATCACTCAAGTGCTGATGGACAGATGTTTTCATCCCGCAGCAAAGTAGAAATGACTGAATAAAAGTGGAATTACTTTGAATGTCCCCAGCTAACAACAGGAACCCTTCCTCCCCCTGCTCCCATTCTCCTACCGCCATTTCCTGCCTCTCTTCAGTCACTTGTTTACAGATGAAGCGGCCAAACAGGAAGTGACATCATCGAGCAGGTGAATCATACTCATGTGACGGCTTTGTCACATCAGCGTCACCGAAAATTACACTTTTATCTCCTCCATCCACGAGTTTCCTGTGGTCATCTAATTGACAGTGCAGGAAATGTTAATGAGGACAACTCATTTGTTTGTTTATTAAAATGGGGGAATCTCTGTCGGACTACGTAATGATTTTCTCAACAGCCGCTCATCGGATCAACTCCAGAGTGTATTGTTGAGAATTAAAGGAAGTGCAGCGTCAAACAGTAAAAACAAATGTTGGACACAAATGTCTGGAGGACACAGAAATCGAATTTCAGAAAGAAAATGTAATAGTCAGCTTTTTTACAATATAAGTTTAAACTAAAAACATTCAACACATTGGAGGAAGCGATAGTAACTGACAAAAAAATCTACAGCAGCATGAATGTGACACAATTAAAATAATATTTCTCTGTGTGGTTTGAAAAGTGAAACTGATACGGCCTCCAACTGCTATAAATATGAATGGGACTTCTTAGTGAGTGCATGTGTTTGGCATTAAGATTAAAAGCTTTGCATTATAGTTAGAAACGGAGACGAGACCACAGCTCAACCACTGGGCCGGTCCGGTCAGAAGAACGAGCCAGAACACATTACAGCTCAGATTAAGATAAAGCAGCGCAGAGTCGAGCCGACTACAGTTGATGGGGAAGTGCTGATGTGTGTGCGAGTACGTCTGCGTGTCTGCGTTTGCTGGTTTGAGCGGGATAAAGGGCCGGGAGTGCGTGTTGGCAGGTTCCCTTTGACCTGCGGAGGCTTTATTTTCCCTCATATTCATATCGAGCTAATGCTCAGCCTTTCCCATGCCAGTGAAAACCCTGGAAGCCGAGCCTTCTCCGGCCCTCTCCTCTCTTTGGGGAACCTAAGATGTCACTTTGCACAAAAGGAGCCGTGAAAGCCGTCCAACTCAAGCAGGGGCTATTATTTACAGTACCAAAAGAAAATCGCTCCTCTCCCCCCGTCGTCCCCCTGAGCGTCAGCCGTCTGTCTCCTCATAATGCTTCCTCCTTTTTTGCCCTTTTCCAATGTCTTTCTTTTTTCACTTTTCTCCGCTTTCACTTTCCTTCAATCATGTCTCTCTTTCTTCCCATCCCTCCCTCCGCCGTCCCCCTTTACTATAATAAAGTAAATAGTGGGTTTTGTAACCAGTAAGCCCAAAATTAGGAATAAGCTCTAAACCGAGGCTTTGTCGATCTGCATTGAGCCATTCAAAACAGCCAGAAAAACCCACAGCGATCATATAAGTCCCTCTAACGGAGGGGGAAGCTCCACTCTGAACTTTGGGAACACGTCAGCCTATACTCCTGCGTTCAGAGCAGCTGACATTTGCATACTAAAAACCTGTACTTAAAGAAAAGCTGCACGCACACAATACGTTGAGAATGTGGCATTTGAAACCGAGGACGAGGGAAGATTAGGCTGATTACAAACTTCAAAAGAAATCGGTTCTTTCCATGCAGGTGCCGCTCACATCAGATTTGCCTTATCCTGTATAAACTGAAGCGAATGTTGTTCCGCTGCTTTTTACCGGCTCACTTTGAAGATTTGTGGTGAATTTATTTTATTAATGATTCAAAATGACAAAGGGGAGTTATGTGGGAGGGCAACAATTTGAAACATGTTTGTTTAGCACTGGCACATACTGACGTTAGAGTATCTGCACATAGATTCCTTTAAATGTTTTACAGATGAAGACTGAGGCCGGTTTGTGTACAGAGAGATTAAACTGCAGACTCCTATTCACATCAGGTTTTCGTGTAGTTTTACCTTTAGCCTTACAGACAGGGTTGGTTAGTTGTTGTATGGAATTTCAAGTCATTTGGATCAAATGAAATGATTGGCTGGTGTCACTGCTGTCTTAACTCCAATGATTTGCTTACTGGACTAATGCAGTAGACAAGCCTGCTGATTGATGCGCCCCAACACACACACACACACACACACACACAGACACACACACAGTAGCCCTAACTGATCCAGCTGATGAATGAGGTAACACAAAAGACAACAGGGTTAGAAATATGTCCATAGTCCATCTAAATAAAGTTGTTAAATGGCTCTGAAACTAGAAAATGTCTGTCACCTCTTGTTTACAGCAAATACAGATGTTAGTGACAGGTCTTAACTACACCCAGATGTGACAGAGAGGAGGATGGGCCTCACAGACGCCGACAAAGAGATTTCTACTCCACAGAGACGATGAACGACGTGTCTCAACTTAACTCCTCGTATCCACAAATGAGACCAAAATATCCAGGATACACACATTGCTATCTACTAAAGTACTTTGGATAAATGGAAACAGATGACTGACAGTCAGTATCACTTGTCAATCAGGACATTTTATCCTCTAAAGCTTTAAATATTAATAATAGATATCATCTTTTCTAACAGTGTATGGTGCTGACAGTTGAAAATGACTTGGTGGTGCAGCTTTGAAAGCTACAGCTGATCTGTATCATTACAGTGATAATCAGGCCAAAGTCTATGACATGTTATTACATATAGAACTATTAGAAATGAAAACTGAGATTTTACCTTATTTTTTTATTCACTTTTAGTCTCAGATCTCTTTATCCTTCTCTTTCTGTTATTGTCCTTTACGTTCACTGCAGTGTTCACCACCTGTATTATGTTTCAGCTGAAGGCTGCTGCTTATATAGGTCATCAGTGATAACACAGAGCTGCCCCCCCCCCCCAAAACCCAGATCACACACACACACACACACACACACACACACACACACACACACACACACACACACACACACACACACACACACACACACACACAGTCCCAATGGAGCTGTAACAGAACTCAGGATCTAGGACGATGGAGAGAAAATGGTTGGAGCTGAAAACCTTCACATCAAGAAAAAAACATTTCATTCACAAGCAACAAAAAAATACACAACTCATATTTTATATTAAAATAGATCAGACATTCAATTTACAATGGAATAATGTGCACACTGTAGATTTGTTTGGTATTCAGATTACTTTAAAATGATGAACCAATCGCTGTTTATTTACCTTCTGATAAACAACTAGTAACTTCAGGGCTATAGATATGCATCAGTTCTTGATAAAATATGGTTTTGAAATTGCTAAAATGACCATTAATGTAAAAGTACATCAGCTAGAATATAATAAACCTGCACGAGGAGCTGCTGCTGCAAGCGAGAGCTGAGGTGAGAGCTGGATGGAGGAGGGAGGGGAGGTTCCTTTATTTTTAGCCTCGCTCCCCTTGCGCACTTATCACCAGGATGTGATTTAGAGACGAGTTTCTAACTGAGCTTCACAGCTCATAAAGACCTGTCATGGTGCTTATGAAAGTCTGTTTAGTTGGTGACAGATGGAGATGTAAAATCTTAAAGCAGAGCTCTGGAGTGAAGAAGAAGTCGCAACAAAACTAAAAAAATACATCCATGCAGAATAGAGCAGGACTGGCAATTTGAAACTGTTGGACAGTTTACCAAAATGCACCTGTGGTGTGTTCTATACAGTGTAACTTCCTACAGTACAATTCATTCACATCAAACAGGATCTCACACACACACAAACACACACATGCACACACCCACAGAGCACAAGAACTCCACTCATGCAGACGTAAGAGGCTATTTATACACCACTTCCTTTTATTTACCCAGCTCATTGTTCAGACCACATCTGCTTAGGGCCAAGGGCACAATGGCCAGTCCATATAGCTGACCACACACACTCACACACAAGCCTACACACACTCTCTCTCTCTCTCTCACACACACACACATACACACACACACACACACAGCTTTTGTTCAGGGTACAAGTGACAAACTCCAAAAGCTGATACCACCTGTTACACAGACTGACATTCTTGCACTCGCATTCACACAATCGCACAAAGTCACACACGCAAAATCATCCGAAGATGCATTAACACACATGAGCCTACACACACGAACCTGCAACATGTTAGTTCTGTTGGCACAGCTGGACATTTGGCTAAGTGCTGGGGACGACAGCTCATTACAGACTGTCTGTTTTATGTCAGCTTTAATACAACAGGAAGTCAGATGGAAGCTTTAAAAAGCCACTGGACAGCTCATAACCTTCACGGCCCAGAGGCTGTCGACTCACGACAGCAGCTGAAGAGTCAAGCACACGCAGCGATACACACACTTGCACGTTACCCATAAACAAACGGAAAGTCGAAGGATTTAGCTTAAGATTGAGACAGAGGCACAAAATATACATGTGTCACAACCCCGATTCCTGCAATTCTAAAGTCATCCTTTTGAGCCATTTACTCCGAGTTATTTCCTCTGTGGATGGGAGCTGCCCAAAATGGCCCCTGCGGGGTAAACAGCCCAGATCATTATCGTCCCAACTCTCTATACCAGCAAGCCGCAGGGGTACAGTGGTGGGGCAGAGCGGGGGTACAGGAAACCAGTATGGTTTCATGTTCAAACCACCAACCTCACAACCATCCAACCACAGACATATATAAATCTGATCCAGGTACAAGGTAACATGTAAAAACTTACAATTCAGGGAAGTTTGCACCTTCTACAGGTTGAATTAGTCACCATGAAACCAAATTTGACCAAAAACCTTTGAAATCCAGTGATTTTCAGAAACAGGACATTTTATTTAGGAAACTGGAACTGCAGCAACAAATTATAAGTAAGAGGAGAATAATCTTCTCTGTAGTGTATAACACAAATAAACCTTTGGGGCTTTTCCTTTCTCCCTCAGGATCATATTCACACTGATTGGTGGTTGGAGAATAAACACATCCTCCATGTTTTTCATGAGGGAGCTGTATTTTTTTGGCTTGTACTGTAGGAATAGAGGCTGTTCCTGTTTTTTTTGTTTTTTTAATGCTCCGTCTACAAACTGTTTTTTTTCCCCTGTACAGGAAATGGTCGTTTGTCAACACCACAAATAAATACTGTTTGCTTCCTGTCTACGACTGGGGAGTTTTTTTCAGCCAATTTGGAAGCGACACCACAGACCTCAGTGTGGAGATGACATGTGTTTTTAGGCCATAATAAAACCCCTGAAAAAATAGGTTGGTGCTCATATTTATGCAAAACGTAAAGCACTTGTCAGCAAGTCAGCTGCATTTCTATAGCGGTAAACAGACCACGGTGTGAAAAACACTTCACATTAACATTTTCTGACACAGTAAAAATGTGGAGGGGACTATTTTTTAAATACAAGCACTTGTGGAAAATCTGCAACCCCAGCATGGAAAAACATGTTTCCTCTTCATCTCCTCATCTGAAACAGGTGTTAAAACTTCATGTGGGTGAGGAAGAGTCAAAACTAACAGCTTCAAAACAACACACAGGCCATTTACAAACCAAATTTCCAACCGGGCTCCATTAATCCTCTGCTTATCTGGGCACCCACACACCCCAGCGTTCAGAGAGAGTCGGACCCCTGCACCACTGCAGACGGGGGTTTCCCTGCCCAAACGCTGCTCAACAATAAAACAAAGCCATCACACTAAAGGCCGGTGGGGGAGTTGGGGGAGTGTGCGGTGTGGTGGAAGGGTGGAAAGTGAGAGGAACAGCTGCTGAGTGGGAGCATTGGATGGAGGGTGGGGGAACACAGGAGAAAAGGAAAGCTTGAGGAAGGGGGGGGGGGGTTTCTCTCTCTTTTCTCTGACAGTGAAATAAATTACTTTTATGTCTGCGGCCTGTTCAGACTATGCCATCGTTAGCCCCCCTCAACCTCAACTCCACTTCACAACCCCCCTCTGGGATCTATAGGCATACACAAGTGCACAAAGACTCAGCCTATAGCTCTGCTGTCCGACTGTCGGCTCAAAAGTCCAGCAAACATGTCCGGAAACTACTCACCACGACATGTGAGCCCACGTTTACATGACATTATACAAACAGCCACAAGAGCTGGAGAATGGTCAGGGGTGGGTGTGGGTGTGTGTGTGTGTGATGGAATTCAATATTTCAGATCTAAGCAGACCATAGACTCTAAATGAAGATGGGGCGATGTGTCTGTACTTCCTGTCTTACAAAAATGAAGCCACACTGTCTCTGATACACGTGTCACCATCTTGCACTTTCAACTTAGAGGCACAGTCTGTATATTTTCACTTAAGTTTGGACCATGTCCCAAGAGCTAACATGGAGGAGGCAGGGTTTGTGACCTATATTGGAGCCAGGGGAGCTGAGTTTATTTAGAATCTATGGAGCGAACATTATAGGTAAAGTGTGGGATTGTCAATTACTTGTGAGTCTGTGAGGAGATGTTTTGGATTCCAATATGACCTCTATTTTTTTTTTAGCTCTGTGCGTGGTCTCTACCAACACCTGAGGGAAATATCTGTCTTCACCTGTTAAATTGACTCTGTTGTGTTCACCAGCTGGTCTGCAGGTAGTTCACGGAGGGTGTTAAGAGCTGAAAACAGCTGTGTGCTGAAAACCATGTTATAAGAGAGGTGAGAGTGAACCAATGTAATAAGTTTGTAGGCCAGAGAGTTGGACAGTGAGCTGAAAGTCACAGTAAAGCTTTGTAAAGTCCGAGGGGAGCAGCAGATCTGGGTGATAATTCTCTGTTGGTTCATTTCGTCCACGTTTTGTATGCAGTTTGTCCGTCCATTCATCAGACAGAGTTACTCACAAACTACTTTTGTGTAGGGGTGGGCATGACCCAAGGAAGATGTTGTTTTATGTTTCACTTTCTGTAACATGATGAGAGCAGGCATTAGACTTACTGGAGATATGTGCTCTCCAAAGCGCCCCCCTAGATATTATGAGTGACTCCTTTCACATTGTCAATTTATATATTTTTATTACATTATACATAATTTATAGCCTTTTCAAGGACACAAGTGGAAAACCAATGGAAAACTGAATGCAGACACAAGGAAGCAGAGCCTGCAGGCTTGTCTGGGTTGTCAATTTAAATTCATGTCTGTGCTCACAATGCACCCCCCCCTTCTCACTCCGACTTATCTCCAGTCTATACACCTGTTGATCACGACAGTTTGCATCCACGGCTGCCACACCAATCGACTGGAAGCTGTACTACTGTTGTGGGGCGAAAAAACAAATTAGCACTTTAAAAGACCCAAGCAACACCTTCCTGTATCATCATTAAAAATGTATTAAAATCTTTCACAATGGCTGCACCAGTGACACACTCACTTACCTCAGGGTATTCTTGAACTAATGAACACTTGTTTATTTATTGCACAGTTAGTAATAAAGTCGAGCTGTAAAATGAACTCTGGTGTTATCACAGGATCAATACTGCAGACACCGGTTAGTAGTCAAGGGCAGTTTTCAAGAAGCGGTGACCTCATGCTTTATCAGCACCGTTTTACTGCTTTGGGTAATAACTGGTGATAAAACAACACATCCTCATTCTAATGCACCTCCTTCCCATAAAATTTACAATGCAGCCTGTTGTTGCTAACCTCGCTGTTTCTAGGAAACAAACCAATGAGCTCCAAGCATGCGAGCTGGGTGGTACGCAGCACAGCACCATTCACTCACACACCCCTCCTGCATGGACGGTTGGTTTGACCTGCAGCTCAAACATCTGATGTTTGACTTGGTACGGCCCTTGGCGACATTCAAATACAGCTGCTCCATCCACTCAGCCTGTTGCTAGTCAGCAAATAAAAAATGGTTTTGTAAGTGGACGCCCGAAAACAAAATTTATTTGGGGGTATTTTTGGTGTCATAAGAAGAGCTGGTTAGTCTCTAATTTAATACAGAGGTTAAAATAAGTTTCTTGGTTGCAATTTGCCAACTTCCTCACCACAGCGTTTTATTTTTGTTAAGATTTAACAAGCTGCACAGGCTCTTACCCTCTCGCCCTCTGCCTCTCTCACTCGGATGCATTATGTACATAGAAATGGATGCCAGAAATAGTGCAGTGTATTTGGGGAGGAACTGTAGACATAACAAAAATCAGGGAGGAAAGAAGCCAGCCTCATATACGGGGCCTTGGGGAGTACACTGGGGGGGGTAGCTGGGGCCAGACAATGGAGCACATTCACGTTCTTGTCCGACCTGAAGTTTGTAGTGGCCTCATTATTTCGCAGGCTGACTGTAAAGTGGAACAACACTTGGATTCGAGGATGAAAATCTGCTGGAAAATGTGCAGTGAATGGAAAAATGTACCGGCCAAACGTTACGGAGCTGATGTGACTAAATGAACTGTATCAAGAGCTGATCCACAAACAGGTGGGCGACTCATTCTTTGGATTCATAGTAGTTTGGTGACTCCAGAGTTTTATGGCCGATATGAGCCTTTCACAGACGTACTGGTAATATATAAAAATATTTTACTGAATAAACAAGAAAAAGTATAGTTTCATATTTTCTGTCATAAACTCAAATCCAAAGACCACAAGTAAAAGGTCTGCCCACCAATCAATCCTCGCACTTCATCAATCTGCCAATTGAGGCCTGAGGAGACACTTAAATAAAACCAGAGGAATTTATTTCCCACCACAACATTCAGCTCCACATAGTTTCCCACCTCAGAGTTCACCAACTTGATAAACTTAGCATGGAATCTGCCCGACTGGCATAAAAATGTCAATGGTCGTCACGGAACATTCTCTGACTATGGTGAGCTGGTGACCTCTGACCTCATCCTGGCATTCACTCCATCGTGTCTTTCGTCGGCAAGATCTGATGAATAATTAAAGGTCAATTGAAAATTAATTGTTTCATAGTTCCCATGTGTAAATATGAGTAGATATGAAATACCTATGAACATACAGGACATACTAATCAGTATATTGTGAGTATATAATTGTGGAGTGTACACAGTATGTGTAATTTATGTTGTTTTAGTCTAAATCAAATAACATGTGTGACGTGTTCTAGACCAACTCATTAAATTGAGTCCAACCATGAGAGGTCATCTCAGCCCAGATTGGATAGTTTGGACTTTGAGCCAAATGCAGAAAGTTGAGACAGTATTAAACAACAGAAGAAGAAAAAGACAAAGTGCCACTTAATAAGCAGCTACCTGCCTTTATTATACAGTCTGCACTGCTACATGATGAGTGCAGACTGGAGCTCTCATAAAGGCTGAGAACACAAAGCACCACATTCAGCCCTTCACAATGTTGACTCACCATCAGTGGGCAGCGATAGTGTCTATAGCCACTGTACAAAACGCACGTGTGTGTGTAAACAGAGCCGCACGCACATATATAGCCATTACTATGCAGATTCATTCCATGCTATCTGAAATTAAGCTGCTGCATTCAGGTCGTAGATATTTCAGTCTCACCCTGCCCCTGACCTCTGACCCTTTAGCCTTCAGTTTACTCAGACATGACCTGCAGGAGGCAGTGAACCAGGCAAGTGCACGGGTGAACCATCTTCAAAGCTGGAGCAGTGAACACAGCGAGCACGCTCACTGAAAACTTTGCATCTCACGTTTCACTTTTCAGAAAATGGATGCAGTTGCAATTCCAGATTTAAACACATGCACATTTAAGTATTCAAGTAGTAAAAGTATTTTTAGGGTTGGCTGGTGAAAGGTGGAGTAATGTGCGGAGCTTACGTATAAATCTCTTAATTCGTTAAAAATTAAATCCTATGTAAATTGCAGCTGCAGCATGAGGAAAACCCTAACAATTAAAATACAAGCATGACATTAAAAGCTTTGTACACCCTGACACTGTGTATTACATGCACGAGTGGTTAGCAGCACCTTCCTTTTAAACGCTGTAATTTATACAAATATAACTCTTGCACGGCAGCATTTAAATTAATCCCATTGTTTATCATTTCCCAGTAACCTCTGTGCAGCTCGTGTTCAACCAGGTGGGTATTAAAGCTGCTCTGAAAGCGTACATTAAAATATTTTCAAAGGTTACCATTTTCAGCGTTAGAGTCAGCGGGCTAAACTTTCCCTCTCCCCCATCACAAAGCATGTAATTAGGTGGAACATGTTGTTACAGCAGATCTCTAAAGCACTTTAAGTAATGGTTAGCAGCATAGAAAAAAGCAGGAGCCCTCACACACACAGACAAATCACAGCCTATAGGTACGTCTACAGGAATGTCTCTCCCTGCTGAACAAACACAGACACCAGAATGTCTTGTGACACGGTACATACCCACACGTGCACACGCTTCATTTAACATCTTTAGCCGTAGACGTGAAGTGTGTATGAGTGTGCAGAACAGGCTGATGTCAAATCACAGGTTTCATGTGTGCTCCTGTGACGGCTCAGGTCAAGTCCATCCTGCCCTCTGTATTCCAAATGTCTCAGTTCATCTGGGACGTTTTTACTGATTCAAACCAGAAGCATATGTATGAGCTCTCACATACATACGAGAGACACATACCAGCATGTGAGACGACTGTGTCATTTTCCCACTGAGACAGAAAATGATAACATATTCAAACACATCACACGGCTTCTCATGTGTTTGGCAAAACTAAATGAGTCTGTGCACATACGAGAGTCTGTACCCTGCACAGATCAAGTCATGGTTCCCTATGTAGGTTATCTGTATTTAGCCCCACAGTAAAGAGTTCAGGTTACTTTTTATTCTCCTTGTCTTATTCCAGATAATCTTTCATCGCCTCCTCTCAGCACTGCAGTGAACCGACTATGAATAGAAAGTCAGCAGCTCTGTGCTAAATGGACAATCTGCCCACCCAGACTTTGGACAAAAAAATTGAAAATGTGTTGACTTTGTAAAGGAAGTTCTCTTTGCAGCTTGTCTCACAGTAACACAAATGTCCAAAAATATCCCCGTTCAGCAAGGAGCAGGTCTCTGCACGTCTGTCTACTGCTCCAGTCTGGCCCTTGGAAATATGGGTTGAATTTTGAGGACATGTGAGCAACCGCCTATGTGCATGCACCTGAGTATAACAGGAAACACGCGGCGATATCCATCAACCTTTTGTCCTCTGCTACACACACACACACACACACACACACACACACACACACACACACACACACACACACACACACACACACACTTCACGGGTGAAGTGTGGATTTTTAAAATTATAACAGGAAGCAGCAGTCAGAGCAGCAGAGACTCATCCATCACAGCGACAGGATGAAATTATTAAAACATAGACACATGGAAAACCAGAATAAATCAGTGTTTGTATGTTTAACTGCAAAATCTCCATTAAAATATATTTGCAACATATGACTACGGAAATAAATTCAACTGGTCCGATGCTAAAATATTGTGTAAGCTCATTGTTACTCTGCTATCTGCCCAACGTGGCTGTCACACAGCTTTGCATGTGAAAGGTAACTCTTTGCATGTCAGCTCAGATCGCCGAGATTGTTTGCATCCCTGCTCACGGCAGAGAATGACAGATGTTATATTCTCTGTTCGAGGCGGTGGCAGCTTCTAGAGAGGCTTTTAATAGATACATGGTGCTGTCGCTGCTCAGACATTAATTTAAGGTCAACAACATTCCATAATAAGTTGTTCTGCCTCACACGATGCAGATGGTTTTGTGCAGAAGTGTGCATCTCTTAGCAGAGGCTAAATTTAAAAGCTGCCTGACCTGCTTGTTAGCGCAGCTCACTTCCTCTTCCTGCACATGAAGCAGGAAAAGTCACTCAGCTGGGCAGCCGAAGCCTCGGCGGTCTGATGGAGACACAACTAGGTGATGATAGGTGCGGAGGCTTCACATGGCTGCGAGATCATTTCATTTCTGCTCGTCACACGAGTATCACAACGCTGTTGATGTTCAGCCAATTTTTATTCCATTAAGTGTGACTCACGACGTGTGAATCCTACACTTTTAATGATTCCTCCACATACGCAGGAAGTTTTGAGTTGCACAAAACGTCAACAGCTCAGGTTTCCAAAGTGTTGAAAGGTAAAACAGCAGAAGAATAATGGAACTCCTGTCTCTGCTCCTTCCCCTGCCACCTTCCTCTCTCTCCCTCATTTCCCATCCTCCTTTGCACCCCCATTACTTGTCGACTTCTTCATGCTTCACCTCCTATATGTGACCTCCCAGCAGGGTAGGCTGCCAGCAGCAGGTGAAAGATCGTGACCCCCCACACAAAGACCTGCTGCCCTTATCCTGCAGGCAGGGACAGAGCTCAGCTGCGGCCCAGTGCAGAGATTAAGAAAACAGGAGGATATCACAAATCTCTCAACGCCAACAATTTATCCAGGAGGATTTAAAAACACTGATAAAAGTTGCCAAAGTGATTTCCACAAATTCCATCATCGCACTGCATTGACGTTGTTTCTACAAACCAGGCTGCCATGAAACGAAGCACAAGACCTGATATGGGGGAAACTGTATAAATCTAAGCCTCATTATATTGTTACTGTGGTATCACATTTTCAAAAAGCCCTGCAAGTGCTCTCGTCACCAGAAGTCTGAGAGACATTAAGGAAGCACGGTTTGGTTTCTTCCGCCTGCAGCGTGTTTGAACTCTGCATGCTGTATGGAAATGCTTTAAGCACAACACAGATAAAAGTGGTGGATTACACTGGACATCAGGACGTATAATCATTGAGAAGCATAACTATATACACACACACGACTCCACGCTTAGCTATTTCCCTATAAAACATCACCCACAAATGCACTACAGTGTTTAATCGTGTGCATGCACCACCTGGACCTCAATATAAATAGGGCAGGTTGCAGAGTGATTTAAGATTTTCTTCAAGGGGGAGAAACATGATACAGCACGGGACCAAAGACATCCTGTGGAGCCATCCGTCTGAAAGACCTCCAGTAAAAACATCAATCAGGAGACACAGGGAAAGCTGCGTTTGTCAGCTGCAGCTCATCGTAAATCTGACCAGCCGTCACTACTACAGGTACGTCTCTGTACAAACCAAAACACCCAGAAGAGAACAACAAGAGAAGCCTACTGTAGCTCTACCGAAGAGAAATATACATAAAAGCATCAACTCTGAGTTTACAGAGAACTAATATCCCAATACTTGACTTCATAAAATATTTGAAAATATTAAACTGACTCTTTTGGATTTCTTGTCTTATCTTTAAAGTTATATCAAACACGCTCAGAAGTTTGCATATTAGAATATTCAAACACTGATATCAAAATTATAAGTAAGAGTATTGTATTTGTTAATAAAGCAAAGATGGAAAAGTTAATAAAAACATATGAATTTTGACCCTTGAGGCTATATGTGAAAATGTGAAGGTGGGCTGACCGACAAATGAAAAGAATCCTTTACAATTCATGTCATATAAACCCAGACCCACAAATGTCATTAGACGACAAGCGGAAGACAGTAAATCACCAGGACCGAACCACCGACAGCACAAGACAGAAGACAAGAGGGTCTGGTCAGGGTTTAACGTTACAGCATGGCACACTGAGGGGCGAAGGTGCGAAGGTCGTCAAATCTCGGGTTACTTTCTCACGAGACCTAGACGTGGTAAGAACACCTGCCAGCTCGCTGTTAACGGTGAGGAGGGAAATGCCATCCATGCCAAGTTCTGCTCTTTAACATAACTGAAAATAATTACGTATAGTATAATTTAAAAGCAGAGTTTTGTTTGATTTCTTGATATCACTCTGTACGATCAATCATCTCGTATCTGCAGGAAAGCTACTTGCAAGAATTTCTGTAAAATGTCTTTTGGAGCATCAGGAGCGGATTTCACAGTGGCCTTACAAGTCATGACGCAAAACTTAGTGAGTGGTTTATGTAGATGCATTAATCATCACTGATGAAGAAGTGAATCTGTGCAGTTCTGCCGCCTCCTTCCATCTGCTGCTGTTGCATAACAGAAGACTGTTGTCAACATGCCCAGAGAACAACATAAATCTTTACCTGCAGAGTTCTTTGGAAGACGATTCTCAGGTTATTTAAGTTTAATTTCAAAAAGGGTCAGTGTCAAAATCCATCATGTCTCATTACGGGAACATACAGTACCTCCATACATGAGCGGACAACAGCCCTTAGGAGCTCCGGGACATTTTTCTGTGGGTCAAGGATCAAACAGCGAAGAGTTGAGGGACCCATCAGAATCAATGCATCAGGCCCGACTCTTACTCTCATTGACAAAAACAACATGATTTGTGCGAAGAAAAGAAACGGTTGAGCGGAGAGAGAGAGAGAGTTAAAAAAGAGAACACACTCGCCACAGACGCAGCTAAATGCTGATGTTTAACTTCTGTGCACTTATGAGTGTGTATGAAGCTTTTAGATACTTCTGTAGGTCTCACACATTTTTAAGACCATGATGAATTAAATTTATGACCCACGTCAAGTGGGACAAGATATGAAGGAATATCAGCATCCATCAATTTCTTACATTTCCTTATGATTTATATTTGTATCTCAAGTCTTTTTAATGGTGTAGGTCAATCATGCTTTGTGTCCGTTCTTGTATATTTGTATGTGCTCTGATTGGTGTCTTCCTTCAAAGTTCTTCATAATCATAACTCTGGCAAACCTTGGAAACCCAGTAATCACATGACCTACTCTTTCTCAGGTGTGTTTTCTAATCTGGATAACTAGTCTCTGACATCAGCCAGCAACGTTAGCAGTCTGGATGTTCGTGTCAACAAGATGGCCTGGGACAGAGTGAACTAAGTGTTTCTGTCCGCCCCTGCAATGCTTCACTTTTATACTTCACATTCCATGATGAAGACTCAATGTCACTGCCTCATGTTCTTCATTATTTCTCCCTCTAACCTGCAACCTGTTCCACCATCAATCTCTCCACTCTCTTGCATTAGCATTCACCTGTGTGTTATCCAGCCTGCACACCTGCTGCTGCGGGGATCACGCTGAAAACACATGGGGACGCATGTTTCTGCTTTTGCCTGTGGGCAGCTCGTTGTGCACAATGAAGGGACTGGGCACTCACTGGTTTTCTCTGCAGATGTCTTCGGAGAGAGCACATGAGTAAATCTCCTGGTCCCTGCAGCAGCTGGAGACTCGGGGTTCCTCATCTAGAGCAGATTCAAGTTTTCCTTCACGCCTCACTGGACTGTTTGCGCGCTGGCAGCTTCGTGCGCCCTTGTTGGTCCGACCGGTCGTAAAACCTCAGGAACTTTACGCAAGTCTTTGCAGCGTTGCGTCACCATCACGACGGAAGGTGCACCTGTATTTTCACCTGAATTGTACAAATACACTTTAAAATACTTCTTATGATCCCAGTTTTCTCCTCAGAGGTTCAGCAACTGCCCCAAATCCAATAAACATGGCCTGCTACCTTTACTAGACAAGAAAAAAAAATCAAATCAAACTTTATTTGTATTACTCTCATCAGACAGATAGGTGCACTTCAGTGCTCATAGGTGACTGACAGGCTGGAAAAAACTACAGCTGAAAATGAATGTGTAAAGATAAAAGAAAATGAGGTTTGATTCTTTAATATTCAAAATTTAATGTGCATTTGGTGTTGATGAAATTTGCAAACCGTTTTTTGGCATTTATACTTGAAATGTATACAAAAACATGATACAAATACTTATATACCTACACAAATAATGTGCATTTTCATCCTTTGTCAGATAAATTAATTTAGGTATAATATTTGTATTATTTTTGTCATTTTGCCATTCATCATTAACACCAGTGGAAAAGAAGTTCAAACTCTATAAATAAAACTTTATTGATCCACTCACCAGGTGAATTCAGTTGTTAAAGCAGCAGACAGGTCAGAATGAGGCAGAGAAGAGAATAAAAAAATATATAAGAAAGGCAATAGAATGAAAATTTAAACATTTTGTAAAAAAAAAAGCTGAATATGTACATTAGAAAACATAACATTTGATAACAATAGTTAAAATCTGAAAAACATGAATGAATTTCCATTACAAATATTTCTCAGGCCTATAACTAGCACATTTTTCCCTCTTCTGATTGGTCCACAAAAGATATTTGTGCAGTTAAGCGTCAAACCTTCACCTCTCCATCATAACTTTCGTTGTCCTGTGTGTTACGCTTGATGCTGCGCTCCGTCAGCTCCACAGTGAAGATCCTCTCCTGCCATGAAAAGATCAGTTCGCTGGAGGCGCTCCCCATAACCTGTATGGAATTTAAAATAGTCCCTGCAGGCCCTCGTCAGATTTACAGACGGTAGCTGACATGGTGTCAGTTTGCGTCAGGTCTCAGGTAACAGGTAGAACGGTTGTTGGGTGCAGTTTTTTTCATATATTTCACATTACAGTTCAACTGTAGGTTTCCTGTATAGTATGGAAAATAAAGCACCTGAATGCTTTCCTTTAAACGATTAAATGAAATGTCAGAAACGTTAGAATTTGCCCCCTTCAGAGATAATTCTGCTTTAAATGTCATTCAGTGCCTCAGACAACACCTGACATTTACAAGTGGCTGATTCCAAACAGAATGTAGAGGAAACCGAAAACCAAACTTTCCTCGGTGTTTATAGCTTATCACAAAAATACAATGTATGGGGAAGGAAACTGGGTCATGAGAAACCCTTAGGGATGGACCAGTCCTATATCCCTTATGTCCCTGTCCCTCCTTCTTATACATCCCCTTGGTTTGCGGTTTAATGTGTCATTGTAATCTCATTCTTGAGTCATGCTGAAACAAAGGGAATGTTCTCACTGTGATTTATAGGTTTCATGCTTTTTACTGACTAATACCTTTGGCTCTGGTGAGGTCGTGGCCTAAATGATTGTCCCACAGGGGCTTGGCCTCGGAGCCTTTCTATACAATGTGGTCTTTCTCACAACCGGAAGAACTCTCTGTCGCCCGAAACCGCTGAAATCCTGAAAGTGACGAGGATTTCCCCCTCAGGTGGCAGCTGAACAGACCACGTCAAAGCCGCCCATTAACATATTCTGTCCTCTCAGTATGTTAGCGTCTAGTCTTCCACTTAAAGAAATTATGGTTGGCTAATAACAGTTTTGCTCCATACAAGTGTCGACATGCCCGGCCATTTTTCAGTCCCATAGTCCAAATAGTTTTGAGTTCAAGTAAAGTTGTGGTCATGAACCTAACTTTCAGAGCAGCCTGAAAAAACACTCTGCTAGTAGTCATTTATCATATTGATTTTGATTGGTTGATTTAGCATCTTTTAGTTCACAGCCTATTGTGGTTCTCCAAAAATTTAAAAATTTCAGTTTGTTTGTCAAAATGTGTCCTATTGTTTCATGTGACATTCGACAACACAAGTAAATAATGAGCTGTTCAAAACAGACATTTATCTGCGAGGACCCGGGCTGTGGGACACACAAAATGACTTCCTGCCCAGCAGATAAAGATTTCCTGCATTTAACGATGTTTATGCACGTCTAATGTGCGCACATGAGACGTTGTGTTATTTTTGCTTCAACATCATTTCCATTTGTACCCACTGTCTTTTAGAGGATGCTATTTACAGCACTCACTAAAATATTTCTGCTTCCATCCTGCAACCAGAAATCAATTTCAGCTGACAAGTCTGTTGCTAGTAGCAACTACTGGCATGGTAACACGATTTATTGCCATTTGCTCTTTATACTTTTATGCTAATCGACATCGCTGCACTAATTCCCTTAACAACAGGCCTGACTTTGCTGCTGCTATAGTTTAAATTAAAAACCATACAAGTTGTGTGTTGAAGAAACTTTGTGACAGGACAATTAAACTCAACTGGTGTCGCAACTACATTTTATAATCCGCTCATGGTGCCATCAGCTCAGATGATAACACACATTATTTCGCTAAACTGTTGCAAAAATGGCCGACAGCAGGTTAGCACTGGAGGAAAAAGCTGCTTTATGCACCAAAAGAGAAAAACATCTACAAACAGGCTTTATTGTAAACAAAGACACAACGTGATACGTTTTCTGCTGCTCGTTTTACTCGATGCATGTTGTGTGGTTTCAGAGTCTCTGTGTCTTTATTAGTGACTCAGCGGAATAACCTGGTTTGTGGGGAGGTGAGAGAAAGGTTATCTGCGGAGGAGATGTGGCAGAGGCCGCCGATGGATTGATTCAAGAGATAAAATACATTGGATGAGATTCACAAAATAGGTTATAACTGAGAGGGCAGCCATGATGAAATCCATCATACAGTGACTGTGCATGTCACCGTCGGCCTGGATACGAAAACTCTTTATTACACCTCACTGATACGACGACGCAGTAAATTAAATTGCAGGTTCAAACACTTTGCTCCACTCAGCTCACGACCTCCTGTCTTTAACCTCAGTATCAACGTGAATCAGCACTTGTTTGCAGACGCTCTCGACATCAATCTGGCACAGCTTGGCATCACTTTCCCAATTTCCCAGACAGCCCCCCCAGGGCTGAGCTGTATACACTGTAGATGTCTGTTTTCGCTCTCATGCATGTACACCTACACATACACACACACACACACACAAGAAAGCTTATCTCCACCATCGGCTGTGAAATACCGGGGGCTCCGGTCTGCTGCTTTGAGTTCAGAGTGACGGCTGTGAGAGAAAGAGAGAGAGTCTTTGTGATATTAGACCCTGAGACAGAGAGAGCTGTCGAGAGTTTGCCAGGATTAATGGACATTAGCACATGAAGTCATGAAGGAAACAGGAAACGCCACAGGAAATGCCTAAGAGGGTGTGTAATGCCATCTCTGATCACTGCCCATGTGGCACCCGCATTGTGTATGCTGATGTGTTGGGAAAATACTGGGGGCCTTTGTATGTTTAGCACACGAGGGAGATGCTGAATACGAGAAGTCGGAGATATTTTAGAAAAACTATTTGTAACATCAGTGTTGCAAGAAGGAGAGATGTGCAAGTAGCTGCCACAGAATTCACGTGGGATGGAAATAGTTGAATTGAATCACATGTTTAAATATTGGATACCTTATTTATATACATTTATTTCCGAGCACAAAATGATTTCACTAGCCGGAAATATATTCAGAAACAGAAGCATTTGCTCAAATAAAAAAAAGTAATGCATCCTTGTGCAAGAATTTAAGAAGATTACAAAATTAAAAGCCAAAGAGGGAGTGTGCACCAGCTTTATTACTCCAAACTTAAACATTTTTATATTTTTGTGTAGTAGTTTTCATTTGAGCTTATTTTAAGAGAAATAAAACAATCCATTCTAATTCTACGATATGTATTTCTATTTTTTGGTATAGATTCAATCTTATTTTTCACATCTTGCTGTTTGTGGGGATCAATAAAGTACATATATACATATTCCATAGAATCCAACTAATTATATAAATTATGTGTTGTGTATTGCTGGCTGCATTTTATTTATACCATATATAGGCTACAAATTGTGATATCTCTCAGGTGTCTGAACCCAGTCTTTACCTCAGCAATCTGTTGTCTAATCAGAACAGGAAGAAATTACAGTGGGTCTGTCATCACTGTCACTGAACTCGAACACGATTCTGGGGAAGCACTCAGTCTGCGCTTTTGCTGAATTCACTGATTAAGAATCAAACCTTTCCATGTGGCTCAGTGGATTTGAAAGGCTCAGTCTAAAAAAGCTGGACGAACAAGCAGGTGGTTGACAGGTCCCAACAAATACTCTCATGATAAAGTGGCTGTTCCTGTTTTCAGGAAGTTAATCAGATAACGTACTGTACGTGACATGTTTTGCAAATCCACTTTTGTATGTATGATTTGTCCGTGACACTATTTTCCATCACTTATAAAATCACATACAGTTACCGTGTTGCCCACATGTACCTTGATATCCTACAACAGCAGTGGTTTGAACGATACATACATGTAAAATGACCTTCAATAGACAGATCACCGCCAGTTCACGGTGGAAAATACTTCATCGTCTGGTGTCTCTCCTTGTCTTCTATTTTTAAGATTATTTTCTCCACTACCTGGTGTCGAGTTTCTCAGAGATGATGATATCATCTGGGTAGAGTAACTGGCTGTGGTAAAAGGATGATCCTGGGAACGTGTCCGAACAAATTTTCTTGCCTCTCGACTTCTCACCGCTGACCTGAACGTAGCATTTTCACTTCCTGCAACTCAAATCCAAACACACTTATTTGGGATATTTGTCTCACAGCTATAGAACACGCACTATAGATGTCAACAGCACAAAATCATGTTTTTACATTTCAATCAATGACAAAGTGTTTAATGTTGTTAAATAGGGGGCAGGGTCTCCACTGGTCTCCAAACACAACCCTGCCCTTGACGTACATCTCATTTTTGCTTTGTGCGATCGCTCCACAGCAGCAGCCCACACCCTGACCTCTGATTTCACATTATTGCTCCCTGATGGAGGTTTTAAACCAGGTGTCATTTCAGCATCTCTGGAGACTGATACCTTCACTTCAATACTTTTTGCGTTGCCACCCCTATGACCTCAGTCTCCCAGAAACTCGATCCACCGCCACCTACAGACCTGAGCTTTAAAGTCATCCCTCGTAATCGTCCCTCATCTCTCTCTCTCCCGTGCTCGGTTGTGCGATGGTTGCGTTACATATCATATTTGAGTCAGAGGGGAGCACTTAGATCTCTCATCTCTGCCAGGATCCTCTCAGGTGGCAGGTGGGGGGGTCTGTTGGAAATGAGAGTCTGTTTTCCTAATTAATCTTGAGAAAGCAATCAGGGGGAAGTTCCCTGTTTCCTCCCTTCTATAAATTTTCTCTATATGTTTATGGAGAGCACTTTGAATTGCTGTTGTGTCTGAAATGTGCGATATAAATAAACCTGCCTTGTCTAGGTCCTCAAACCTCAAGGGCCTCCGCACTTTTCCAAAAGGCAGTATTACTATACTTTTGCAGTATGCAGTCGTGTCAAATGAGAGTCTATGCAGAAGAAAATGCCAGAAAATAAATTACGTTGGGAGCAAACATGTAAAAGTCAGTTGTTGTCCATCTTAATATACAGTCTATGCCCTCAGCCAGAAAGTGAAAGTCCAAAAAAAGGCATTTTAAAAACTAGACATCACAGCTCTGACATAACACTCAGACCAACCAGAATATTGTCTCACAGGAAACCTCTGTGTATGTTCCAAAATGCTGAGAAAACATACTGTATATGTTGACTGTCAGTAAACTATGATTGTGGCCGGTTGTTAAATGTTTCTTTCCTCCAGTGTATTACCAAACTGACCAGAAATCATGTGCACCAGACTGGACTGACCACACGGCCCCTGAGGTAACAGCTCTTGCTGGAATATTCTAAAAGGAGCCAGAGTGTCACCTGTAGGCTGCTCCATCTCCCTCCCCTGCTTTATAGATAGCGAACACATGAAACTAGGCTGTCGCTCTGCTAAAGTTAGCTGTGCAATTAGTTCACACACTAATTAGCTGTGAGAGGAGCAGAGGCACGCCAGATTTCCCCGGTGTCCAAAACCGGTTTCCCAGCCTGAATAAATGAGGTCCTGGCAACTGCAGCGGGACATGGCCAAACATGGCAGCTCCAAAAAAAAAGAAATCCTTCCATGAGGTATGACAAGGAGAAATATTTGAAATTGTTTAATCATTGGCATTTTACAGAGAAATCTCTTCCTGTGGAATGAGACCCCCACAAGGAGTCACAAGATAAATCTGAGGGGTTGTAAGATGATCAGCAGGTTTATTTTCTCATAGCTTTCCTTTTTTTTCATGCAATTATAGTTATTACATTAATTTTGGGAAGTAAAACCTGTGAACGGTTGATTTCAAACCTTCTCTCAACACCAAGAACATCAATGTTAAACACAGACACTGTAATCCTTGGATTTGAATTGAATGTCGCTGGTATTGTCCTTGTTGCTCAACTCTGCTTGGACAAAATGTGGTTTCACTTCAGGGCCTGCGGTTCCCACATTCCCGCTCGTGTTTGTTATTACTGCAAGTCAAGCATAGTGCTTCACTGGAAAGGAAAAGTAATGTCTGATGAGTGTTCAGTGTGTGTGTGTGTGTGTGTGTCAAGGTGAAACTGCAGGCCCAAGAATGTGGAGGGGTTATGAAACAATTAAAGCTCTGTTAAGGGAGTGCAGCGTTGGCAGGCATCTGACATCAGGTGCAACGGACACCCAACAATAAGGCATTCTGAGGAGGTGAACAGATCAATGTCATGTGTATCGCTTATCGTGCACGGGGCCAAATGCTTCACTTGACAGGCACCATGGACACATTAGACAATCATAATGGGCACGAGTCATAAAGGTCAGCTTGATGAATTCCACCTTTAATTACCTCCATGTAATTTAAAAAGAAGTCACCCTGCTTATCCTCCAGGGTCTTTGATTTGGATCACTACAGTTTCTGTCCCGATCTGCTGATCGGATCACCAGGTGAGAGACGGTTTTATGGGCTGTAATGATGTTAAAGCATCCAACCTACAACAGATACCAAACTGATGAGATCAGCTTTTTAGTTTCTCTCAACATTTGCCAGAAGGAACATAAATCACCGTTTTTTCCACAAGCCGGGCCCGTTGTTCCAGACAAATCCAGAGGCAAACATTTAAACTTCGCATCTGACTCAGACAACGATAGTTTCATCAGACTTGAGTTTCTGACCAATGCACTGCAGAGAAATCACATTGTTGTTTCTCTGACAGTGGAGAAAAAAATTCTCTGGCACCAAATAAAAGCGGGGGGAGGTCTCGGTGGAACATTAGATATTCATACACTTGTACTTCCCTGGAGGGACGGGATCAGGAATCCCACCCGTTTACCAGAAAAAGGCAACGTCTCAAGGAAACGTATCCAAGATCTGTGGGATCAGGGTGGAGCAGTGCTTAGCCTCTTTTTTTCCAAACTAAATCTTTCTTTTCTACAGTGGCATTATCTCAAAAAATCTCTCCCTCTCCTTTTAAGGGATTTAACTGACACTCTTATCCAGAGTGAGTGACATTTGAAAGAAACTGTCGATGAGAGTTTGAATAGAAATACCTCTCAGATCTCTGAGGTAAAAAAAGGCCCCATGCTGAAGGACTACTTGTCTTTTTTTCCCATTTCATCAACGAAACATTTCTCAAACGGCATATTTATCATTCTGTAGATAAGTAGAGAATATCAGCAACGAGGAGTCCTTGAGCCAAGACATGATACATCTGTAAAGATCTGTTAATACACAGTGTGACACTTCTGAGGGTAAGGACGCTGCGGCAAGCCCCTGGTCCCCCAAGGGTCCCGAGGGCCGGGGCAGCGCGCGGGGCTACTGGCTCGTAACTCTCTCATTCCTTCTGTGACACTGAGCTTTTTTCATGCTCTCATTTACTTGTGAGTAAATCATAGAGGGGAAACGCTGCCGTGAACTTTTCCTCCTGCCACGACCGGTGATGATGGTGGGTTTGTGTGAAAGCACTTTGCAGAGACACCAGATGTTTGGGTGGAGACTGTGTGTTTGAGAAAAAGGAGGAAAGAGATAAGGACAGGAAGAAGGTGGTTGGGACAAAGGATGGAACAAGTGCCCAAGAAGTGTTATGGTGGAGGAACCTGAACTGATGTTATCCGGGATTCTTTTATTTAACAAACCTCAACCAGACGATGCTCCAACCAAAACAATCTTTATGAATTCCCCCTTTAGTCACAGTTGTATTAAGAGCAAACTGATTTCATACACCAGTTACAGCCAGCATGAGCCACATACAGATACCAGACCATGTGAATTGATACATTTAATCCCCTCACTATTGTAGAAGAGGTTCAAGCACGGTCATACAGTCTGACGGGGTCAGGCGGTTGTTGCAAGTGTGTTTCTGTTAAACCCCCCATGAGTGAATCTATTTTCTGAGGCACCTCTGACACTCATCTGGACCACAACAATGTCCTCATTCTCCTCTCCGCCTCACGCTTGACTGGCCCCTCTGAATACGACCCAGGGTGAAATAATCCATACCCTCTGAACCCCCACCATGCACTCGCATACATGGAAACACACATGTTGGCACGTAAATGGTCACACGTGTTGAGGCTCACTGAAATGTACACACGGCCTCTTTTAGAATTTGTTAGCTCTTGTCTGCAGCTACGAGACAAAGCAAATGAAGTAACGTGATGACGCCACGTTCACACAGGGAAGCAAATTGAAACACACACATGCAAGTGAGGAAGGCCGACAATACCCATACAATGCACAGGGACAGTGAACCACCAACAACTTCCGGAAGAAACTCTGAAAACTTAAAATTACAAGGCTGCCCCCACGTGGACACATTGAAGAACTACATACACTTTTACACACATTTCCTTTTACTCCACACACAGTTTGTGCCAAAGTACTGCTGTAAAATTGTGTTTTCTTAATGTCACCTGTGATTGTGACCAACAACTGACCCACACACTCTGCAAACTCAAGTTAAAACATGACAACAGACATACCAGGTCAGATAGACTGAGACGCTGAGGTCTTTACCGGAGATGGTTCAGTTTTAATCATTTTTAAATGTAAATCAAAATTGTTATATTTTATACTGCCTGTCAGCCCTCCCCCTGAATGGCTGTTCATGTGCAAATATAAAACGTGAGTCATAATCATTCATTAAATTATAAATCTACTTCAAAATCACATTTGGTAGAAACTAATGGTCACAATAAATACAAATAAAACCAACAATGCTGTGAAACTCGCACTGAGACACAGCCTGATTAAATGATTCAATTCTGATTAAGTGAACAGACCATTATTCATTAATGCCCAGGGTATGTTGCCACCAGAGAAAATAATTCATATTGAATTTTCTCTGAATTATTATGAAATCAAATTATTTTATCATTTTGAGATATTTGCACTTTGTTTGCGTTTTTCGTAAATGTTTAAGTCCACCAAGAGCCTCCAATGTTTTTAAATGTAAAATACCAACCTAGAATGACACACTTTTGAGATCTTAGGTCTGAGATACATCCA
Organism: Paralichthys olivaceus; assembly: GCF_024713975.1. Taxonomy (NCBI): domain Eukaryota; kingdom Metazoa; phylum Chordata; class Actinopteri; order Pleuronectiformes; family Paralichthyidae; genus Paralichthys; species Paralichthys olivaceus. The sequence continues at coordinate 13,931,102 of NC_091111.1, forward strand.
TTAATGGGAACATGGTTTCTGGACCAAGACTTTGGTTTTAGCTCAGTTAGGATGTGACTTTGTTTTGAGCAGAACAAATCAAGTTGAAACTCAACATACCGTCACAGCACTGGACTGACATGTCTAACAGATGTGTTCAAATCTGTAAATCATTTTATTTTTGTGTCAACTCTGGCTTCTCTAAAACAGAAAACCATGGCAAACAAAAAATCATGTAAACACTTTATTCATTCACTTCTTAGATCAAAGCCCCTTTATACCTACAGCAAAGAAAACCATAACATATTTGGTACAATTAACAAAAGCTGAGCAAAATAAAATAAAAAGTACAGTGTATATAAATGTAATAGCAGTTATCACCAATACAGGTCAAAACATAAAAAACACCCATTTCTGGGGTCCAGTTTGAGGGGGGCCTCGTGTTCTACTCCTCAATGTCCAATCCCTTTTTTCAAAATGTACACATAGAGAAGCTGGACGACTAAAATCTTTGTGAAATCAACTAAATCCGAGAGTAAAATCAAATCAAAAAGGCAGAGTGTGTGTGGTGGCAGTCAGCCTTTTATGAAGGCATCAGAACACAGCCAAATAAATATTGACCCGGCAGTTAAGAGGCCACTGGTAGAGTGACAGAAAGTCTGGACATGTTGTCAGCAGGAAGCCCTTCCTCCTAACTCTGGTAGACACAGCAAACGTGGAGGCCACTGACTGATGCCTGAGGCAGTGAGTCCACTGAGGCGATATGGCACAGGTAGGAGAAAAGTCCAACTAGACCCACTCAGTCCCTGGAATAGCTTGCAGCAAAATGTTTTCCCCGATGTCCGAGGCTGACACTCAGGATACATCTGTGGAGGAGAATAAGGAATAGAAAGAGATTAATATCAGTGACACAAAGAGTAAGTGGTTCAAAAACATGTCGCTGTGACTGTTACAGAAATGAGGGCTGGCCCTCTGCAATATTTAATCTCAGTAAAAGCACAGTCAGTCCTTAACCAGATCTCAGGAGTATCTTATGGGTCCTAGACTATATTCAAACAAATTGTGTGTAATGTAATATTAAAACTCCTGCTCTCTAATGTGCTATAAAAATTAATCTGACTTGACTTGTGTACACAGGGCACACAAGCAAAAGAGAGTACTCTCACTGGAGCACTTGTATTAATCAAAAGTAGTGTTTGACAAAAATGAGTTGCAGGATTGTTTTCCTTGTGCCTGTACATGTTTCCTCTGTGTACAGCAGTGTCCTCACTCAGGCCAAAGACACACAGGTTAGGTTACATTGCAACCTGTTCATTTCAATCCCACGTATGTGTCAGCCAAGAGGGCTAACCTATTCCTCACCTCTCATCTAAGGTCAGCTGGGATTGGCTTCACTCGAAGGATCAGCCGTATAGATACAAACATGTACGCAAGTGGATTCAATCATTTTGGGATCACGAGGATCCACCACAGTAGAGGGGATACTGCTGGTCCTTAAAGTGACTGCACACAAGTGTTTGAGAACAGTAAATGTACTCACAGCTTGCAGGCTGTTCTCCGAATCTTCTCATCAGTTGGTCGTGTGTGAATTTAACGAAGGCATCATATTGCTCTATTGGAGGTAAAAAAAATTGATTGGCATTAATTGTGGATAAGCAATGCAAATATTTTTCTGTAATCCGTTTAAAAAAGTGAAGCATACCGGCGAGCTTTGTCGTAAGTAACTCGTCAAACTCCTCGCGGATTTTGTCCTCTCGCTCTTTCAGTAGTCTCTCACAGATCATTCCAACCTGTCTGAGGGAAAACAAAGGCTGCTCTTTCCTGGTGGGAGACGAGGCACCTGAGGACGTACCTGCCAGGAGAATCAATATCCAACAGTCGATTATTCAAAACCATACAACAGCACAGCAACTTTTGGCAGTCTCATAAAAAGTGTTTACATTAAGCACAACTCTAAACTCTATACTGTGGAGAATTACCGGCAAATATCTGAATCTATCAACACTCCTGTTAAGAGCTTCAGCCACATTTGTTTTATATAGAAAGTGGGACTGATAAAAAAAGAAAAGAAAAATCACATAAAAGAAAGTGAAATCAATGAGGAGCAGCAAGTGTTTGTGTCCATTACTCTTCCTGTGTGGGGGGGCTGGCTAAAGCTCTGGAAATCCCCATGGTCACAGTTAATTCAAAGGATTAAAAGAGAAAGGAAAGAAAACACCTAAACTTTCTTGAGTAAGAATGGACGGATGTCAGTTGTTACTTGGTGTAAAAACATTTGGAAATTTAATTGAGCTCATATGTGAAATAACCGGGTACATAAACTACATTCTTGAAGTTTGTGATTATGAATCACTATTTTACATAATGGTGGATAACTGTTTACATTGCCCTGAATTGTAAACACAGATAGGATATTGATCTGTAAAAATAGCTGCTATTCTTATCAAGATGGGACTACCTGGTAGTGCAGATCCACTGTGAATGTTCTGCACGTCCAGGGGACAGCAGCCCTCCACCTGCTGCTGGAAAGCACTGTCGAGGTGTCGCCGCTTCTGCAGCCGCTTGTATTCTTGTTTGATGTTGTGTAGAATTTGCTCTGAAACAAAGAAATGCATTCACTCTTTTATATTAGGTGACACCAAGGATGCTACACATACAGAGACATGGCACAAATCACACCTTGTACAATAAAACATTCGTCCCATTCAGTGAGGGTCAAACTCTGCAAGATCCACTCATGACTTTCAAACCAGAGAAGAGTTTCTACAGGTTGAATATGATTTCCACAATAAGCTTGGAATACACTAGTATTGAGAGTCAAAGCAGTTCAGAACAGAACTGGGCCATAAACAACATGGACACACTAAAGAGTTTAAACCACAACCTTGACCACAACCGTCGTTAAACTGAATTATCGTCTATACACGCTGATATGATTTGTTATCTTTAAACTGGATCATTTTCAGTATATTGTCCAGTCCCTATTCATAAATAGTGCTACAGTTAATGCCGAATTCACAACAGAGTTATACAGATTTACATCACATGGTCTATAACGCGGATATAATCAAAGACAAAACAACAGCAATTATCTAACTTTAAGAATTTGGAGAATGGAGTTTGGTTTGCGATCCACACGACACAGACGTGCTAACACTACAATGCTAGCAAACCGAGTAAAGGTTTAACCATTGTTTAAATGTGGTGGATCGGATCTTTGAGCTGACGTGTTTATTTAAAAGTGGATCTTCTACCTGTGGTGAGTCTGGACGACACTTCCCCGAACGGTGAGGGCTCCATCCGGAGGTACTTCTGCGGCGAGGACACCGGAGACATGACCGCGGCGCATCGCCTCCTCTTGGGGGACGCCGGGCTCATGAGCGGGTCAAAGTCCAGGCTCCTTTTCAGCGTCGCTCCGCACGCCATTACAACGAAACACGAGAGAGGAAAAAAAAAACCTAAGAGACAAAAGGCTGAACTCCTCTGTTGTCTGGTGACTTCACCACCAGGGCCACGGTCTGTGCTCGCTAATGCTAGCTGTCGTTAGCTAGCAGCGGTTCCGGGGTGTCGACAAAAACACTTTTATCCGTCTCTTCTTCTCTTGAGCTGATCGATGTCTCCGGATTTAAGTTGCTGAATAACTCTGAGCTCAAACTGGATGAAGATACTCAGGTTCGATGGTGTGTTTGCTCAGATGATCGCAGATTTAACTTCACTACCTCAACAAACCAAACGCTACAACTGAGGCTCCGTCTTCATCCCGTTCTAAATCTGCCTACAGTGCGCATGCGCAAGAAAACCTGGCATGCCGGTACGTGTAGTTTTTACACCCGTTGGTGTCCGTTCTTTTCATAAGCTTGAATACTACATTTCCCGACAACCCCGAACACGTCCTTTTTTTCAAAATTGTTTTGTTTTGAAAAACCTTCGAAATCACGAACAAGTTTCAATTTCACATCAAACTTCAACATGAGAACAGGAGAAGTTTCCGTTTCATGATTACATTAAAACATACACATGTTGTATTTACAACATGTTTTCTGACCAGAGCACAGTTTAGATGAGCATGAACACGTGCTGTAAAGTTTGTTGCTCTCATCAAATATTGAATTACTGTCCCAATTTAGCCTGTGATCAGTTTCAATTCAATTTGCTTTTGAATTTATATTTTTGTATTTAATAATTTTAGTATTATTTCTAAGCAGTAATGTAATTTATCATCAGAATCTAGGAACAACAACTCCTGGAAATTCGTGAATATGGTTCCCATGGTTTTTGTTGTGCTTAAAGTCATGAGTGAGACATTTACCTTAAATCAGCAGTTATTCCTCGATCACCGCAAACTGCAAATCTGAAGAATGGGTAGAGTTACTAGTGAGCGCTTGTTCTAAAGCAATTATAACAAAAACCATTCTATCCATGATGGCATAATGCTTTGATAAACTGTATTTTTGTTTCCTGAAAAGGCCAATTTACACAAAGATAGTGAACAGGTGCGTAGGAGAAAAAGGCACAAGCAGGTGAGAGAAGAGGAATGATGTAGGAATGGTTTTACCTGATGAAGGTCCACGTGACCGAAATGTAGTACACTACATAAAGTATTTTTGCAAGTTTAGTGTGCAGGATTCCTTTTCTCTCACCTGCATGTGTCCATAGCTGGCAAAGTCAACCTGGAAAGTTGACCAGTTCTATTGGACAATATGAATGGTATGTATTTTTAAGTTTAGTGATAATGTTAAACTTAGAGGCGTAAGTGCTACAGGCAGTAGAAAAAAACATTTTGGTCCCAGCTACTTCAACATTAACTCATTATTAAATGATTCGGCTGCATATTTAGTTTTTTGTCAGCCCTTGAAAATGTTACAATTACAATTTCCTGGTTGATGTCTTCAAAATGCTTGTTTAATATGATTTTACATTTACCATTACATAAAACAAAGAAAAGCAGCAAATGCTCACAACCTAGAGTTTTAACAGAGCAATGTTTGGTCATTTAAGCTTGAAAAAACAAATTGAATGGCTCCAAAAAATGTGTTACTGATTAATTTTCTTTTGGCCCGCCAATCAATTAATCAATTCCGCTCTGATCTCAACCCAGATTGTTTATCCAGGAGTGATTTCCAGCTCTAATCGCAGCCTTCCACACACGGCAGAGCAAACCTGGCTCACGGCTCTCTCTGTACTCTGGAGTATTTGGTGGATAAATGGACAAAATCCTTCTGACATCTGTGTGAACAGATGTTGCAATTTCCTGATCCCTCTGAGCCAAGAGATGAAAAGATCCGAGCAGATGTTGCTATCAGAGGATGCAGCGGCAGCCATTCACGTCCACTCTGTCACGTTGGAGGTTACATGAAGTAATCACAGCAACAAAGCCAGAGAGGCCCTCTCTCAGTGGAGAGAGTGCCAATAGTGACTGACTGTGTTACATCTTTCACAAGGGGGCAGTAAAACATCACTTATGGCCTTTGTATGGCTGTCGCTCAGGGCTGGACTGTTTCCTCCTGTTTCCCACCATCATCACACAATCAATCAAAACGAGTGCAAGCGAAATGACAACCAGCTGTGACTTTATTCAAAAGTTTGATAACAGCAATACTAAAAACACTCGACTGATTGTGATTTATTTTTTTCATAGATTCCTCATTATGCCAGCACTGTACAGAAGCCACTTTGACATTTTGATCTTCAATAATACGAGAGGCAGCAAAGCATACTGATAAACAGCTGTCTGGATAACTTCACACCTAGATAAATGCCTACAGAACAATTGTGCTGTGAGATTTTAGATTAAACGTTATACATCATCATATTAGAAATGAAAAGAAAAATCACATGTTCTTTTGTAAGGTCAGTTGTTGATTCTCCACACAGTGCGCACACCCAGAATTCCACTCTGCCACTGAAAACACCCTTGTGTCTTTGTTTGGATAAGAAACTTAAAAGCAGACATGTTTTTTTTAAATTCAGTTACGTCAAAAGTACTTCACTAGGCCTGTGCATGGGCTGCTTTTGTTTTCCAAAACCATGTCCCGCTGCAACAGTAGCACTAAAACAACTCACTGCAATGATCCAAAAGGCTCAGGGCTTGGAAATATATCACCAAGGTATCACACACACACACACACACACACACACACAAACACACACACACACACAAATGCTGAATCCATTAAAATCCTACATTTGATGAAAGCAGAAACCACCTCGGTTCGTCACAGCAGTGTCCAGCACACTGTGTCCGAGTTCAGTTTGAATGAATGTGTTCAAGTTTTGGCTGAAAGCTTGCTGTCGGTGTTGCGTTGGCGGTGTCGCTGAACGAGTGGATTTGAACTCTTTTATTCTTGCAAGAAAACACTGTACAGTCGTTAGGTATACATTTGAACAAAGACACGTTACTCCAAAAGGTCTAACATCTAGCGAGTAAAGAAATGGACAACAGGGACGATCGTCACTCTGCCACAGAAAATGTCGTGTGAGATTTCACACGACTCATAAGCTGTGAATTATTTTACTTCCATCTCCTGTCAGTAGATTTTATTTAGTGATGGTGGTAAATATGTTTAATTTTTTCATATATTGAGCCTAAATCTCTTTGCCACTCACCGAGTGTTGTCAGAACGAGTACAAAATGTTAATGACAATCTTTTTTTTTCACATTTGCTCATAGAAATGTTTTTACGCAACATATATATCAAGCCTGTAGAAAGTCAAGGCGCAAGTCGTTATTTTATTTATGGCGCAAGACACGTGTTAAAGTCTAAATGACACAGTAAAACAGCTCGAATCAAAAATGTCAGTAGCCCCTTATCCCATAAATGAAGATGTATTGTTTTCAAAACCTGAATTCACAGTACAAAAATATAATATGCCTCCACTAACTGGATATCATGAAGTCTTATGGTAAACAGCAGACTCAGGATAGTCTTTGAAAATCCTTTTAAATTGTCCTTTCTGTGACCTTGCAATACCATTTGGCACTTTGGCACACTATGTACTCACACACAAACATAATAATGCAACCACTAAAGCGTCTATGTGAGGATGTAAATCAATACTTTCAGGAGAGGATCTTTTTGTCTTTCTCTGGAATATCTAACTTCTGCATCAATGTGCTGGATGACATTGTTCGGGGATGATGACATATACACAGTCTCCCCAGTGATGGCCAATTAGACAGCTTCGGCAGAGGTTTCAGTTGACACAGACATTGTTACTTTGGCTATTTTCACAGTGGTCTTCACGCAGCTCTCTGCAGCCCTGTTGGCAGAAATGTTTGCGTTTCTGTTCTGGTAGTCTGACTCCAGGCTATTGTCCAACTGCTGTGCACTGCCCCTGCAGGCGTGGCAGGAGCTGAGGAAGGCATGCCGCAGGTCCTTGCTCCTCAGGGCGTAGATGATTGGGTTAACGGTGGAGTTGAGCAGGCAGAGCATGCTGCAGAATGCAAATACTGTCTTGATATCATCGTCCATGCTCCAGAAGAGGTCATAGACCATGATGGCGAGCACTGGGCCCCAACATATGACCAGCACCACCAAGATGAGCACCAGGGTCTTGGCCAGACGGATATCCATGCGTGTCTGCTCAGGACGTGTGGTCTGCACTTTAGTCCCATCTGCTGAGTAAACAACGAGGCTCTTCTGGGAGGTTCGGCTCAGCATGCGCACAGCATGGTGGTGTGCTTTCCACAGGATGTACATGTAGGCGTAGATGATGAAAAGAACCAGCACACTGGTCACACCGATCCAGAACATCAGGTAGTTCTTATCAATAAGAGGGAATAATTCGGAGCAAACAGAATTGAGACGTTTACAGTTCCAGCCCAGCAGAGGTAGCACTGCGATGACAATGGAGATAGTCCACATCATACAGAAGGCTATGACAGCCTTGGTCCGTGTCACAATGCGCCTGTAGGCGAGAGGCCGGTGTATGGAGATGTAGCGGTCAATGGCCGTGAGGAAAAGACTGCCCACAGACGCCGTGAACGATGCTGTGACTCCACCCAACTTGAAGAGAAAAACATTGGGGCTGTCCTTCCTGTGGAAAACATGGAAGTCCAGAAAGCTATAGACAAAGATGACACTGCCCAGCAGGTCAGCCACAGCCAGGCTGCCGATGAAGTGGTAGGATGGCCGGCAGCGGAGGGTGCGGGACTGCAGGATGACGCAGAGCACAACCAGGTTCTCCAGCACCGTGAAGGTACCCAGAGTCAGAGACATCACAGCCACAGCCAGCTGCTGACTGGGAGTCAGGATCATGAAACACTCCATGTCCATAAAGTTCTCCCCACATTGTATAGTGTCAGTCTCATCTCTGAACGTGCTCCTGTTGCCAAACAAGTCTGTGGCATTGGTGGGGAAGAACGGAATGCCCTTGAGGATGAGCTCCTCGTCCGCAGGTACTTTGTCTGGGAAGGAGTTGCTGCGGAAAGCAGATAAGGGCTTCTGCAGAGAGAAGCCGCCCTTGAAGTCTACATCATTGGTGGGGTTGTCGTAGTTAGCGTCGTTGGAACCGAGATACTGTAAACCAGATGTGATAGTCCGGAAGGTGGTGTCTGCCACACCATCCAGCACAGACTTCATGGCTGTGTCTGAGGGTAATGCTGCAGTGGAAAACCTACAAATTGATGAGAAAAATTTCAGACCTTCCTTTAAATCTGAAAATGCTGAGAAATAAAGAAATAAAATCCCACACATTTGATCTCAAGATATGACTGAGAGTATATTTGCAAATGTGCTGTAAGTATCTACCTCCAGCGTAAAATGCCTTTGAAAAAATTTAGAAATGCAACATTCACAATTGACAATTTGCACAATGTTCTTTTTTACTGAGTTCATGGATAGGACATGAACCATATCTGCTCTTCAGGAGTCAGTGTGTTCATAAATACTTTATTCTGCTCCCTCTGCCTTTCAACACATGGAATTATTCATCACTGAGCTTTTAAAAACATTTTAAAAAACAGAAAGATGAGGTTGAAAATAAAAATGCCTCTTTTATTCAATGGTTTAGACCCAAAAAAACACCTGTATTAACTGGAACATCGTTGTAAAAGGAACGTAAAGGATAATTTCCTCCATGTAAAAGAACATACAGTACATGAATGCTGAAATTAAGATGATCTTATTTTCTCTAACAGTACAGATAGGCTAAGTGCTGGAAAGCTGCTTTTACAAGATATATAGATGCAATGTGCAGATGTTATACAAGACTAAATCTATTACAAGAAGCAAAAATCACACTTTCATGCTGGGACACAACAACACAGGATGGAAAACACAAATAGATACACAATAAAAAAGCCTCGAATAAATATTTTAAGGAGAAAAAAGTGCTTCTTTACCTTACATAATTTTTCCAAGTGCGCAGAATCGCCCTTTATCGCCGCGCGTTAATCCAATTCAGAAGCGCATCATGGAACCAGCACAGATCTTATAAAAACACAGCCAAGAAGCGGACATGTGTTAAAATGAAAGCAGTGCGTTCATAATTAGTGGTTTCTATATTTCAGATTCTGTTTGTAACATAAGTTTGTCAAATGTCTGCAGATGCGTCCTGGTCTTGGAGCGCGCTCCTGCTCCGTGGATCCAGTCTGATGCTGCTGCTGCTGCTGCTGCTGCTCCACAGTCTCTCCAGCCTCTTTCTCCGTGTTTTCACACTTATGAAGCTTCGCCCCCTTCAAGCCCTGTCACGTGTCTCCATAAAGCTCCATCTTCACCCAACCCATGGAGCTGTCAAGTGCATAGGAACAAGGCAGACAACAGAGGTGGTGCAGATGGTGGTTGTGGTGGTGGAGGCTTAAAATAAAGGATCTGATTTGAATTCCCAAAGCTGCTCTTAGTGGATGATGCGCTCAGACAAAGAAGAAGCACGACGCATGAGAATAAGATTGAAGAGCAGCTTAGAATAACCACCTCAGATACTCATGAGGAATAACATGTTTTCTGACATTTTGCTGGAACCAAAACGTTGCATTTCTTTCAAATTAAGTCTCCAAGTGAAAATTTAAAATCTCTCAGCAGACCTTCTGGTTTTGATGCTGCAAATGCTGAACCCATCAAACTCGTCTGTTTGTTTTTTTTGTACCTTTCAAGCTTTTTTCTCCCTCCTGATATTTTCTGATCCAAACAAAAGCAGCCCAGTGAATGTGAGTCAGTGATTATATTTGGAAAGAAGTGTGAAAGAAAAGAAGGTTTAAATGATTTGCATACTTAAAAATAAAACAGACAATACTGAGAGATGATTAGACACCACCAAAAATGATTCATTTTATTCTTATTCCTTATATTTTGCACACTGACTTCAGGATAAGCTTTGTTATCAGCACATCCAGTCAGGCCAACAAATTAACAAGCCAGATTCTGCCTTGATGAAAACAGATTCAACTCACTGATCATGAATGCTCGAATTTCCATGTATTCATGTGGCCACGTCCGAGCAAACGTTTTAGTGATGTTTTGTTTTATTTGTCTCTCTGCTTCTGTCTCTGGCCAAGGAGGCAGCAGCTGAGTGGTGTCATTGTCGGAGTATAAATCAGAACAGAGGCGTTAATGTGATATTTTGCCTCGGCAGACAGAACATGAAAACCTTGTGCTTCTGAATTTGAGGCCAAGGCTCTATCATCAATGCACATAAAATGAATAAAATGTTCCATGTCACAAAACGAGCAGACATCTATTGTGCAAATGACAAGAATATAGGAAAGGAGGAGTTTCAAGTTAATTTTGACTTGAAGTTAAAGTTGACGGCTGGCAGGTTGTCAGTGTAAGCCGCTGACTTACTTGTAAATCTTCCTCAAGCTGATTCTTATTCATCTTTATTTAAATTGTGGAAGGAGGTATTATTTACAGTCGTGATCTGGCGGAGTAGATAAAGACAAAAGCAGAGCTGAGAGTGATCCAAAATATAAAGCTCTCTCCCTCGACTGTTGATAACTGATTAGCTCTAGCAGATAAATATCTTGTTCTGCAAAACATCAAACGGACGAGAGGAGAAAAGAAACTGCAGCTTGCTTCCTTTGCTCAGGTTTTCTTGGATTATATAAAAACTGGGAATAATGATCTCCCAATCTTCAGTTTGCCTTGTAAACCCTGGAAGGGAGTTGAGCTTTGATCATGCGGTGTATTTCACTTTTTCATTGTGAGCTCCAGCAGCCGTGTCAATTTCTGGGTTCTGTTCCTTACAATTCTTAGAGTATCTGCAGACAGGTTAGGAGTTAGGAGTTGTTAACTTTATAGGCATGTTCATGTAGTCTGAGAGGTAAACCGATGTTTCTATGATTGTGTATCTGTCATTTTTTATTTGGAAATCCATATCTCTATGTTATGAGATCTCAGTGTAGGCCAGTCAGTGTCCTTAGAATTAGAGGACAATAGCCTATTTTGATCTTTAGGGGGAGTGTGCCAAAGATTGTTGTTTATCAATTAAATTTTAGATTCAGGAAAACTGAAGCATAATTAATGTACTAGTGGCTCAATATGATCTGGGGCTAAAAGTATGAACTATGCTAACAGCTCTGTAAGCATATACAAGGTGATGCTTTTAGCTAAAAGCTAACATTGGCACGTCAACATGGTCTCATGGACTACAGAGTTGATGGTTCCTAGAGACAATGCTAACATGCTGATGTTTAGCCGTCACACATTTTATCATGTTCATCATTGTTATTTAGCATCATAGCATGCTAACATTAGCTAATTAGCAGTTTGGGGTGTGATTAAAGTCAAGAATCAGTATTTGTCAAATTGAATCCTGAGGGAGATGTCAATGCCTGCATCAGATCTTGTGCAAATCCAGTTTGCCATATTAGCACAGAAATATTTGACACCTTGCCGGTGGAACGTTGAAGTGAATTGTCATATTAAGTTGATGATGGTCAGGAGATTGTTAAAGTCATTTGAAACCATCTTTTGGGACCATTTATACAAACTTTTGTGGCAATCCATCTAATAGCTCATGAGATATTCCAAATTAAACAATAAATATTGTGATCCCTAAACAGGACAGTGAAATGGAACACCTGCCATTTTTTTGACAGTTACAAAATTCAACTTAAATTTTCTCCTACATTTCTCTATCATTTATATTCTTTGACAGCATGCTGAAATGTGCAAGCTCTCCTTATATCTACATGTAAGGCAATTTCTGCAGAATGCACGATTAAGTATTCACATCTATTTGATTGACAACTGGCAGCAGCTAAATGTGTCTCTGTCAGATAAATGTTTCTGTAACCTGGGTAGCTACAATCCTCCCTGTCACCCGTGTGCAAAGTAATTGATTATGTTTTTATGCCTCCTTAAATGTATGCTGCACCTCTAAATATAACACATACATCTGCCGTAACCCAGTTGCCAGCATGGTAAGAAGCATCAATCTTAACCTAAAAGTAAAAACACCTGCTATAGCTGATACCAAATGTTCCAGCAAGAAATGTCGAACATATCGTTCTGATCCCAGCAACTTTTGGAATATCAACCACACGGAACAGTTAGACAGCAGGGAGGTTTCGCCAAAACTGACTGTTGTACTGTGACGGTCTTCTCTGACTTGGTTGGCATGCTAACCTGTGACTGAGCAATGAGTGACGGCTCAAGCAAAGCTCGCGGCCATCTGTGTTTCAGTTGCGGGACATAACATTTTGTCCTCCAGTGACTCACTTTGAGTCCATGGATCAGAGAAAAAAGCTCAGGGGAACAGAAATTGCAGAAGAGGAAAGAAGTCTTATCAATTCTGACCAACTGTTTGTCACTTGAGTGAACTGTCAGGGGACTTTTTGTGTACATCTATTGGCTGTGCTGCAATGAGGTTTAGTACTCCAGACTTCCATTCTATCAAGCTGTTTATCTGGTGCATAGTCAAAATAAAATGTCTCAACTACGGAATAATGTCCATATTAATTGGTCGGTAACCGCAGTAATACATTGTAAATGAGAATTATGACAAACTTTAACCAAAAACTTCACTGGATTAGAGCAGAGGCCAGATTGGCACCAACTGTGTCAAATGTACAGTTGAGCTATTAAAGCTAAACCCTGGAGATCAGGTTTAATGAAATAGAGAATACTCATGATAGATCAATCATTGTGATTCCAGACAAGGAATTGTGTTAAATATATAAAGATATAATTAAACATTGGGAGGAGCAATGGAGATGGTAAGAGCAGGTTAAGATGCAACAAGCTAGGCTAGGAGGAAGCATGTAGCTTCAGGTGTAGAGCTCTGCAATTGTAAACAATGTGTGTCCAGAAACACACAATATTTAAAAGATTAAACACTTTCCTGTCATGTGCCACACCAACCAGGTCACAGCAGGAGGCTTATCAAGGTACTGGACTTTTTCAAGGTGAAATCACATCAGTACATATCCATCAGATTCACTGTCATGGAATTCTTGTATGTGGACTTAATGGAATCTGCCTGATAAAACTCAATTACAGTGACCTTTTAGATGGACACCGTGCAGATACAGAGCTGGAAATGAAGCGTAGCATCATCAAGGACTTCAAGGAACCAACGGAGGTCCCAGTTGTTAAGAAAACAGCAGCGGCGAGGATCTGTGGTGACTATAAATGGCTGAATGTGGCTGTGAGGAGGGGGAGGTTAATTTGGGATCCCACAGATGACATGCTGCCATGGCTGGCTGGATCCTGCATGCTTTCACTGCTTGAGGTGACAAGTGGCTTTTTGAAAATTAGAGTGAATTAGCCAAATTGACCTCATATTGATCATACCCATGGGGAGATAGTTTTTCAAGTGGCTCCCATTTTGGATTTTTGGATGATATCCTCGTCCATGGCAGGGATCCAGTAGAGTGCAGGCTTGAAGCTCAATGACAGACAGTATTGGCTGTGCAAAAAAGAAGAATAGTTGAGCTACCTACGTAACTAGGAAGACAGAGATGTCTTCCATTTGGGCCTCTGAGGTATTCTCCACTTACTTAATGTATATGGTCTAGACAGCTTCATAGTTTACCCAGACCACAAACCGCTGGTTCTTCTGATTAACAACAGACACCTCGACACAGTTCCCTGGGGTGCTAGTGCCTGCTCATGCGTCTGATGAGATACAGCCCCACTGCAGAGTATGTGCCAGGAAAAACACTAACAGCAGCAACACCCCGTTCAAACGCCATTACCAGTGATGCAGAGTCTGAGGATGCAGCTCACACAGCATAGCCTGTGCTAAACCCCATAGTGAAATGGATCAAACAGGTTCCAGGATGCACTATGAGCTGCAGGTGGCGATCCAGAGTATGTGAGCAGCGTTCCAGTTCAAGTGACAGCATACCACCAATTCGGTAATAACCTGTCAACCTCTAAGGAACATGGGCATCGCACTTTCATCCCACACACTATGAGAGGTGACGTACTCCACTGTGTGCGATGGTCCGGGCCGGAGAGTGAGATCCAAGAGCTGAATGTCCACAGACCAGACCAGAGCTGCTTGTCAGAGTCCATTTTCTGGAACTTTTCCGCTCAGCCTTTTAGTCATTTGTCTGGAAACTGTGTCAGCGAGCTCACGTGAGAATATAACAGGAAAATTCGCCTTGTGCGACTGGGCGGGTTGATCACGTTTCTAATACAAATATCTCCTAATGAAGAAGCCTCAACAGAGAGGAAGCAGCTTCTTGCAGCTTTCATTGAAATCACAGTTCGCATTGGTGCAGAGAGAGTATGCACTTCGACAACACTGGATTAGAAGCAGACAGGATTCACTCGGGACTCAAGGCTTTTTTCAGGAGGCAGCTCTGGCCGACACAATCCAAGCCAGAAAGTCTCTAATGCAACACTAACAACCCGATCAATGAGAGGTCAGCTAAGTTTGAACTAACAGGATTGTTGAACTCACATAAGCCTTGTTTCCCTCTGGTATTCCCCTGATCTGACTCTTGAAACCTCTCCTTTGGAAACACGAGAGTTGCTCCTGCTTTTACTAAATAGGCCAAACCAGTGATTAAGGTTATCATATGGCCAACGTATGAGTCAGCACCATCTGAAAATAGGCATCATGAGCTGTAAGCAGATACTTTTGTCTTTTTTTGCCAGTGAGCACTTCGACTCACTCGGAGCTCATTTTTCAAACGTGGCACTTTCCCATGATTCCGTGTGAAAGGCTGAGAAAACTATAAAGACGAATGACCCATTGTCTGACGGGTCCATGAATTAACACAAACCAGCCTTAAAGTCTGTGTTAATGTGTCAGAGCTGCATCTGCACAATTGCTTCATGAAAAATTATTCCACTTCTACAATGAACTATGCTGAACTTTTGCTCAATTATCTCAAACAATGGACAAACCTCAGCAATTATTATGCGTAGATTCGATGAGTTTCAATCTCACCTGTGTCGATTTTGGCCGCGGAGAAGGCATTCAAATCCTGAGTCAAATTGTTGGTGGGAAATGTCTCTTCTTTGTCCCTGCTTTCTCCCTGAAAGCCGCTGTAATTTCAGAAGGACACCAGATATTGAAGTGATGTCAGCCAAGTCCTGGGTTTGCTCATGATTTTATAGATTTGATATTTGGTTCTTTTTCATGAACAAGTCAAATGACCTCGCACCAAAAAGCAAAAACATAATTGAAAGGTTTGCTGTGCAAGTAAAATATCAGTATTTAAAGACTCAAATAAAAACTTTAAAGGTCTTTGAAGGAGCAGTTTAATCGTAGCAACTCCTGTTTTTTTTCATGCACGTTTTTCTTTTGGTACATCTGGGTAGATTTGATAAATGACAGCACTGATACTCTCCTGATGAGTATTCACAGTATGCACTTAAATGATCCTGTCTTGAAACACTGCATATTTTTAAGTACTTTTCGTGAAATATACAGTAAGTGTATGTATATGTACTGTTTTAAGGTTCAATGTGTCTGTCCTATTTGTCATCAGTGTTTGATTATATAGTGCATGGTGTTTCATTTGTCATAAAGTAATAAGTCAAAGTGGAAGAGAAGCATGATGGAAGTGAAATAGGAAATAAAATGCACCCCAAGCAGAAAAAAAGGCAAATCAGCATTAGTTTATCTCCCTGTTCCTGTTAAACTTAAACAAATGGAAAGAAGTCAGGACGTCTCACATGGGTGGACACTGCCGCTCTCTGCTGCTGCATGTACAGAGATGATACAGCATATCGTCCCCACACACATTTTATATATCACAAGTCACAGCCACTAATGTGAGTGAACACGCTGCACTTTAAGCATAAAATCAGAAATCATAGAGAAAAGGTTCACAACTACTTTACCTTGTGGAAGGAACAGTCCATCGTACATCCTGTAATCCTAATGAAAGAGGCACGTGAGCAAATCACAGACATGGCAAACTGTTGAAATGTGTTTTCACTTGCAGCTTTAGAGATAACTGTTTATCTTGTGAGCTGTTTTTAAGAATAAAATGAACTGTTGGCAGTTTTTAAAGTCTTATTGAATTTTTCAACTATGACTATCCCAAACTAGAAACAGGGAAATCTACAAGACCGTCTATAGCGTCCAGAATTGTGAACATGTACCTTTAAATGACAAAAGAGCAAACTCAATTCTTACTGGTGATTAAGATCATGTGATGTGACCAAAAGCTCCAGAACTACTAAATGGACCTTGAGGCCAGATCACTGTTGTCCACCTCTGTCACATAAGAATAAACTTTGGAGTCTGCTCACTCAAAGCTCCCACAAAGACAGATTTTTGCTTTGGGTTCTGTTCAGTTCATTATTCTTTACAGACTTTGTGCCTCCTGTTCCATCTTGTTTTATTTGTTTGTCATATGAGACATTAGTAATAAGCAAAGTGCAGACGTTCAGGAGTAATGACATGTACGTCCTTCAGAGGTCCATGATCCTCCCGGTGCAATGGGCCACTTTTGCATTTCAGCTCGACAGTTCAATTAAGGATCAGATCTTCACCTCTGAGTCGAGCTGTCACAAGGCCGTTGTGGTGAACGGGCTCGAGCAGGACAGCTGGTGTAGATGTTTCCTGCTCCGAGCCGCTGACAGACTGGGAGGAGACCTCAGGGCAGACCCGGGTCACACCCATGGACTACCGCTTCCCATCTGGACCGAGGTTGCCCGAGGCTCCTACTCATTAAATCTCACCGGTCGCAGCGATACATACTTTAATGAGAATCGGAATTGTTAAAAAAGACTCACTTTCAAGTGCTGACGTTTAATCCGTGGATACACAGAGATACACAGGAGGTCTTGATCATGAATTCACAGTTGAAACACAGCGAGACATCTTGGGATCTTTGTCGTACTATAGCAATAACATACAGGATATTTGGGTCTAATACACAACTACTCCTTATCTGCTGCAGTGTGATCTCTGTGCTGTGCATTCACAGATGATAAATTACCCCCGAGACTCTCCTCGGGTCACGACAAACTTTTAATGGCAAACGAGAGAAAGATAAAAAGCAAATCTGTTCAGCTCTTCTATCAGAACGTGATCATAATATTCGAAGCAGAAACGTTGGCTGATAAAATCTCCACTGAGAGACTTTATGTTGCAGGTATAAAATCATTTATTAGAGTTTTATTTTCACCTATAATGTTTGTTTGTAAGAATCTCAGGGGCAAATAAAATGTAGTAAAGTTGGATTCCTGCTTTTAGGCTCAAGCGAGAAAAGTCCTGATGTAGCATGTAGCTCATAATAATTAAAGATGTTTTTCATTACTGCTGATGAGGTCATGAATATTTAATTTTGTGAATAAATATATTACGAAATAAGTTCAGAAATAAAGCCTTGAGGGTCTTCAAAAGAACATAAGGGAAAATAAAAAGACGAAAATTGGACCTTTAGGGCAAAACACAAAGAATAGATTTATTGAAAAGTCAAACTAAACACATTTCCTCCGCCAAGGTTCTGTTCTCACCTCTGTCCGCATGGATCTTGATATTCAGGAACTGAGCTCCTGCTTCTGTCGATGTCCAACAGTCACCTTGAATTCACTCAAGCCTAAATAACTGAGGCAAATAAACAATGCACATCATGAAACTATAAACTCCACTGCAGAAGAATGATTCTTTTCATCAAGATCTATGTTTTATTCTGGGAAATCTGCAAAAATGTAAAAGAAAGTTTTCCTCACATGCACCAAACTTGAATGGGTTCCATCCTTCAACAAGGTTTTGTGAAAAAAGAAAAATGAACAGGGGTGAAAACATAACCTTGGCAGAGGTAAGAATGTATTTGCCATGTTTTCTAACCTAGAAAGAAACAAACAAACAGGAGAAAAAACCTTTTTAACAACCCTCGCTCTGATGGGATTATCAGAAGAATCTAAATGGAACCAGGATGCTGATCGGCTGATTGCAGTTACAAAAAGACACATTTATAATTCACCGCTCATTCTGACAGCTGACCTGTAAATGAAATCCAGATTATAAAATATTCTCTATTGTTTCAAACCTGAAAAGAATAAAGAACGTACTCCAGAGCTTACAGTCTGACCTGCTGTGTGCTCGTACCTGCCTGTGTGTGAAGTGCAAACATCACATCTCTCCACTGAACTGGCACGACTGCCTCAGATATACTGTTGGCATGACAACCAGCGAGGATTGAAATAACGAGTCACATGACACGGCCAAGGTTGAGCGCAGACAAAGCCAGAGAACATAATCTTTTTTTTTTTCTTTTTCCACAAGGAACGACTTCACAACAGACGGCATTGCACCAACAAAGAGGCCAATAACAAGATGTTCTGTGCCAATTATCCCAGGGACATCCAGGGGGTGCGAGGGGGCCTCCTCTCCCGCACGGCACAGCTGAAGAGGCTGGATATTCCAGCCCGGCACAAGGTGAAGTGTTGGTGAGCCGCTCGCAATCGCTGAGGCACAGCTCCTGGAGGAAAGGTGACAAAGAACGAAAGAAAAATTAGTAGAAATGAGTAAACACAGGCCGCCTGAACACAAGGCTGAGCTTGGGCGTCATGGCAACTGAGTCCCTCTGAATGAGACGTTGGTGTTGCAGCGTCATGTGTCCAAGTAGCAGGGCCCCGGGACGGACATGCTCACGGAGAGCTGGTCCCAGCGAGAGTGTGAGCTATGAGGAGCTGCGGTTATTCACACTATACTGTCCTCCACCCGTCCCCTGAGAGTTTGGAAGACTCAGTGCTACAAGATAGACAAACTTCACTCAGACTTCTAGAGAGATACAAGCTTTTTTTTATACCTTCTACCGATAATTAGCTAAAAGTCTCAGAGGAAATCTGTTGTTAATTAATATGTTTGTGTCAATTAACAACTTTGTCGATCGTGCTCCATCACATCTCATGGAAAACTAGGATGACACTCTGTTGAGCTCCTTCCTCCACCAACTGTCACCTTGAATTCAATCAAGTTGCACCGAATTGCACAAACTCATCGATATTAGTTCCCTGAATGTGACTGACACTTGTTGACACTTTTCAATATTGTCTTTTTATCTAATTGTCTCTGTTTCCTTTGTGCATGTACAGTATGTACTGTGCAGCAGGTTGTACAAGAACATCAGTGGAAAGTGCTGGTGTCTATTTACTGGTAAATGTTATACTATTAATAATGCATCACTATTCTTTCATACAATAAACTGCATGTTGCCAAAATGCAGGAAATCAAATTTCTTGTCCAGGAATATACTGTGGACATGTGGACATGTGGACATGTGGACATGTGTGTATACGGTGCAGCAGGAAACATGATGCAGACTCAGAGGGTGGGAGGTGTTGTCTCAGAGTTTAGGTTGAGTGATGCAGGCGTCAGGTGGAGGCTGGTGTGGGAAGAGGATGTGACTGATGGAGAAGCTGGAGGACAGGAGAGACACACACACACACACACACACACACACACACACACACACACACACGTTGTCATAACACAGCCACTTTTTTATTACATTTCAAAAGAGAGGAGGAGGTTTGACAGAGTTTGCGGAGCCGCGCCTGAGCTGACAAGAGGCGGAAAAAATTGAAGGGTGCTCATTTGTCAGGAAAAACGCTGAGAAAGAAGGAAACACTGAGGCGTTGGTGTGAAGTACATTTTAAAATTGTCTACACAGAAAGTTGTCGCCTTTGTGTTGTGATGATCCAGGATGAAGTGGTGAAGGAGTGGAGAGTGAAACTGGTGTTGGCCCGAACATGAAGAGGGGACTTTTAAACCCTGGAAATAAAGGTTTGGTATCTCCTCCACAGTTGTCATTTCATCTGTGTCTGTCTTTCTCTTGTTCTGTCTTGGTTGACTCGTCGTGACTCGTGAGGCTCGTCAAAGTTTCGTTGCGATGGCAGCTGAGGAAAAGTGTGTAAATCAAGATCTGGGAACAGGAGAAAAGTTCCAGAGACATTTGCATGTGTGCCGGAAAGAAAAAGTTAAAACCCTCATATGACTGTGGAGGAAGGAGCTGGAGGGATGTGTTTCCACTGAGTACACTCATGGAAGAAAAGCTCTGACCATCACAGAATTCCAGATTGATTTACAACAACTAACTTTACAAGCTCAAAATGACCAGCCTCCATTTGAGCCCAAAGACGCCTCATCACAAAGTCTGAAGTACAAGCAACATGTGGATAAGCCAGAGTCTTATAGTATTACTAGTATTATTCTTTGTTACTAAAGTTATGAGAGAGAAAGTTGTGATTTTTTCTAGAATAAACTCATGATACTACAATAAAGTCGAAAACGAAAAAAGTATACATTTTAAAGTTAGTAATGACTTAATATTACAAAAATAAAGTCGTAGTATGAGGAGGGAAAGTTGTAATTTTAGTATATCAGTGTTGAAATGAGGAATGTGGAACATCAAAAACACGTTTAAAATGTAAAATGTGTTGTTATTCTTGTATTGTGATGATATTTTTCCCTTTAACATTGCCATAATACTCCATTATACACACTTTGGCATGAACGTAAAATGTTCAAATTGAGCTTTAGTCACGGTCCTCACAGGGAAAGTGAGTTGGATTAAAGGATTAAAAGAAAAACTTGTGGTTTGTTAAGTATGTTCGACTTTAAGGACGCGTGGCAACCGGCGGCACAGGAGACATCACACAGACAGAGAAGAGGAGTTTCCACTGAAGATCAACCAATTCCTGGATGTAGTTTAGTCAATACAGTGAATCTTAAAAGAAACTGAGCATGTTGGGGTGTCTGTGTGTGTGTGTGTGTGTGTCTGTGTGTGTGTGTGTGTGTGTGTGTGTGTGTGTGTGTGTGTGTGTGTGTGTGTGTGTGTGTGTGTGTGTGTGTGTGTGTGTGTGTGTGATTTGTCAGAACTTGTGTTCTGAAGTGATCTGCAGGAAGAGGGGGAGACAAATTCTAAATCAAGAGAAGAAAGACTCAAAACAACAAAGAATGTTTACAAGTTGTGTTATCTGGTCGTGTTCTGACTTTTGCACATTTACATATAATGTGTATTTTTTCTTTTCCGTAAAAAGTACCAGCGTATAAACATATGAAGAAAGCTTGTTTTTTATACTTGTTTGCTGTATATGTGTTGTATTTGCTTTTTCTTAAAGTTTTACATCTTAACTACTATTCCCCTCTTTCCTTCCACCCTCGTCTTCTCTCCTGGTGCAGATCCTCAGGAGGTAAAAATGGCATCAGGACCCGTCTCATCAACAAATCTCTCTCTGAGCGTCATCTCCCTGGGTTCCTCCACTTGACTTTCATCTGTTCTGCATCCCCGGTGGTCCGGTGACTCATCCCCCCTCATCTGTCTCCACTCCTCCCTGCTTTCCACCATCACTCCACTCGATTTCAATAAGCTAATCAATACATTCATAAGTGCATTAAATAATGCATATAGTTTTTACTTTTTTACACACGACTCTGAGGCTGTTTCTCCTTCAGTCAGTCAGACGTCCTCACATCCAGGAGTTTTTAAAAGGTTCTTCTCTTCATCAATTCATTGATCTTGTTTAAAAAAAGCAGCTGTATCCACAGAGATGATATCCATGAATAATATGTGCTGCCATTCCAGTTTTTAAAGATTTTTTGGGGAGTTTTTCCTCCTGAAGGATCTGAGCACACGGGATGTAATACTCTGGCAGGATTTTTTTTAAATATAGTTGTTTTAAGAAGACGCTAATCCTTAGCTGTTTGGTTACACGGAGACAGTTCACTGTTAAAACCATCAACACACAGCCTTTTTATTCAGAATGAGAGGGCAAATATTGTTGAGGAATCAAATCCAGCCTCTTGAATCCTCACAGAATAATATTTAGCTTTGATGAGCAGCGTCGCCTCTGCTCACAAAGACAAACAGCACAAAGGCTTTTCTCTGCTCTCCTTTGCTGAAGCTCTCATTTTCAAATCTTCTCGTAAAGCTCCATTATATCAATTACAAACTCCCCCTCACACCAAAATCCTCACTCCATTTTCTGCTCTTGGATTAAAAAAAAAAAAAAAAACATCATTACAAATAGAAGCTGGGTGGAAATTTCCAGCATCTATTCTCTTCCCAGCCTCTCAGCCATGTCATGTTGATGCATGGAATTATGAAAGGCAATTTGTAATAGATTACTCCTTTTGTTTGTTTTGAGTTGATGATCGTTTACAAAATTCGTCAGCGTGAAAATTGACTTATTGTGTTTTTCTTTCTCTGGAGAAATTAGAATAAGAATGAAGACACAGTTGTACGTTTTCTTTCACACTCGGCATCGGGCCTCGTGAGAGTGTCGGAGTTGACGAGCAGGGTGTTGAAAAGCCACTGTCGGCTAAATGAAGCTTCCAGTTTCCCCGCTCTAAAGCGTCTCATCCTCCGCCGGTGACACTGAGTCATGTCATTAGTGTAGCTGGAAGCCGAGGGGAGGAAGGGTTCACAGGAATCAAATGGATCCCTGTGGAGAAAGCTGTAGAAGCAGAGCAGAACTGCACCCAACTCTGCTGCCACGTTAAGAGGAGGGGGTTTCTATTAGAGCTGCCGCAGGTTCAGCAAAGATTTCTCTCTGGCTTTGATGAGAAGGATGCAGGCCCGTAATTGAAATAAGGAATAAAGTCATGCTTTCAAATTTGGTGAGCCGGCAAACAAGACCTGAAGAGCAAATAAACAAAAGGTGTGGAGAAAATCAGACTCCACTTACTAACAGACGATACGCTGCAAGGTACTCTGTGCTGTAGAATGAGAAAAGATATTTTCAGTTTATACAGAAGAAATTTGAAAACAAAATTTAAAATTTAAATGAAACAAACAGGACTGAAGTTTCGAAATGATATAACAATGTGAGGAATATACGTGGAGAAAATGTAAAGTCCAGAAAAAGAATTGTGTCCATTCCAAATATTTTTCATATTTGTATAAACTAGAAGTTCCATCAGCTTGTTGCTCACTGGACAGACGTGAGAAACATCAGGACTCCAGACAGACTCTTGATCTATTGGCTCCAGCTCCCTCTGCGACCCTCAAGAGTAGAGATAATGGATGTTTGGATGTTAGGCCTCGGCCGAGGTGTGAGCTCCACTGAGTGTCATTCCAGTCTATGAATTCCTAACAATGAGAACTATCTCTCTGCCACTGTTTTATGTTGCATCAGCGCTTTAAGAGTGAGTGAGACTTCACACTGTCCACACAAGTAAACACACAAAAGTAATAAGAATGTCCTGAGGATGGATGCAATTTGAACAGAAGTGTTTCCTAATGTGGTGTCGTGGAGAGAAGTTGAGGTTTAGTTTAGTTTGAGATCCTAAATAAACCTGGATCCATCACAGTGACTGTATTTGCTGAAATGGAACAATTGATCCCTTTAATCTCGCCACAGACACTAAATGTTTACTCTCTTTTGATCGATGGTGATGTGACTCGCGTAAACTCTGCTGCTCCGATTCACGGCTGAAGCACCGACGCAAATATAACCTACATAACAATTAGTCCTGCAGAGCAAGACAAACCATTTATTTTGTCTTCTGCTTTTTATCGAGCATCAGGGTAACGGGTTCGACGGATCTGCCTCAGCCGGTCGGTGAATGGACTGTGGTTTCAAAATGGGGCCGTGTTCAGCACCGTCTGCTTGTTAAAGGAAACATAGAGGCAGCTTCACAGACAGAGATCAAAGGGCTGAAATAACCCAGAGTACAAGAGACGTATCAATAATGTAGATAAGAAGATATTTCCTCAGTGTTGTGTCTCAGAAACAGGCAGCGGAGACGACAGTGTTTCTCCTGTGTCAGCGTTGTGACTGCAGCGGTGCATTTGTCGAGTCTATTTTCTTTACAACGTTCCTCACGCCTCACCGTCGCCACCTCCTCTGAACATAACG
The DNA here is from genome assembly GCF_024713975.1 of Paralichthys olivaceus. NCBI lineage: Eukaryota > Metazoa > Chordata > Actinopteri > Pleuronectiformes > Paralichthyidae > Paralichthys > Paralichthys olivaceus. Next base: position 13,955,299 of record NC_091111.1, read on the forward strand.
ACGCGTGGCAAAGATGAGGTTGTCCCTTCTGGCGTCTCTAAATGAAACTTCGTCGAGGAAAAAGTAAAGTATGCAGACATGCCCACTGAGCAGGGGCTCCATCTTTCTCATACAGCAGCAGCAGCGTGGTCCTGCAGCTATGCCACATGAGAAATCCAATTTACTCGTCTCCAAAAAACTCTGTTTCCTCCGAGAGTATGATAATCTGCAGATTCAGGAGGTCACATTTTGGAGTAGTTGTTCCCGAGCGTTTGATGATTACATCTGGAAATTGCACTAAAGGCTTCAGGGATGATAAATATATTCAGGTGACAACAACAAACCTGAAGGGAAAAGCAGAGATGTATTCAGACCAACATTAGAACACGTCTACTCATGTGATATAAATACAACATCTATAAAATCATTTGCTTTCAACATGGAGCCTCCAAACCCCATTAACTGGATATTGAAGCTGGCAACTTGATACGTCAGGGACCCAAAATGGCGGCAGTTGGTGACTGAGTGGCTGAATCCAAATGTGAATAAAGGAGGGGCCTCGGGCAGACGTTCACTTCTGGAGAGTCTGCCCAGGGTGAAGAGTTCACAAAATGACCCATAATTCATTGCAACATGGACGTGAGGACTTAAAAGAAGGTGTATAGAAATGAACTTAATCAGAAAGCGGAGCAAATAGCCCTCATTCCTCCGTCACTATCGGTGTTTGTAATCTGATTTATCACTAATGTGTAAAGTTTCTTGGGAGTCAAATATATATAAATAACAAAAACCAGATTCGATGCTGACAGCAGCACTCAGGAGACGTGTTCGCTGCAGGGCATCAATGTCGACCTGACAGCCGCTGTTGTCTGAAACATCAAGGTCCCCATGGCGATGGTTCCTACAGGCGACCGAGCGAAGTAAGGAGAGAGAGTCAGGGGCCACGCAGACCTGAAACATCCCACTGATCATAAACAAGGAGCCGCGAGCATCAGGGCACCAGCCTTGTCCTCCGCAGGCGTCTGAATTATTTACTTGAACATCCCCTTTGAACTGTTGACCTTATATTGAGAAGGTGAGAGCGTGAGGACCGTCCACAAACACACTCTGCTGTCGGTGCTGAAGATGGAGCAGAGTCTCAATGCACCAAACTGAATCTCCACAATCTTTGTTGTGTTGATGTCATGAATCACACAATCAACCTCTGAACTGTTTATTTTGAAGGCATCGAGCAGTCGTGTGAAAAAATTTAAAACACGAGGAAGAATTTTCAACAATGTAAATATGATGTAACTCCACCTGGGCACATTCCTGTGTGTAAATAACTCAGCAACACATGGATGGATTTTCACCAAATTTGGTGGAATTATTAATTTGTCCAGAAAATTCTATTTTTTGTTGATTTCTTATATTTATCAGAAAATTATTCCATCATATGATAAGTTTCTTCATGAAGAAGTCAAGAAAATGGCGTCTTCAGAGTTTAAATAATTCATTTTTTGAGGAATCTGTATCTTGTTGGACTATCGACACAAACTGAGGGTTATATAGACAGAAGAATAATTCACAATCATGTGGTAGAGACAAAGAAGCTAATTAAGTTAATATTTGTTTTATTTTATATCACAGCTAACAGAGGGAATGACCAAGGCTAAGTTTTAATAAATCACACTGCAGCTTCTCTGTAAAGCGTTTTCGCTGGAATACCTCACACAGGTCGGAGTCGAGCAGAGATCGTGCAGTAACATTTTGTTTTCACAGCCCACTTTGTGTTTTAAGCATCAACTTTACAGCTTTTAGGCCGAGGAGCAGGAACCGTTAATGACTCTAAAAGATGTTGAAAATGTCACAGTCACAAAACAAAAAAGAAAATTACCCCCACTGGCCAAACGCGTTCCTCCACCTCGTGTCCTTCTGTGCCGACATTCTCGCACGCACCAGAGTTAATGGAGTAAGAGAATCTGGACCCGCTCTAATATTTACTGGGTTTTTACACCTCGGTTGCCGGAGGGAAGAAAAAAAAAAATCAGTGATTTTATACAAACTTGAGGGAGCAGCAGAAAACCTGAGTGGTGAAGTGATTACAGCAAATGTTGGCGTGCTGAGGGCTGAGGGCTGCGTGTCAGTCGCTGGAGACATCTTTGAAAAAGAAGTTCAATAAAAAATGTCCTGACCTTTTCAGACGACGTGCATCCGCTCTGCCTCTGAAGCATAAATGGATCAGCTACAGAGGAAATGATGCGAACAGGGAACAGGCAACCAACACATCAGAAGTGTTTTGGGACTCACTCCACATCCGGCCCAAATTAGTTTTGTGCTGTTTGGGCCAGAGTCATTATTCACCACACGGGCCGCTTTAGGTTCACATCCAGTGTAACACTTACCCGGAGTCCCACATGACTTGTTTTAGGATATTTGGGCAACATTTACTCGTGGTGCTGCATTACTGCCTGAAGTGGCCCCCATCTGTATGCTATCGCTAGTAGCAACTAACTACAGAATACACAGCACTGCAGTACTACAGCCCGTCAGAGACTGTGGTAAAGTTTTGTTAAGTCTGACATCAAATGAAAAAAAGAATTCTTTTTTTCTGTCGTATAAATTATTCACGGGCGCTTTAATATCTCCGGGTGAATAAAATCGTCATGGGAAACACATCTGAGCGGACAGACCAATTTATGTGAAGAGATAAAAAGAAATTAGCTCCTGAAAAATACTTTGGGTGGAAGATACTGTTTCACTGATCAGCACGATTCCAAAGATAGAATAGAGAAAAGGTCATTGTTCGTCTCTCACACTGTTGTTCACTTTTTACTTGGGAATGAAAAATGTACATTTCATGTTGTTCTATTGTAATTTTTTTATTTATATATTTGTATTTATTGTTATATTTGGTTTCTTCATTCACCTGGATATATATTTACGTTTTCACTAACACACCACAGGAAACTCCCTGTGTGCGTGTGTGCGTGTGTGTGTGTGTGTGTGTGTGTGTGTGTGTGTGTACTTAAATGATTCAACTGACGAACTGCATTGTGTCCTTTTGCAGAGAATCAAATTGTGTTGAAGGAAATCAGATGAATTGTTCTGCATCTAAATCGTATTGCATCGCATTAGTAATAATCTCTGACCAGTCTGATTATTGATCGAGATGCGTATCACTGTGGCAAATGTTTTAAATCCAAGCAGGTCTGATTCATGTACACAACAACGCCCCCTTGAGGCCCAAATTAAGTGATTCTCATGCTAAGAAATTGAAACACTCCTGGACACTGGATATTACCCACGATCCCTGGCTACCTGAACTACACCAAACAATGTTTAGGATTCTTCATATTTTACTTATTTACGAGTCTTGTAGATGAACGCTGGTTTGGAGAAAAGTTTTTTAACTGCTCTACAGTTCTGCATTTCTCTTGAACTCGTACCCGCTCACTAGAGTTGCCAGAGCAGATGTTCAGGGTGACGAGTGGAAATGAAAGAGGAAACATTTACTCTGTTCCAAGTCGGTGAACCGTCAAACTGATGTTGAAGCTGCTGTTTCAAGTGTTGCTTCAAGATGGAGGAGTCCTCTTTACCCACTGGGGCCAAACCTTCAATAGAACCCAAATTGTGACAAGTTGTTTTTTAATAAAAACTGATTTTCATTCTCACGTTAACCTCAGTGTCACGTTCATTGTGAGTGAGGCAGCCTCGCTCCACCGTCGTCACAGACAACCACCTCGTGACTTCTGATGGAGACGGAGGAATCAGCTTCATCACCGTTCGCCCCAAACGGCAGCGATTTGTTTCCACGTAGCATCACGCCTGAGAAGAGCTTATGAGAGGGAGAATCAGAGATAACTGATTTTTGGTGTCAGACGCCTCCTCGAAAAATGTATGCAATTAAATTTCTAATTTCACTGGGGCCGGGTCAGAATTGTCTGACTTCATTATCAAGATCAAAATTTGTTATTCAAATTGGGCTGCATCCATAATTAATTCACTGTATTCACTCAGAGGCGTGTCCACTGAAGTGAATTCTAATCGTGATGCTTCGGTTTGAATGAAGAGTCGTTGATGACCAATCTTTGAACTGAACAAAGTCTGCTGCGATTTCCACCATCCTGACTTCAGAGGGACGTCGACTAGACTGTCCCATTTCAAAACCTCCTTCAGCTGCGTCCTTACATCCCCATGAAACTGAGGCTCCGTCGGGTGGATACCTGCTTGGTTGCGACCTCTGAAGGATGCAGCCCCCAAACAAAAAGATTTTAAAGACGTGTTTTGTGTGGGTTCACCGCACCTGGAATCCAAACTAAAATCACAGCACGTTTTCAGTTTGCGACTGTTGCTGGTGGCTCCAGCCTGGAATAAATACTATGATTAAAAGCATGAATGTATATTTTACTATTCTTTTCAACACGACAACAAATGTCATATGGTTTAGGTGGGTACAGACAGACAATGTGTGAGGACACACGCTGGTTCAAGCTGCACAGAAAACCTGGTCCTGCAGCACTGATCACAGAGAGAACAGCGTAAAAGCATTATTCAAAACGCAGATAATATTGAAATGATAATGGCCTGGAAATCGTCTCTGCTGATTTAATATGCTCGAGCCTCTTCCAGCCTCCAACACCTGAACAAAGAGAGAGAGGGCGAAGAGCCGCATAATCTTCCCTGCACCACCTGGGCCCATGCAAAAGCCACCGAGCGTGTTTACACTTCCAGATCCGTACAGTGGCAGCGATCCCTTCATGCCTCCTGCACTCGGGGGAACACACACACAAGGAGAAAAACACATTATTGATGTTTCTGGGTGTGTTGCAGTGTTTTCGCGAGTGGTGAATGATGCAGGAAAAAGAAAACCTCCTTTGCCAAAAAGAGCATTTTACCAAAGGGGAGGTTTTGGTTAGGATGAGTTTGAGAGGACGGAGTGTGAATCAAGTGGGTGTCATTTATGGAGGGAAACAAAAATAGCTGTAAATGCGTCTGATGCACCTGCTGAGTGAACGGCCGCATCTCAGGCTCACGACATACAGGTGAGCGAGGCTTTGATGGGAATCAGTACGGCTTTCATGTGCAGCCAGAGGGGAAGAGAGCCCAGGGAGTGGAGCTCATCTATCTCTGCCATACCAACAGTCGCCTCAGGCACCAACTCACACTCACAGGCTTTGTTCCACCCTCCTGTGTTAAACTCCACTGACTCGCATTCATCCTCGAACTCCTGATCTAAATTCTCCCCGCTGCATGACGAAGCACTGTCGTCACCCTCGTCTTAAAATAAGCACAAATTTCTGAGCTCTGAAAACAAGCTGCCACAACACAACTGCTCTGTAACGCCAGACAGAAAAAGATGCATTCACTTCAATTGAATCATTCCAGCAGCAGCAGCAGCAGCAGCAGCAGCCTGGTCGGCTCCTCAGAGAAACTGAAACAATAAATTGAAATGTTAATTTGCTCTGATTACAGCCAAAGCCGAGTCAACGAGCCAACTCTTGTTACGAGTCAAGCGAGAACATCTTCTCTACGAAATGGTCAACGTGCAGATGGGCGACAGACCTATAGCAACGCTGCGAGGAGGAAAAAAAAAAAAAAAAGGTTCCCTAGCAACAAGGTTTTCCAATGGGAAGCAAGATGAGCACGTTTAAATCTGGGGGGAAATTATCTTCATTTTCCCGCCCTTTGCAGGGAGGGCAGTGGTTAACAATGAGAGTGCGGTGAAGAGCAGACAGATGCTGTTGCCAGAGGACCCTCCAGTGGAGCATGTGGCTGCTGCGATGCAGGTCGATGAGTTATTGTGTGAGACGTCCTCTGCAAACACACATTTCCTCACACAAGGACAATGGGAAAGGTCTAATCACATTTTTCCATCAGGAGCTGCAGAGAAATGTTTCCCTCCATGGAAACGATTTCATCAATGTTCATTTGTTCTCAACTGGTTTCTGTGAAGGTCTGCGGAGGGTCGCGACATGACACAAGGAACAGTGAGGTGGATTTCTAATAAAATGGTGAAATAGGGCGTTGGCCGTTGTGGAGGTGTGAACTCGGAGCTCACTTGTTTGTGTGGTGAATGATAGCTATTTAATAGTGATATTAAATGTGAGCTAAAAATAAAGAATGGTTTGATAGAGGGTTCCAGCAGATTTATCTGAAATATTTTTAATGCTTTTATTAGATTATTTATTTACTCTCACAATTCTGTTGTTTTTTATTTGATAAAATTGGAGCATTAACATAAGTTGTTTTATATAAATCTATCTATATTATATAGAAAAAATAAATATGTATATTAAAATATATATTCAAAATATATAATAAATATTGAAATAGTAGAAAATTGCATAATAAACATAACTTTCCTTGAGGTCAAATCCGTCTTGGCTCCAAACTTCAGACTTTGCAAAATTTCAGATTCACCCAGTGACGATTGCGTTGGGCCGAACTACAGTCGACTGACCAGCACTTTGGAGCTGAATTAAAAGTGCAGATGAGAATGTTGCAGAAAAGACAAACACAAGATGAACCACTGATGAAACAGTTGCACAGCTAAGGACAAAAACTGTCCAAGAACAGAAACACAAACTCTGAAATTACGAGTTTCAAAAGAATGAAGATTATTAGTTACGACCAAAGTTGCGATCAGCAGATGTGAGCCACAGGCTGAACGTCGCTCTCCACCTACACCGCCATCAAATCTGCACATGCAGTGATATCTCCTGGGAGGATTGACTCTATCTTTATGATTTGTTACAGACACTTCTTTCTTTCATTTGTCGACCATCTGCAGCTTGAGTGTTTTTATTGCTTTGTATTTTGTTGAGACTGAACGATCATGTCCTCATCTCTCCACCCGCCCGTGTGGCCTTCAAAGCAAAAGTCCTCACAGATGGACAAAATCTTACATAAGTAAAGAACTGAGATCCAGACTCCAGATCTATTTGATCTGAAAACATTTGGCTGCCTCCGACTGATCATCAGCAACGAAGTTAATAACTTAACTGAACCCAGAAGCAGAATCCACGCAGCCTTGTGTTAATCTATAAATAAGACCTCTGATTTGTGAAGTGCTGTTTCCTGGTTTAAATACATTACGACGGGACAATGAGCTTTGATAATGTTTACTCCTTCTTCAGTACAAATTAAGGAACTGGTGGACAAAACACAAACAAGGTCGACACTGGCAGGTATAATTTGTAGCCATTATAACGTCCCTGTTGATTCCAATTAGCTCAGATTTTAAAAAAGATAAATAGAAAAACAAAACCAAAAAAAAAATAAACTAAGCATCATGAATTCCATTTTAATAAGAACACCAGCAGTCAAAGCTACAAAGAAGTCTACAAGGTAAATGAATGATGCTGAGGCAGTCGATGAAAGGTTTCTGATGGACACGCTGATCTAGCAAATGTGTGGCGGGTGAGAAAGCCTTGAAACGTCCGTTTCTTCCGTCATTGTGATGATGAGGCTGGTTGACGTGGATGTACACAGTGACTGTGGAGCAGTCCAGAGAGGCCCCCCCGGGCGTGGGCTACGGGGTGGCCCGGTTGGGTCTCTTTGGAGGGGGAGGGGGCATTAGCTCGGCGTCTGGGTCTGGCGGGTGTTTCCGGTTCTGGGCTTGGAACCCCTGAGCGCAGCGGTCCACATACCCCAGCAGGACTTCCTTAGTGACGGGCTCCCGGATGCTTTTACACACAGCTGGAGGGAGACAGAACACACACACAGGAAATTACTACATACGTGGTGAGAGCAGTCGTCTTATCACAGGCAACGACTTCAAACTGTTTGGAAAACCCCTTCACTAGACACTTTTCAAACAACCCTCCACCGAATTTCATGGAAATAGGATGAGTAGTTTTTGGCGCAGTCCTGCAAACTAACAAAAAAAAAAACCTGACTCACCCATGGCTGTCTCGTAGGAGTTGGGGAAGCTCTTGTCCACCCGCTGCCTCATGAACACCCAGGTGTTGTTGGCGAAGGTGCACTCGATGATCTTGTTGTCGTACTGTCTCAGCTCTTTAGTGGCCTGTGCAGACACAGATAAAAAGGAGATAACGGTTTGTACTTTTACAAAAGACACAGAAAGACTCATGTACGATTATAAACCGAGACGGATTTTGTCTCAGTGGGACGCAACAATGATGATGATGATGATGATGATGATCCGGAGGCGTTACTGCCAACAGCTGCATAACAATTGAACCTGCAGTTTCAAAAAACGATATAAAAATTCTGAAACTTATTATCTTTACTCTGCAGCAGTTAAGAGGCACATCGAGACTTCTGGGAGCTTTGGAAATCAAAATACAATAAATGGAATTTACAAATCGGAAAGAAAGCTACAGGGAATATGAAGTTAAAAATCATGTTGGATCAGATAAACAATAAATGTGAAGCCCAGTAAGATGGATTCTATTGATTCTGGGAACAGCAGCAAACAAAATGTGTTAGTTTGACATTTCTGCCTTTTTAAATGGTTTGAGGGAGAAAAATAAATTAACCAAAATAAACCAAATAATTCTCAAAGGGGAAGCATCATTACTTTTTCTCATGTGCACACTTTAAATGATTCCCATTAATTAGTGTCAACTGTTTTTCACCACTTATTCAGTCATGTGTTTTTCCCTGGAATTTGTAGCAGAGATGGACAAAACCACAGATCAAGCTGATGTGACGCAATTAAAAAGGAAAACAAAATGAACATCCTCGAATAAAATTGTGGGTTTAGTTGTCGGAAACATTTCGGGTTTTATTTTTAGACTTTTAAATGAAGAATTGTTACATATTGAGGCTAAAGCAGTTGTATTCGCTTGTCTTTATCTATGTGATTATAAACCTCATCGATGCAGAACAGCAGCTCAAGCTCGTCCTAATTATTACATCATATTCTGCCTTGAAAACAAAATCAACTCTACACGCTGAGCCCAATGTGTCACTGTTGAACTGGCACACGATACTGAAGACTGAAAATGAGTCAAGGAAGACATTTGAGCATCTGTTGTTTGTTTGTCGAAGGAGTCACTGAGAATTCTCGGGACTTGGAAAATACACATCCCAGAGCGACCGGGAAGCAAAACGTGCAGCTGAAATATTGTAAGCGTGGATTTTTAAAGAGACTCCAACTTGAACACGAGTCACTGCGATGTGCTCGTCTGTGATTTTTCATAAAAGGATTGGGTGAAGACCCTGTGGACAAAGACGGCTGACCTCCGGGGTTCAGTGCGAACACATGACCAGCCGCGAAGGTCAGAGCGTGAGCGCCGGTGCCAGGAAGGCGTCGGTGTTTGGCAAGTCACAAAAAACCACGAAGGGAGAGCTTGTCTGATCCTGTGTGTGGGACATCTGGGCTCCCAGTGGGGGTCGGAATCACACAGGAAGCAAGAAAAGTGTGAGGAAGGCCGACACAAGGAGTGGGAGAGAATACATGCCAACAGAAAGACGTGATAGATACTGGATTTCATATGTGACGAGGAGACACCATTTAAAATATTTATATTTTTCTCCCTCTGATCTCAGTTTGAAGACATTCAGTGCATTAATAACACTGACTGGAAATTACATTTTTCTATTTTGGAGAAGAGACGGCGGCCGGTGTGAAAGCAGCGACAGAATCTCGAAGCTTTCCTAAAGCCCGAAGTGACACGCTGCCAGGAAACTGCAAGGGGCCGCACAGGCAGGCGGAGACCGCGCTGCCACAGGCTGGGATCTCTTCCTGCTGGTGAAGGGTGACATGTTGGCTGCCATTCTTCATCACCACTCGGTGCTTAATCCGTCCAAATCGATATCATTACCACGACACACGTGTGCCACCAGTTATCATGGACTTCGGCTGTTGAACTTTTCATCAGCCGCAGAGAAGAGGAGCGTGGTCTCTGCTTTGTACTCCAATATAAAGATCCTATTTGTTTGTCATGTTATGATTTATTGAAAAGAATAAAACAGAGGGATTTAAAAATGATGCAAGCGCTCATTATAGTCTAATTCTACTTTAATATTTTGACTTTGTTTCGAAAAAAATTCAGTTTTATGTCTGAAATGAACAATTCCCAACTACACATAATCACCTGATGCTTTAAAAAAAAAAATGTTTTGGCTCAGTTTCTTTGTCGTCAGTTTCTTAATATGTGGAGTGGCAGCCACACACAGACGTTTTGACTTGTCGTGCCATTAACAAGCCCTATGATACACCGGAGACCCGTCTACGCTGTTTAATTCACATTGCTCAGCTAACGGCAATAATCCTGATCCAGTGGTACAACTGGCTATCAGTGTGTATTTCCTTTGTCATACGTTGTTTGCCTCAGCAGGTACAGAAGAGACGGGCAAAGCACAAATATTACAGATTATATCTCTAAGTGGTCTAGATAATGGATTGAAAATTGGATGCTTTCACTTAAAGTAAAAGTTATAAACGTAAACTTCTTCTGCTACTTAAGAAGTAGGTCCCGATACTTCCTCCACCACTTGTTATATTTAACAGCATGTCAAGGTGTCAAGGTTGGAGTGCATCTTCAGCCGAGGCCACAGCATCTTTATTTCAGCTCAGACAACAGCCTACAGAGCACTGCCACGGCCAGACAACTCATACTGGGATCCTACAGGTGGTTGTTTTAATGAGAAAAGCAGAGGGTTTTGACTGCCAGGAAATATCTGGTCCCAAACTCACAGCATCTCAACCTGAATCTCACCCTGAGAAAGGGAAAACAGGAACGACACATTAAAAATAAAGTTTTGCTCATAGAAAAACACTGAACAATCACAGTGTTGTGTCCGCTGCCTCATGCAGCAAGGAGGAAACTGGGACCAAAAACAAACAACTACACAAGTTTATGACATCTGACCTTTTACCAGCCTCAGCACAACAAACACAGTCAACCGGCTTCTTCGTCAAATATTAGAATCTGTTCGAGCTGTTGTACCAGGACACTGCGCCACAGCTTATTAAAACATTGGCAGAGATACCGACACGGACAAGCTAACATTCAAAGTTTGTAATTTCCTTGAGTAGCCATATTTTTTTTTCCTGAGCCTGCCTTTGTTTTTCGTTCCAGAGTTAATCAGAAGCGGCCCCCGAGGTCTGCGACACGACCGCGCTCAGGTCCATTTCAATAAGAAGAGACTAGATGAAAGAATATATAAGTAGAGAGGGGAAAGGAGATGCAAGAGGTGCGAACACAAACAAACACTCCCTCCGCTGATGGAACCCATCAAAAAGAAATTTCAATCTTTAATATATGCTTTCAAACAGAATACATTACGCCTTCTCTCCAGTAAGATCAGCTCCCACTAAAATAAGCACTAGTCTCCTGAATGACCCAGCAAACGGTAAATTGTAAAGTTCAGATAAATGCTGCATCATATAAATGTAATGACTACCAATTACAACACCAGTCCGACGACCCATTAAATGACGTCAGCACCGGGTCCCCAGTGAACATGCAGAATCATCTCATGTGTTCAGACTGACTGTCACGTCCGGACCGAAAAACCCATCACATTAACGTGTGTATCTGTCACGTGTGGCAGTTACACAAGAGACAAGACGACAAAAATCTCCACAGACTTTCAAGACACAACCCGCAGCAGCGTTTTTACCTTTTACATTTTAAATAATGAGGTTGTTTGTTGTGCCGCATCATTAAGCGTCTTTTCCTTCATGTTCTGTGGGCAGAACGTTCAATTACTGTCAGTCATTTTTTTTTTTTTTTTATATCCCGGGTCTTAAATAAAAGACAGAAGCAGTGGGCAACAAAAGTCATAAAAAGTTAAGAAATTTAAACTTATGTAAATATTCACCAGCTATGACAGAGCTGTTTTCACCCTGTATATGTGTAAATGTGTATTTGTGTGTGTATATTTGTGTATGTATATATATATACATATATATATACTCATTTTTGTGACCCCTTTAAGATCTTTTCCAGCATAAACACTGACCAGGTGAGGACCTGTGGATGTCATGGGGACCAAAGCCTGGTTCTTATGACGCAAAACGTCATTTCTGAGGTGTGTGTGTGTGTGTGTGTTTTTGACAGTGTAGTCACAAAACGTCACAGGTTTGCAAAGCTGAGGTCAAAATGAAGGTCTGGTTTGAAGATGGAGTGTCGTCCTTGTGAAGTATGTGTGTTTGTTCCTGTACTTATACCTTTGTGAGGACCGTTATAAGCATAGATCCTACAGTGTTGGTTAAGGTTAGAGGGAAGATGTGAATTGTGGTATGGTTATGGTTAGAGTTACAGTACTGCTAAGGGTGTTCACAATGAATAGAAGTCAATGCAAAGTCCAAATATGGATAGCTGCGCAAACCTGTGTGTGTTTGCACGTCAGCGATGAGAAGTGACAAACTGAGTACTCATGAGTCGAAGCGTCAACATGTTGACAGGTTGTAGTGTGGCTCCATCACAAGCTGCTCTCTAATTTTAATTTAGCTTCAGTGAGGAGCTGCTACTTTTGATTAAAGCTAAAAGCACTTGGTCTCAGACCCCCTTAATGATGCATGCGAGGTTGTGCAAATTGGGGAAATCAATGAAGGTAAAAAACAGTCAAAGGCGTATCAGCTCTCAGCAGGTGAAGTGCACGCCGCCAAATTCTCAGCGCCTCATCAAAGCCGCTGCTCTTTGACAGAGAGCCGCTCTTATCTCCGTCTCTGATGACTCCACCTGTCAGGCTCCATTCAGATTGTTTATGATTAATGAGCTCCAGTCATACAACGCCGCACAGGAAGCTGACTCAATCAAACTGTGAAACTAAACCTAAATGGGGGGAATCAACAGCCATTACATTTTTAGCGGGTTTTACATATTCTACAAGTCAGACCTGGAAATAAATTTAGTGGTACCTCTTTGGGGGGTGGGACTCTAAATTAATCCTCAATGGAACTATATTTTAACTCCAAAAAACTTGCTTCACTTGCTGGACTTGAAGAGAGACTTTAAGTTAAAGGTATTTAAGGTAACTGCATTAACTTGGAATAATCTTAAGTCTTAAACCTTCAGAAAGAGTAATTTATATCATCCAGCATCACATTTAAAAATGTTTTTTAAGACAGTGAGTTGTGAGTAAAGGGTGAAAAAGGTTTTCTACTGTGTTGTTGTTTTTTTAAAGTTGTGTGTCCAAAAGTGCAGAACAGCTTCTCTGCTCCAATAATAATAATACCATAATCCAAAATGCTGTACTGATGCACAGGCTTTAGAAATGAAACAGACTGTGGAGTTATTTTCTTCAGCGCACCAGAGGTGGTTGATGTTTTGCAAAGTGCTGCAGTGGGTGTCGGTTGGTCTGAAGGTGTGGGCGTATTAAATATTCACAAAGTACTTCACATTTATCTTGAATACATTATTTTGATGAGCCACTTGTGTGTGCACAGCATCCAGGTGCTTCCAGTGGATTCCCACCTTTATCTTTGCGACATAATGTTGTCGACGAATGTTTTCTTATTCAAATGTTTTGTCATTTGTGAATCGATTCAGAATCGTAACTCATTTTCGACCCATTCCCTGGAACTGTTAAACTTAAACCATCATGTTGAAGAAAATGGACCAATAAGTAATCCAACCTTTAAACAAGTATAAATACAATACAATCTCGTCTATTCGTAAGAATGCAAAAGTTACAGCCTTGTGTTATCTTGCACAAATCTTACACACTTTCACAAAGAGACGAAAAAGAAGATTGTTATCACAACGGTTTTCACTATGTGTCGACACCTTGAGCCTGGGAATCTGAATCAACACTGAGGGAGAAAATTACATCTCTAAAAATAGGTCCAACAAGCATGAACGATCAGACAGGTTGAAAACAAGCCGATATTTCCGGTCTACCAGTCGTCTGGTTACACTAAAAACTAGAAGTGAGTGGAACCAAGTCTTTCATCATAGTTTAATATAGAGGAAAACCGTTGAGTGTTTATTTAAAATCTTCCTCATTGGGTCATCATGCTTGTTCTTCTGGACCTCTAGGCTACCTGTTTCTGTGATCCTACAAATCCCTATTTAGTAGCTGATTACAAAGTGATTACAACTGACATAAAACTATTTGGCCATGTAATGCAGTGGTAGAAAGTGCATTAGTTGCAGCATTCAGTAATTAAACCTGATAAAGAGGAAAAATAAGCCTTCAGCCCCACAGGGCACCACCACATTATTACATTTCTTCCTAAGCGAGGAGACATGATCAGTAAATCTCACACTTATATATGTGATTGCAATTTTATCTTTAACATACATTCATTCATATTTAGGTCTGGAAAGACTTTTCCTAATTAAACTTCTTTAAGTAATGAAGTCTAGAAAAGTAAACATTTATGCCCCTGTAGCTATTGACGGTCAAAGGAATTACAACAATGAGATAAATTGGAAGAATTGAGTCAATATAACAGGTTTTCATTAGGATTTCGAAATTTTTCTAATTACAGAAAAAAAGTAGCTTTGAATTCTTCATTCCAACAGCTGCGTGATTTCAAATGAGCCGGAAAATATATGTACGATCGATGTATGTACGATCGATGTATGTACAATCGATGTATGTACGATTGAACAGACACATCAGCGCTTCTAACATGTCAATGAGCAGGGCAATAAACATCTGTTGTGGAACCCTGCAGGCCACAAACAAACACACACAGACTGTGCAGAGGTGGCACTTCATGTCAGATTTATCAGGAAAATTATTCAGGCTGCCAGAACCATGAGTTGCAACGTCCTGTGCTGGCATGCAATTACCATTTTTTTGCATACACGCACTTGGTCTGACTATAAAACATGTTTCACAACAAAAATAGAAACATGGGAGCAGACAGAAGACGACCTCGGGGCAGCAGGTTTCAGCTCGGTCTCGAACCGAACAGAGACTGCACCTTGTTCAGTAACCAAGCTCAGGGCTGATACATGGGAACATACCACATCAGTGACAAGCAGAACTACTTGTTTACTGTGTGTCTGAAGCACGACTGTGGGATAGGTTACACATTCACTACATGTGGAAAGATTTCATACCAAAAATAGCCTGATAGAAATCATAGAACAAAGCTGTCACATGTTCCATCAAGACATGAAGTGAACTCCACAGTAAGTGAGTGTGTATTTCACTATTGGCCAATTGTCTGATGATGTGTGTTAACTTATAAACTCTCTATTCACACAGACGTTATGAAACAAGGATCCCTCAAACATGATCTCATTATTACAGTGAGAGCAGCTGAATAAATCCAACTGGTTCTGACAGTTCAGAAAGACAAAATGGAAAAATGATGAACGTGAGATGAAGAGAGCTCGAGTTTGATTAGTTAATTAATAGTTTATGAGAATGAAATGGAAATTTATCAGCAGCTACTTTGAAAATCAATCACAAATGTAAAAATTTGTAATTTCTACATAACGTGCAATTTCAATTCATCTCAAGCACTTTTCATTATCTATTTCCTGACATTTGAAAGACACTGATTCATCAGTTAATCAAGAAATATTTGATTCAAAGTCTTGGTAGAGTAATCCATGAAGAAGTCTTTTTTTTGGTGTCTCTTGCAAACTCTTCCTAACTAGAACATCAATTAATATTTTATTTTATTTTTGATGACTGACAATCATGTTTTCTATGAATTAGTTTAATTTCCTCATTGTAACAATACAGTTTAAAATAATCTAAATTTCCCAGAGCAAAGAGGTGACATCTGTTTAGTCTAAAACCAGTGAAATCACAGATATTAAATCTATAAAGACATAAACATAGATTGTCAACATGAAAGGTGGCTCTTTGACACTGCTTCAAAAATCGGTTAATTAATCAGTTATCAAAGTAGTTGCGATCAGTTAATGATATAACTGAGCAAACTTGTGTAAATTTACATGTTGAGTATAGGAAAGAGAAAAAAAACAACAGAGTGGGAATCAGGACTTTTTTAGCAGAGCTGATTGGAATTAATTAATAAGACATGCAGGTATTTCAGTTCTAAATACAAATAAAGAGCAGCAGGTCGGTGACATGAAACTGTTGCTGCAATGATTCTGACTTAATTAAAATTATTTATTAAAACACAGCAGGGGTTTCTCTAAAACAAGACAGATAAAGACCTGGGACAGAACATTCACACAAACAACTAATCTAACTGCTACATTTTGCATCTTTGTGTCACAACAGATGAATAAAAAACTATTTTGCCAAAAGTTTAGTGTTTACTTTGCTTCAAGCCTCCAACAAAACTAAAATCTTAATCTACTAGATGAATTCAACAAAACAACACATTTAATTTCTCACCTTCATCTTTGCAAAGGGGCTGTCATAGCTGCCGACGTAGAGCAAGCCGACAGTCTGCGGGATCAGCCTACAGAGATAAAAAGATCACGGTTAACACCCTCAGCACAGGATCTCAACAGGAAAGTATCTGAGTGGTAACAGTGGTGCAGAGAAAAATCAGGACGTCGCTTCCATTTTGCAGCTAGTAACAGAACGGCAGAGATGTGAGATTACACCTATCTGAGCCCTTCTGTCTCCATGTGAAGCTTCATGTTTCTAAACTCAATAAAACGACAGTATGAGCCCATTCAGACACCAAGGCAATAATATTAGAGACTCATGGTATTATAGTGTCTGTCTGAGAGCTGACTGTGAGCCCTCACCGTAGTTCATTGGGGTTTATGTTTACACTTCTGCAGTTCTCTTGTCTCATCCAAGAGCTCACGCCCGACAGATGTCTTAATCACACACTGCTCCCTGCCTCCCTCCACCACCAACATCTCCACTTGCCTGCAGAAGTGAATATTAATGAGTATACAGGCACTGCTTTCATATTAGCAAAACCATTTTTAGAAACGTAATGGGGGACTACTCAGCTAAATCGTCCACCAAACTACCACACGACTTCTTAGTGTGTTGCCACCTCATTCAGAGATTTCAATTGGAGCTGAAATTGGACACTGTCTTCTCCATCTTCCCCAGCCCTCCCCCCGTGTAATGATAGCTAACACAAGCAGGAAGGAAGCAGCAGTAGACATTAAGAGAGCAAAATAGCCATGTAGTGATGGACGCCCAGCAGACCTTTCAATGCCAAGTCTATTCCCATTGTTGTTTCTATTAGAGTACAAATTGTGTGATAAAGACTTCTTCCCTAAAACTGCAGGACTCAAAGCTAGAGCAGTGTGCCGATGACACAGTTTTCTAAAAACAACGCTAATATGTCAGCAAGGCTTTTGCCAGAGGCGGTGGAACAGATGAGGAAACAAGATGAGAATATATATCAGAGTGCTTCAGAGGAACAGACTTCCCTGTTGTCGTTCTCAAGCTGTTTCACTATGCGTAGTTGATATTGCACTCATAATGTCGAGGTGAGGTAGTCCTGCTGTCTTAAATTGCTTTGCAATTTTCCACAGGGTGAGATTCAGATGAGTTATGTTAAAATGAGAGACCTTTCCAGCACAAAACAGTGATAAAAATAGAATCTGACACGAGAGAGTTTTTTTTAAATGAAAACAATCAAGAAGCTTTCAAATGTCACCACATTTAATAAGACCATAATACAAGTATGTTGGTACCTCTCAGTTTCTGCCTCAGTGGCTCAGATACCCTTTCATTAAACCCAGTCCTGTTCAAAGGATCACATTGTGGAGCAAAATGGAACAAGACTTCATCATTTAAAAAAGATTTTAAAGAATTTGAGTTTTGTTTCACTCGTCTGTTTTTTTAATTTAGTTGTATGGTTGTTTTTTTGTTCGTCAGCAGGAATTTGCAAAAACTAATGAATGGATTTCTACAAAACTTGGTGGAAGGAGTGGGACATGGACCAAGAAAGAACTAATTACATTTTGGCACAATTCCGGGTGCATAGGTAAACTTATTGTGGGATGGACCAATGCATTCCTGGTTTGGGGATTTTGGAGTTTTTCAAAGAATTATAATTACACTGTGACTATTTCTCAATAATTCACTTGCACAGTGGAAAATTAGACATTAAAGACCATAAAATATCTTTATTGGATTAAGGCAATTCGACACACTAGGGACATCTGAGACGCCAACTCCAGCAATCTTTGTGTTCATACAACGAAATCTATTCATGATGGGTTCAGAGCCGAATAACTCTGTATTTGTGTTGCAGAATCCTCCCTGTTTGTGCTGACGACTGAAACGCTGCGAGAGCTAAGCTCTCTGGACATCTCAGATCCACTTGCTGTGAACTACACCACAAGTGTAGTGAATGTGTGTCTCACACAAATCCTTCTCTGCAGCTTATTAAAATGGTCTGTGACAATTGTTTGGATCTTAAAACTGAAGCCGTAGAAATAAAACTCATAAAATAAAAAAGAATCAAATTCCCAGACATGATACAGGGTTTTCATAATATTGTTGAAATGGACGCTCTGTTGTAAAATAGATTACCTCCAGTGGCAAAATTCTCAAACACGGAAAAATAAAATAGGGAAAATGAGAAAAAGAAAGAAAAACACTAAAGAAATAGATTAGCATTGAAGACTGATAAAATGGAAAACACACCAAAACAGCCATTTGGGGTCCAAAGCTGGTAAAATCTGATTTGATTATTTCTTAGACTAAATGAAAAGGTGAGCAGTTAAACTGACCTCAGCAATTTTAAGGCGATCGTGAATTTGATGTTGATCACTCACACACTCAGAAAAAAAGTGAGAAATTGTATGTGAACTACCAGAGCAAACACTAGGGTAAAATGTCCTCATGAGTTGCTTGCTACATTATTTGTAATATCATGTGATGAAGAGAGTTTCAGCTGAAATACTGGTGGTATAGACTTTATATAAAAATGAACAATGCATCTCACTTAAGCCCATTTTACAAAAATGAAGCCAGTGCCCAACTAGTGATGTGACAGTATCAACATCCTCCTGATCCAACATGCTCAACCAATCACAAGTCAGTCTTAGCTGTCGTCATGACGTTATTATTTATTGTGTGGGCTGACGAATGAACAGTTGTTACCTCCTTACATGTCTGTCCATCTCTCTCTCTCCCTCCCTCTTCAGAAATCATATTTAAGATAAAACATTTAAATACCTACTGTAACTTTTTTGTTTGGTCTATGTCCCATCCACCAACATGAAGAAGGCAGGCTTTATGACCTATACTGCAGCCACCAGGGGGTGATCAAGACTATTTTGACTCACTTTTGGGGAGCAATCATGTCGTCCATTTTATATAGAGTCTAGGCTAGCAAGAAAGAAAGCTATTACAAGGAAGTGGGGAAGGTAGAACCGCCAATAAAGTGGCCAATAAAGTGGCCAATAAATCTTCTTACGGGACAGACAGACATATCTAGAGTCTACAAGAAGCACAGCCTATGGAAAAATGGAAAACTGACTTTATAGAAGAGGCAACAACAGAAGAGGGGTGGAAAATACTCCATCAAAAGGAATGTACGAATGAATGAATTTCCACAAGCCTCAAAAGCTTCTTTCTTTGGTATTTTTTCTTTATGTCCCTTTGGTACTTCAAGAAGGTGAGTACCTGATTGAGACTGTGGATCTTTTATACAAAATACAGACTAGGATGCTGTAATGACACATGAGTCCACAGTGTAACAATAATGGTGGATGCAGGCCTCTGGAGAGCCGATCCAAGCCAGTCAGACTGTAACACTCCTCCTTTCTGGGTCTTCAATGTCACTACGCACCTAATGAACAATGATGTAACCATTACTCATTGCCACTTGAGACAGAATGCTGGCTCCAATTATCCATAATTCAAGCCATCTATACAATACTCAAGACTGTTCATCTCCACACTTGGGAGGGGCGCTATCACGCTTTATGGAATTGCTTCAACTTTCCATTTTGTCCTTTTCCTCCTCTCCACTCGCACTGCCTCACAATAATCACTGTCTGCCTCCGTGCTTGTTCTCAGAGAAGGTAATAAGAGTTGCAAGGGTGTATGCTTCAGCGGTACACAAAGACGTGCTCAAGGATTTATTGTGTGGGCTGACGAATAAACAGTCGTTACCTCCTTACATGTCTGCCCATCTCTCTCTCTCCCTCTCAGACAGTAACTAAAGGAAAGATTTGAAAACCTACACCGTGTGAGCTCTGAGAAGTATTCCACCTCCTCAAATGAATCTTTCGGGGGAAAATATCAGAACGCTCTGAAAGGGTAACAATAATGGTCTGTGTTCTCCCACACAGAGACGAGTCAAGAAGCTGACTAACTGGCCTGCTGGCCGGCTTTGGAGTACGATGAGTGACTGTGGCCTGTTTTGATCAGCTCAGTCTGTTGTTGGGGAGTGGTGGCAGGCTCGCTGCTACAAAGCTTGGACAGTCACAGAGGTCACCTGGCTCTCAGAGGAAAAGACAGCTTGACCAGTGAGCTGACAGCTGTGGATCTGTGTACTCACACTCAAAATAATACCGACCGAGCTGCAGTAAAGTACACCGAGAGATGTGTATCGTGCTGATGGAAAATAACACTGAGGCTATAACCAAGCTAGCAGCTATCTCAGTTAACTCCTAACATCAGCTAAAATGCTTGGTTGGAATGAAACCACAGTAAATTATAAATGGGCACTTACACAGCGCTTTACAACTTTAGCAAAGTGCTTCATCACCTAATTCCCTCCATAGTTGTTTGGACACATTGGGAAAAAGAAAAGCCTCCCCATGGCTTAGGGTCTATAAAGATTGACAACATGACAGCTTCCTAAAAGTGAAGAATCTGGATCGCCACCTGGTGACTGGCTGCAGTCATAAATCCTGACTCCTGATGGGACATGGAACAAACTAAAATAAGACTCAATGTACACGTAAATGTAATTTTTCTCAAAGATTTCTCTGTCAAGTTTCCAGATACGTTTGGTTTTAATCACTTATTTGATGCTATCATAAAACATCATGATTGACAGCTGAGACTGACTCGTGACTGGTTAAGCATGTGCATAGACAGGACCTCGCAACTGTGGCTTCAGAATCTGGCTCCACATGCACATGTTTATATTCCATATATTTTAGCTTCATATCTGGACAGTGGGAGATGCATCATCCATCTTTATATATAGCTGATGGTCTTGCCCGAGAACATTGGACAGGAGGCACTAGTCGTTAGTGGATGATATGCTCTACCTCCTCAACCACAGCTTCCTTGACATCATACTAAAAAAAAAAAAACCCACCAACCTGCTGAGGGTGCTTCAACCTTTGGAGAACATGAATGTCTGTGAAAAATGTTATGATATTCTAAGGTTGTTGAAATCTTTCAGTCTGGACCAATGTCATCACCTGAACAAATTGCCAGTGACTTCAGATGACAATAGCTGAATTGCTAAATGGACAATCTTCCAACTGGTTTACTATTACATATCAGAAATACATCAGAGGCCTCAAATTACCTACAGGAAATCAATTGTGTTTTTCTAGTATAGAACTGTTTTTCTGCAGAGATGTGCTGTTTACCAGGATGAGGGCTAGGAGAAGCACTGGTGCATCTGAATAATTTATACTTCAAAGAATAATAAACATAAAATGATGGAAAAAGAGAAGGGCAGTAATGTTTTCCCTTGCACATAAAGCTGTATGCATCAAGCGACTTTATGGGATTGCAGATATATAAAGCGAATGGAGGCAATGATGGTGAAGGAAATTCACTTCTGCAGACTGTAAGAGAAACTGAACCCAAAGGCCAAAAAAGAAACACAAGATTCAGTATTTTTCTTTGAAAAGAACGGTTTTGACACCTGCACACATAGAAAATGTTCATGAGTGTCAGTGTGCGTGAAATCCAGTGTCTCACAATATTACAGATGCTATTACATTCATCAAGCAAAGCGTTTCCCTAGCAACTGTGACTTACCCTTCTCCTCCGACTTTAGCGATCTTCAGGCGAAAGTCTACAGAGTTGAGATTGGGGGGCTTCCACTTGAGAATTTCATCACACCTCCCAGCCTTGTATCTCTGCAGGGAAACACGATCCACCCCCCCCAAACAAAAAACAAATTACAAGACAGAAGAAGATGATTTGTTGGGTAAATAAATAGGAAATCTCCTTTCATGGAACACAGGTAACAAATGTGTTTCCACGAGAAGTCCTTTATATTTGTTAACCTTTAACCCCCGCAGACTTAATGGCTGAGTGATTTGTGAGCCAAGCAGAATTAACAGAACAGCATTAGATCTCATTCTAATTCGCCTCCATTGTGATCGTAGGTTAAAATTGTGTGTCTTGGTATCAACGTTAGTCAGAGTACTTGTGAATAAGAATACATTTGGATAAGAATAGATATGTAAATATAATGAGGCTTACAAATTATGATTTAATATGATTGCAATTTTCACACATCACCATAGCGGTTCGCTGTGCAGTAACGTCTCTTTGATTATTTATGCCTGCCTGACATTTAGTACGACATGAAACAAGTGCACTAGAACATGAGAAATGTAAAGGCATGACGGGTGGAGGCGGGAACAGATGACCAGATTCTGTCACTGTCAGGTTGCCCGGTAACAGAAGTCTACTCCGACGAACTGCGTGGAAAATGGACAGGATTCCTCGGGAGGTCCTGCGCTGTCACAACAACATGACCAAATGAGGAGTTCCTGGCTCCACCCACGTATAGTCCTCTGACAGGATAAAAAAAAAGCCTTTAAATCACCATGCAAAGAAACATACAGTGCAGGGACTTGTCAAAAAGAAACCCACTCCTTCTCAAACACAAAGCCCAAAGCCTGAGTTTGCTGCTGAGCAATGCTGAATAGCATGGAAATCTTGCAGGCTGATAAAAAAGTTTTCCAAAAGGCTTTTTCTATGAAGGCCAAAGTCCCTAAAAATTACACTTAAACTCTTTATATTATACAATGCCATACATCTCATGTTGTATGCCATTGGTCAAAGTTCAGTTCAACCAAAACCTATGGCCCCTGTAGGAAGCCATAGGTTTATATATGAATTGTGATGATATAAACTTGGAGTGCGTTAGCAGAATTAAATTCTAAGTGGGATGAGGCCAAATCCAAATCTGGAGCAAATAAGTGCAAGCCGCTTATAACCTTTTTCTCCTCAGACTGGCTCTGAGAGTAATTACACAAACACAGCTGATGCATGCTCATGACATGTACCTCATTTGTCATTGCTGTCATTTGAAATTTTAGACTGTAATCCTTCGTCTGTGTGCTGAGTTTCTTTTTTATTGGGAGCATCATAAACTAGGTTTCTATTTCACGTTTTTCCACCATGCTCCACATTGCCGAAGAATACTCGTCGGTCGGTCCAGTTTTCAGCTCCGGCAGACCAGTCATTGGTGGATGCATCTCTACTGATGGGCCAGTGCAGAATTGTCGTCAGTGAAACTAAAACGACATTTAACCGGCAGTGATTGGCTTAAATAAGTCTCGCTTTAGGGCTGCTAACTCAAAAATGTTGCTCAAGTTTGTTTTCTAAGCTTTTTCTTTTTTACAGTTCATATGCTCTGCCACTGTTTCTATGACTTAATGATGCCCTCGACGTTACATCATGGAATTCCTGTCCTGATGGTAAAGTTGACAATTTCTAACTTAGCAAGCTGGTTGAGTTATAGGTAGTTTGACTTGTTTTAGGTTTAAAGAGAAGGGAACATGAGTGTGGAGTGTCCTTCTGCATTGTCTATTGTGCCGATTTCAGCGTGGGAGGCGCCCTTCATTTCTCTTTTAAAGGCTATTCACCACAGTTAACTAGAGAGCCGCGAAAGAGGGCACGTCTCTTTTGAAGAACATTGACTCAGATGATTTTTTTCTTCATCTGAAAACGTGGGTGTGGAAGGAAACATTCTTCAGTGCAGTTAGTTATGCTATACTGCACAGGCATTAAAATAAACATTTGGGAAATAACTTGCCCACTTATATAGCTATAATGTGAAATGAAACAAAGGAAATCTACAAATGCATTAGGTGATGAAATATTCCTCTTCCCACCGTTGATTGACTACTTGATGAAGGCTTTGAACTAAAGAGAGAAATACCAACTTCTGAAGAGCTAAGATGCAAAATGACGAAGGTCTGCATGGAAAACAACAGCATATGACCTGTGAATAAAGAATCATCCCTGGAGAATCCACGAGGCTCTGTACAAAACTCTGAATGCTTAAATTTGTGTGCTACATTTTCAACCAAAGTTAATTTCACTTTAAATGAATCAAAGCCAGTAGAGCCATAGCAACAACCTTGCGAAAACCCAATCGGACTGCAGATTAAATAAATAGGCAACCTTCATATTAATGTGGAAAGAGTGCTGCCAGTCGTATTCGCGCTTTCATTACTGTTGATAGACTTGTCAATAAGTGACTGCACATATAAACAAGAGCTTTTTATTGAAGTGTCGAGCAGACCTTCAAAACCTGACCTTGAGTTCAGGAACACATCTCTAATCCATCCAAACTCATTTTCATGTAATGATGTTCTATTGCATATAAATTGCTCTTGCTGCGGTTTTGGGATGTGAATTCAGAGGCTGTGATTGAGGGGAAGAAGAACTGAGAGGAATACACACTGTGAAAGCACATGGTGTTGCGTCATGGCTTCCTGAATACAAAGGAGAAAATATAACAAAGAGTAATTGTAAATATCACATAACTATCATTTACATTAAGTCTTTAGTAACGTCTTTCTGGAAATTGCAGATTCAAAAAGCTCATAACCATTTTTTGTGCTTAAAATAACATTTATGAACTAGAGAAAGAGTCTCTTTTCATTTACAGCACATTGACACCGGTGTCTGCCCTTATCATCACAAGCTCTCTAAGCTGACATCTTGGTTCGTGTCTTTTTTGTGTATGAAACCTCTTTTTCATCCTGAGATTTCTGTATTGTATTTGTTCTTTTTCCCCCACTTTGCATCTGACATGTTTTAGAAACGTTATTGAAACACCCACTCACTCACTGTGAATTTTCTGGAAACATGTCTAGGAAGTAACCAATCACCGCTGACATGAATTCTATGTTCTGTTCATATTTGAAGTAGATAAAAAAAAAAGACAGATAGAAGGCAGTCAGGCCCCTCTTTCACACAATAGAGCACAGACATGATATGTCTTTAAATGGCGGAAATCAGATCCAATCTTCTAAATTACCTAAAAATGATAGAAGAACCTGGATTGCTTTTATTAAATATAATGGGTAATCTATATCCCTGACTGCAGCTTGTCAATATCCAATTGTGTACACAACTTGCACACCCTCCCTGTACTGTTCAGTTGCTGTTGTTGTTTCTCCCCATTTTTCCCTTCCCTCCTTCTTTGTGGAAATATATCTCTGCGCCTACAGATCTGTGACAGAAACACTCCATTAGCATCTGACTATACACTGCGACAGGCTCATCTTGCCACTGAACTATTCAGAGACAATATTCAGAACAACTGTCTTGTTGTCTTGTACTTGTCTCTGCTGTTATTTTTCGAGCGTTTGTTTTGCTCTTATTATTGCTATCAGGAGAAAAGGGATGATCATCTATAATTCTGCACATATTCTAACTATAGAAGTGGAGAACATGACAAATTATGCCAGATCCATGCATGGTAAATACACGCTAAATAAATGTAGAAAGTGTTATTCTACTGAGGAAAAAGAATCTTGCTTGGGGATGTGCTTCAAGATGAATCCTTTGATTACAGTTTTTTTCAAAGCCTCATTTCAATAACAGCTTTTTGCTTCCAGGCAGACTTATTGTTTAAGTGTGCAGCGGATTACAGACAAAAGGCTGGAAAAGTCCAATAAATCTGTTCCCCGGAGAAAAAGCTCCCTCTGTTACAGCTCAGACACACTGGCCCATTTGTTTGAGAGTCACATTGTGTGTGTGTGTGTGTGTGTGTGTGTGTGTGTGTGTGTGTTCGTTCTTTTGGTGTAAATGTACAAAATGGTGCAGCAATATTAACAATCTGTCTCAGAATAAATTGTGGTTGAGGAATACAGGGACAGGGTAAAGTTTAGATATTGAGGTAGATGGTACAGAGATGTGACATACAGATACTCTGAAGAATAGCAAGTCCCACATAAAATGATTAAATGGATTCAAGAAACTACAGAACACACATTGATCAATGTTGTGACCTAAACTCAAGTCTGCTTCACAATATAAATGAACTTCTCTGGGCTCAGAATTGATACAAATCTCATCTTCTGCATTGACTTAGCTTTTTGAGTGGAGTTAAAATGATTTGCCATAAAACAACAGTGAGAAGAGAAATGCTTCTCGATACTCTTTGTGCAGAGATCACCACCTGGAGCGCTCTCCCATAAGCAATCCTGCCATCTGTGACAATGGCTCAGTTATAAATTCAGTGTTTCCAATGCTCCCTTAACAAAGAAAACATATTCCAAGGACACCGTGTGTTGGTTGAGATAACACGCCCAGCAACTCGGCTGCAGAGGCAAACCTTTGTGCTAACATCAACTGACTTCAAGAGCCTGCTGAGATTAACCTCGAGACCACCCTAATCCCATCCACATAAAAAGAGATTAACATCACACTAGTTGATGTAGTGGTTGACTTTGGAGAATAATCTGTATGTGAGGCAGACACACATTAATATACACCTGCAGTGTTGGTGAAAAAAACAATTTAGATTCATCCTACTGCTGTGTGCTGTAAACTGCTGTGGATAGACCTTTAATGTATGAGTAATGAGTTTGTAAAATGAAATCTTTTTAAATATTTAGTCTGAGATCAGAAGTCTCATGAAGTGAAACCCTTTGCTCTCTGTTATTGATTAGATGGGATTTCACTGCAATGATGTCTTTTTCTATCTCCTGGTATTGATTCAACCTGGGGAACGGATTATAGATCAGATAAGAGTGTCGCTTTTTGTCACAGGATGTGTCACTTGTTCTTTTTTGCTCTCAAAATAAAACCATTTAAATGCAACGTCACACATCTACTTCAAATGCTTTCTGTTCTCAGAGAATTCAATTGACAAAGTAAAACTGACAACAAAACCAAAAGTCTACACCTATTCTAGCAGCATGAACCTCATATGAAAATGGCTCCTGAGGTAAATCAAGTGAAAGCGAGGACACTAGAGGGGTTTGTAGGTTTCCGGCACTCTCGCGGCAGCTTCACTTCTGAGTTGACGTCCATTTTATGAGGTATATATAATGGTTAACAGCATCACTTTAAAATGCATACGTTGTGACTTACATGCTGGAAAAGGAGTAAGTCAACATGTCATATTGGGCATAACAGGATCATATACTGATATGGATATACTCATGAAATAATAAATCAGAGCAAATAAACATATAAAAATTAGTTTTTACAAAAAATTTGAATCTCTACAATGAGAGAGAAGATGAGAGATAATGCTTCCAGATACAGAATATAAAGTCTTAACTCTATGAGCTGCCATTAAAGACACCCCCCCCAACATGTAAGCTCCCACTGCTCTGCATCTGTCACAAATAATGGCTTATTTACATAGGTTGGCATATAAAGGGGACGTCAAACAGTGTCAATCAATAATGAACCAACAGGCTAAAGGTCGAAAGAGTAAATGCCTTTTAAAAAGTGAATTAATTCAGAAAAACACACAGAGTGACAAACGTATTCTTTTATATTCAAGGTGACCATGAAAATGTGAATGGTTTGTGGACACACTGTCTGTGCACGGCCCATTATCGGTGATTGGATTTGGGCGTGTGCTGCCGACAGAACAGGTAAAGTGGGGCTACAAATGTAATGAAAAATAGCACATCTTAATCCTTTCCAAACATTTAAATATTTAATTCAATTTAAGATTTTCTTGATAAAAAGAAGTCAGTAGCAGCAGCCATGCTCCATCCCCTTATCCATCTCAATCTTTATTCTTCCTTGTAAATATTTAATAACCTCTTGGAAATGGCTGTTTACAATTGTCTTCTACAAATATTATTGGTGAAGGCCATCACACAACACCATCTCCGTTCACATTCAGCTTGGCTTCACTGAGCTCATCGGCTGTCTTCTGATGATGAATAAGCCTCGTGTCGACTCCATGTTCGCTGCACACTGTTCAACGTTCCACTACACAAAAGAGCAATACCTTTTGAAGGTGTTCTAGGTCTACACAGTAATTTGGCCCAGCTGATTCTGTTGCTGCTTGATGAACAGCAACCATTTCAAAAAACTGGAAAAAGCAGCTCTGCCAAAACAAATCAATCCCTGGTTGATTAACATCCGTGGGGGGGGGGGGGGGGCTCGATGCTTTCAACACCTTCCTCCTGCCTAGATTATTTATGATCCATCTTTTTCACTGATGTTAAAGAGGACAACATCACCTCGAATAAATTGAGGGCTGCAACAAACGCACCAACACCGGTGCTCTAAATCCCAAAACACTTCCTGGTGTCGATTGCATGTAATTTGGAAAATAAATAAGGTGTCCAAAAATATTCTCAAAAGCTTCTCTTGCATTATGGGCAGCTTAAAAAGAAACCAATTATCACATCCTATTTTTAGGTAAATAATTTATTTTCACCCAAACATGCAGTAAAGGATCATTTTTCTACAGTGTAGTAAATTAGAAACTGATCTGATTAGCAGCACGGTTTTTATATGATGGAAATGGAAGTCGTAAACCAAGTCCTTATTAAAATCCAATTGACATCCAGATACATGACAAGTATACAGGGAAAGATTATATTGTACATTGCACATATGTATGCATGTATTGATCAAGACATTGATGCGTCAATCTGCCAGCCTCGGAGCTAGGTTTGCTGAGAGATGCACATCGTCTCACAGCTGTTGAAACATACCGCCGCCAAATTTAATCGCCGGCTCTCCAGAGGACTGTCTCTATCTGATGGCTGGATGATAATTACGTCACAAATCACAGAGAGGAGCTCAAAATGCTCAACAAGAGGGAGAAACGAACAACTGGTCGAATCGGGGGCCAATTTTTGAAATCAGTTATATTCTGCTTTAAAACAACAGAAACTGTCTCATGCTAATGAGACATCTGGTATCTTTCTATCCAATTCATTAAATGTAGTTAACAAAAAACCCCCCTCAGAAAAACACTCTCATCAAAGCTGCGTTGTAACGTTTCATTTCATATTCATGTAAAATCTGTATTTTAATGCTTAACTTCCTCCAAGCCAGTGATGTTGTGCGTTGGGCATTTTTTTTCTTTCACCAAGATATGTTATGCTGGTATTCTAGTAACATAACCATGCTCCTGCATTTCACTTAACGTAAAGTCACCTAAAGGTTTTGGATCCAAAACATAGACTTTTGGTTTATCCCCCAGCGGCTCTGAATGAACCTCTACACTAAATTTGGAAGTTTTCCCGGCTGAGCCACAATAGCTCTCAAGTTCTTGGTAATTTCTACTTCCAGGCCCTTCTTATCCAAATGCTCAGCTTGACAGGGTGGCCAGCTACAGGAAGAGTCCAAACTTCTTTCTTTTAAATATTACTTTAATGTATTTGCAATTAATGCCACTTCAATATAGCAGAAGGTTTTTCGTAGCCTGTGTCAACACAATCCTGTCTGCGCTACATTTGACCTCAGGGCTTCATTATTTCTCTTGATATTCGTTGTCATTTGTGACATCAAACGAAGCTGAAGCACCTGAGGGCCACAAGATCAAAACTGGTAACTGGTTTAAATGGTGTTGCTGGTCAGTGTATCACACAGTGAAATAAAGACAAAAGAAATCACACTACTCTGACAGATTAAAATGATTTTACACACACACACACACACACACACACACACACACACACACACACACACACACACACACACACCACAGTGAGGTCTGTGTTTATGTGAATCCATGTAGGAGGGTGGTTTCCTTTACAATTGCAAGCAAGACTGATATGGAGTGTGACAAATGGCGGGTGGTACTGACAAACTGTCTCATGCAGGCGCTCGGTGGAAGAAAGGACCGCGCCTGACAAATCAACCTGCAGCAATGATGCTGCAGCTTTGAAAAATGACAGACTGCCGTACATACAGAGATGGAGGCTTACCCCGCATGGCTGGAAGATAAGCCCGTCAACTTCGTGGCTGACCTGGGATGTGAAGCTGCCTTCCAGTAGCTGAAATACAAAGAAAAGGAGGATAAAGTTTTAGCCAAGGAAAAGATGAAAAATGACAAGATGGGCAGCTGAAAGCTCTACCTGGAAACACAGGAAATGACATTGATTTATAAAGTGAGTTACAGTTATAGCTCAGGAGTCAAACAATATCAAACCCTCAAAAAGAAAGGCAAGTATTGAGTTTAACATAACCTCAAGGCTTACATCGGACAAATCCTGCAGAGTCTGATGCCTTGTTTTTATCCATCTAGCTTTGAAACTACGCTGTCATCTCTGATTGAAATCAATATCTGTACCTTGACAGAACAGTTTGAGGACAAGAATAGCAACAAATCACTAAGTTCCTGATAACTGGAAAGAGTGAATTTCATCTCCACCATGAGCATCGAGCATAAAACGATGCAGCTGTTGCAGGGAAAAGGAACTTACAGGGGGGGGGGGACTCCCAGGAGACATGGCAGAGCTACCATACAATTAAAGCATATTTTCAACATCACGAAGCACATCAACAGCCACAGCAACCGGAGCAATGATATAAGAGGCACTAAATTAATACCGAATATTAGAACTGCGAGTGGAGACAGAAGAGGAGATGCCTTAAGATGCTCTGCCCGGATGGTTTCCGCCTTCTCATTACAGAAACTGAAGGGTTTTCATTGCAATGGACACTTGTGAATGATTAGAATTTTTCCTGCTTTTCCAGTATCCACAGGACAAATACATCTAATCTAAAACCAATTGTTTTTCATTCTTCATTTTTAGCTTTTTAACATCCATAAAAAACCCTCCACATCACACGAGAGGAAAGAAAAACTGAAAGTGCATAATACGACTCCTTTATATTACACCTGTGCTACCTTTCCTACTGCGACAGGTCAAAATTTCTGCCGTGCACGAGTCTTATTAAATACAGTCCTCAAACAGTCTCCAAATTATTGGCACTACTGAATTTCAAATACATAATTAAGAATATCTTCAGACATAAATGCAAATGAACCAATTTTGTAAAGCAAGAATATTTTAATAAGATTTCCATTTTAACTGAAAAAGAGGAGAAAAGAGATGAACATGAAAGTGAGTGCCGCAAATACTGTTTGTGGCTTACGAACTTACGACAGCAAAAACAGATCTTTTTTAACACTCGAGAATCCCAGAAACACATGCAGCAAAAAACTAACCAAACTAAAATCATCAGGTTAGCTGAAAGAAATCAGGTTTTCTCTGAAGGACAAAAATTGTATTGAATTAGGCTCCCTCTTTTCTGGAGGAATTTCAATCTTCAGACAAAACTGAGACAACAGCACTACTGTGAAACATTTGAAACAGCTCGCTCTTCACCGTCTTGTGCCGCATAATTACAAAATATCTGTGTTTCGTTTATTGTTATTTTCTGTTTTCTTTATTTGTCACGTTGCATGTTCTTCTCTGTGTCACTGTGTTCTTGAGGGTTCATTACATTCTGTTATGTACAGACATTGTTTGTAATGAATAAATTGAGGCAAATGTTTCCACCGACTGTGTGAACACTAGCAGAAGCCTCAATAAAATATGAGATAGAGAAATAAGGCTGATGATTAGAAACAAGTCCAAACAGTGTGAAAGCAGAGGAGCTGAATTGTAAGTCAAGAATTCTGTGCAGTCAAGTATGAATGTGAAGTCTTTTGTGTTTAGACAGAGAAGATCCTGAGCAAGGTCAGCTGAGCTCCATCTTCACTGAAATTTGAAAAAGAGCTGAACTGCAAGACCTTTAAATCAATGTTTTAAAAGTGAACATGTGATTTAAGATGAAACAGCAACAGCATGGGCAATTCAACCATGTAACTTCCACCAAAATAAGACTGGGCATGGACTTTAATGTGATGTTGTGTATGATGATGTTACGATGGATTACCAAACTGAAGCAAATGTATTTGCATACTGCACTGGCATGAAAAAGAAATCTAAAAACGTATAATATACCTGAAGAAATGGTGTAATGTAATACCAAATATCAAATCTAATATATGACTGCACACAACTACACAGAGCAGAATCTGAGATTGCAGAAGCACTATCGATCATCAATTTCAAAGATAAGGGCTATAGGGCTGAAGAGCAAAGAATGGTCACAAATATGGATTTTAGCTAGAGAGTTATGATATTTATTTCCTTTTCCAAAACGAATTTGATCCCTGAACTCGGGGTATTGTCATACACAATAGTATATTATGGTATACAGAGATTTTAAGAGCTGTATGCTGCTGATTACTATCATTGTTATTCGGCCTGGTACAGGTCAACCCGTCAAACACAAATACATACAAAGAATTAATTAATAAATGCTATTGCTTTTTGCTATCTGGTTTGGCAAAGTGAACAAATGAATAAATCTAGGAATACATGACAATTACCTTCCCAGGGACTTTCTACTGTGAAATATTGCCAAATTGCTATTGCAAATTGCTTATTTTATTAAAATTTTGATTTTAATATATAAAAACATTAAACTGGAAGAAATCACCTCTGCTATAAAAACATTACAAGCCTTTGGAGAAGCGAAGAATACGTGATTTCTGGGAAAGGAGAACTATATTTTTTAGCTGTGTAAAACTAATATGCGTGAAAGATTGTATCTGATACGAATTGGACAATATCGGTGGCCTTTCAGATGCTGCTATTAGTATCAGAACAACAGTTTTAGCCATCTTTAACTGCGATTACCTATATTTGACAACGTGTAAAAGAAAAAAGAGGAATAATTACACAGCTCTGCAAATAATCTCTCAGCTTGCTTTTGGTTAAGTGGCCCACACATTTCTTTCAATGTGTTTTTTACAGCTTGTTGTGCTTCCCCTAAATGGCTTGTAGAAAACAAGAGATGAAGGTTGATGGATTTTTTTTTCCTTTAAAATATCTTAAATAGAAATAGGTCAAAACTGTAATGAAAAAAACAAAAGAAGGGCATATTTTCATACTCTGGAGTGATGAGTAGAACATTTGGATGAGTCACTGGCAGTCAAAGGAGTTTCATCATTATTTTGTGAGGTTTAATCAGAAAAAGTAGTTTTTGAAACCCCCTCATGCAAAAACTCGACAACCCATCTTTGCTATTCTGTATGTTCATGCGGGGTGGTAAACATATTTAGGCAAGCAGGAAATGGATCAATAAAATAGAGAGCAAATGCATTAGTGCACCACAGTAGATATCAGGTGTCATATAGAACCCATCAAGATGAACTTAAGCAAAAAGCAATACATTTTAGTCATGCTACTGAACTGCTGAAAGTGGAACAACAACATTGTACATAAGAGACCTTATAGAACATATTGTACTTTATGTTTGAATAACAGAAAATAAAATGAAATGAATAAATGTTACTAAACAATGCCTGCATCTCTGCACTCACTGTTAATCAGTGAGCAAGGGCATCATAAGTGCCTGT
This sequence comes from Paralichthys olivaceus, assembly GCF_024713975.1. Lineage (NCBI taxonomy): Eukaryota > Metazoa > Chordata > Actinopteri > Pleuronectiformes > Paralichthyidae > Paralichthys > Paralichthys olivaceus. The sequence goes on from NC_091111.1 coordinate 13,988,672, forward strand.
TGACGAGCTGAGAGAAAATTGTTCAGCAATCATCAGAGTCAGGAACAACTCAGTATGCAGGAGATGAGACTGTCATTATCTGTCCCGGTGCTGCTCGGAGATAAATCAAATTACAATCTCAATTATAAAAACAAGAAAGAATGTAATATAACTTAAATATATTTGTGCTTAATGCAAGGCTGGCAAACCATGTCAGAGACAGCAGCGCTACAATCTAAAAGATATTGAGTGTCTCTTGTGAAAGATGCCTCTGACCTAAAGTATGTATTTTATCCAGACTTATCGTTTAACATCTATGAGGACACATTCAGTCTTCTGCAAAAATGATCTTTGAAATCAAAGTAATAAAATAAATCAGGACACAAGGAAAGACGTCTTAAAGGAGTAATTTGATCCTTTGTCCAGTTTTCTTCCCTCTATTGCCTTATATATATATATATATATATGTTTTTAAAGCTCAAACTCCTCTCCTTCATAAAACACTGCTCCTGAAACACCTTGTCAGATCAGCTGATACTTCCGGGGGCATTGTGATGTCACATGATTTGCATGATGCACCACTAGTGGTTAGTCTGGAATGGAAACAAATCCAGGTAAAGCGAGAGCAGAGGTCGATGTTTCCTACACACGACAGAAGTGGTTGATCAATCACAACAGGGTGGGTCAAGTGGCCAATCAGAGCCGACTGGACTTCATAGAGAGGGGGCTTTAAGAGAGAGGAACTAAATGGACAGTTTGACAAAATAAATCTACCAACACAGCAGCACACAAATAAAATTACTGTAACTAGGTTTTGTCCGCATGTCTATAATGTCCTCCAGCAATCGTTCTGCTGTGTAAAACCCTCTCTGTCCTGCTGACATGTCTGAACTGGCCACAACCCCTCGACACTGCATACATTTATCAAAAGCAACTTAAGTGTTCACTCTCCACTCTATCTGCAAATAAAGCAGAGCAACATCACTGCTTTCCACAATGATGAATGAGTCACGGCAGATCACACAAAGCTCGACAACCATGCTGACATGGAGAAGGCAGATAGCCAGACTAGAGAGAGAACTGATGCCTTTATGAGGGAATGGCGCGTGGGCGTTAAGATCTGGGAGTTCCATTTCAGTTCTCCTGCCATTTTAGCACACCCACCCACCACCTTCATCGAGCACAGTGAACCTTGGAGGGAAAGATGAGAAGAAAAGACTTCCACTCACACATCCTCCTACAGTAAGGAAGTTCCTCGGAGCGATAATGTGGAGAGGGGGCAGCGACCCTGCTTTCATGGTAAACCCTCTTTAGGAAGAAAATACAAAGCGGTGCCTGGTACAGTGTTGCTGTGTGGGCGGAGGCAAACAGCAAAGCCCCATTAAGAGATCAAGCTTTCATTGGAGACTCCAGGGCAGAGACGGGACAACGGAAGTGCTTGGGGAGACAAATCAACCACCAACATGTTCTCTTCCCTTGAGGGACTAAATGTCGGGGTGATGGAAGTCGGACCATTTTCCCTTCCAGTGATTCATGTTTGGGCTCATTTCACAGAAGGGCACAAAGATGACTGAAATGTATGATGATAGCACTGAAATGACATGAGGTATGCCGTTCACCTTCACTCGCACATGTTGGCGTCTGTCTTCTGCAGAACAAGGACTGATTTTCATTTGACAATCAGATAGAAAGAACACTTTCCATAAATTCTGGTTGTCTCTTAATCTTACATTGATGAAATCAGATTAGAAAGAGTAAATTAAAGATGTGAAATTAAAAGAAACATACACAAACATTGCCCATGGAGCCAAACAACAATCGCAGTTTTGCAGTGCCATGATAAAGGTCACCTGCACAGTTTATTATAAATAAACTTTAGCTGTTAAGCTGCATCAGGTCATTTTAGTATAATTTTCTTGATTCAATTATTATCCATTTGGACTGTAAGATATGTTTGAAAAAACAGTGGAGCATGAACCATTGTTTTCCCAGATCTTCAAATGTCTATTATGTCTGAGCAACACTTCCAGTTTATAGTCATATTAAAAATCTGGTATTTTTACATCAGAGGAGCTGGACACAGAGGATATTTGTCATGTTTGTTTGAAAAATGACTATTCTCTGATCTCTGTTTGGATCATTGTCACACTGAACATGCAAATTTGAGGACTTGAAGAATGACTAGGAAAAAAATCATATTTGTCAGCTGAGACAAAGAAGCATCTCAATCCAGTAGATTTAAATCTCTGGTGTTACTGGTCTTTTCCAATTGGTTTAAGGGGATATTATTGAATTAAGGTATTGATCATTTTAAGAAGCTGTCCATTTAACCCCTCAAGAAAAACACAAATGCAAATACTAATTAAGAGTAAAGCATTGCCAAGGGTATAGATATGTGTTAATAATATTATGTTATTAGAGTAATGGAGTTGTTTTAAAGACGGGTTATCTTATCTGCAAATATCAGACTTACAATATTATGTGTTGCCAATGCACAATAATCCCCAGTGTAGAAATAATAGTTTTGAACTTGACCTTTACTCTGAATGACTATTCCCTGGTGTGGTTTAGAATAATGGATCATATGTGCTGCATAACAACAACTCGACTGGAATAAAAAGTAAGCAGGAATCAGTGTAATGTAGAATATGTTTTGGTGAAATCCACAGGGATCAGGTGAAGACCACAGTGATAACAAACCACAAGAAAGCTAGAGCTTTAAATACCATGTGGATGAACCATAACAACATGTGTAAAAAAATCGATGTACCACGAGTGAAAAATTAAATGAAAATAAAAAAATCAACACCGATATTAACAGAACTAAATTTGAATCTGTGTTTTTACATATATAGTGTTATATATCTTGTATTGTGTGACTGTGTGATATTGTGCTCTAATGCTTATTTCGCTGTGCCGCACCTCACACTCACATGTCATTTTGTCATTCGGAGGGCAGCTTAGCATTCCTCCCTTCTTTATATACAGTCTATGATTCCTCCTCATGTAGACCGGAGAAGGCAACACCAACACACATGGAGGAGGTGGGTAATTCTCATTCTTCTCATGTCAAACAGTACGGAGAGGCGCATACGGGAGGGTACAGCAACAAACTTTCTCAAAACATATCCCAAACTCAGACATTGCAAAAAGCTTTTGCCCACAGCACACCATATGGCAAATAATCACCAAGATGGAAGGAGATAACGACTGTCGTTGCAACTTCCAGCTGCTGCGGCAAAACCCCAATTTACAGGGAGAGAAAAGGTATAAGTATGAGTCACAATATCATCAGCTAGATATGAAATTACCTCCATCTTGACATTAAATTTGGGGTTATAATGCTCCTTTACAATAAGGGACCGGACATTGGCCATAAGTTCAAAGTTAATTGGTGACAAAGCAACCTCACGATCCCAAGTTTTACCTTAAAGCACCTGATCTGATACAATGGACCCTCCCTTTCTGCAGCTATCACGTTTGCCTGCTGTCTGCTCCTGCTCTTTGCACTGAGGAGGTTTAGGTGTGAGGGCTGAATCAAAGCTTGAGAGGGTGGATTGATATTCCAATTTTCCTTTTCCTCTCCTTTTTTTAAACCCTAATGTGAACAGCCCCTCTGAAGCAAGTTTGCAATTGCCCATTAAATGGAAAGCCCACATCAGAGTGTGCAGAAGGGGTTGCTAAACCACTGACTGGCTGGCCCAGAGTCAAACAAGTTTACACAGTCTGGAGAACTAGCACGTCTTTAAAAGATGGAACTTTTGATGGATTGTTGTTTCACAGCAACTGCAATCAAGATCAAATTTTACACAGTCATTGGTGATGACATGGAAGAGATAAATAGGGACATTAACAGTCAGAGATTAAACCAATAAACTATAAAGTAGAACAGGCTGGGAGGAGGACAAATAAAGCATAGCATGAAACTGAATTTTGGTAGATAGCGAAGAGCTATGAAGCCTTTCTATGCAACAAGTGGATTTTTAATTGGATTGATTTAAACTTCAGTTTCAGGTTAATTCATTCATTCTCTTAATTTAATACCTTAGTCAAATCTTTAATGCATTTTGATTAAGTTCTAAACCAAAAATATTATTATATATAACCCACTGAAGCTACGTTAGAGCATCATCAATATTACCAACACAACACACTCTCTGTCTGCACAGGGCATGTTGTGTTAGCATAAGCAGCACATGGGATCCCTAGTGAATGTCAATAACCATGGCCAAAGGTGCAAGCTCGTGAATGCTTTATTCAAGGACATGAGATATTGATTGTCAAAGCCAAAAGACCCCACATTCGTTCTGTTTTACAGTAGGTTTACAGGCCACTAAAGTAGTTTTTATATAAACATGCTGAAGTGACTGAAACATAAGAAGGTTAAAATCAAAGCACCATTTTAATTTGAGTGGAAAGTGGAATCATCACAGACCAACTCAGATATTAAGCTCAGATTCAGTCCAATATGAAAACTAGATTTTTACTTTGTTAAAGCAACGTCATAACAGAGACAAAGCCAATAAAGACCTGCTCTTCCATCTCTGGAGACTCCACAGCTGACAGAGGTGTGAGGTCACTGCACAACAAGGATCCTGCAGACTGACAGTACTCAGCTAATGAGACAAGCTGTGAAGGAGGAGTTTCTTTTTTTCCAGCCAGGTTACTACAGACCTGCTGTGACAGGATAACGTCAAGGAGAGGACATTTACTGTTACAGACACGTCTACACCTAAGCTACACTACAAGAAAGTATTAATTCCCCACCAGGACAGCTGTTGATGCAAGATTTGATGCAACGGAACAGCAAATTGACAATAATTTAATGAAGAAATAAAAAAATTAAATTTGTCTTGGAGGGATAGAACATCGGCCATGCACGTCTGTGCATGGCTAGAACCCTGCCAGTTAGACACATTACCAGCCGTTCTCCAGGAGAGAAGAGATAAGCCGACAACTACAAACGCAAAGTAGAGCCGAGCACTGCTGGCTGTCGCAGCCCACACACTCAGACACATTCATACAGACAGCAGACAGTCAGTGTGAAGAGGCAACAACCAGGAGGCATGCTGCTATAACAATGATGTCTATAGCCATTTTCTCATATGAAGTCCAGAGAATCAGACACATAAGTTGTCTGGACTTGCCCTTATGCCACACAACAGGAAACTGTTGAGGGTGGCACTGAGGGTGGCACCTCGTTAAAACGTGCAGAAGGCAGGATTGAAACGTCATCTGCAAACCCATCATAGCTTTGAAATATCTCCAGTTGATCTTACAAGAAAGGGGTTGTTTTATACATTTTTATTGCTATATCCTGAAATCAGAATTCACATATCCAAACATGAACTGTATGTAAGTCCATCCCCTGGAACTAAGAACTTTTGCAAAAATCCATAAATTTCTACCACAGCTGTGTTGGGTATATCAGAAAATGTAATGTTTAGAGGGATGGGGGGATGTTATAGCATCACCATGGATCACACAGATGGGCGGACAGCAGACAGAAGGTAGAGAAAGTTTTATAATGTATAATAAACACAGCGATCCAAAGAACATCCAAAGAAAAACTCCTGTTAATCTGACCCAGAGGACGCATGTTCCTTTTCTTGGGTACATCAACTCCGAGCCTGCGAGGCACAAGGGGGGCAGGCAGGCAGAACAAATAAAATGAGGCGTTCCACTCAATACTACCTCACAGTGAGCCGATCTCTCTATCTACAGCGAGTCTGACCTTTACTGTAAAGATGTGCCGTGCATCATCAGATGTTACATAATGTCTTGGAGCTTTGGAGAAAACTTAAAAATCTCAAAGCAACTGAGGTAAACAAATATTAGTCATCGAGTTCATGTCGTGTGTTCTTCGAAGAAGCACAAGCCCTTACACAACCGTGAACGTGTTTCCCTCTGTGAGTGGGTGCAACAGCACGGAGAGAGAGGGAGACGATGCAGGTGATGAAGTGCAGCTTGTTTTTACTTAACTATGGAGGATTAGAGTATTACAGAGGCCAAAGGTGGAGGCCGATGAATGCTTTATCGCAGTGTGTTTCATAAATGAAACATCACATGCAGTTAAAGCTTTGAGATGTTAACCATCAATGTCAAAACGATCCCACATTCTTTCTTTGAAACAAATATAACACAGTAGGTTTAGAGGCCAGTAAGGCAGATTTTGCTTCACTGGATCAGCACTTACATAAGACTTACAACAACATTGACAGGGGATTGAAACACAGACTCAAAGCACCAACTACAGTTTAATTTGTATTTGAGGTGATACAGTGAATTCATCATAGAGTAACTCAGGAATTAACATTAACTAACAAAAAGGAATTTGACCTATTGATACTGTTGATCTGCTTAAAAAAAAATCCTTGGACATCACTACCAGCTGAGCAGGTATTCTCCGATGTGGGTCTCAATTATGTGGACACTTTGCTATTTGAATTAAAAGGAGCAGAAAAGCTGTCTGCTGAAGACTGAGTTGGCCTAGACTCATACTGAGGGTTATTATTGTTATTGCCCTCTAAACGTGTCCGCAGTTTACTCTCTTGTGCATTGGAGTGACATTTTGCCATTACTAGAACATGCACAGATAAAGCGGAAAGTTACCCTGACGTCTACTTGCCTAGGACACTAAAAACTATGGATGTTTTAACGCCCACTCACCTGAAGCAACGGGATTTCCTGACTGTGACTGATCAGTTAATGGTTGATAATCACTTAACAAGCACTGGTGAGAAAATGCCATGTATCAGGGTATCATTTTTACTTTTGTTAAAATAACCACAAAACAGCGACAAGGCCAGTGGTCTTACTTTTCCATCTCAGACAGGTGGAGACTCGACAGCTGACAGAGGTGTGAGGTCACTGAACAACAAGGAACCTGCAGACTGACAGCACTCAGCTAATGAGACAAGCTGTTTGGGAGGAGTTTCTTTTTTTACAAACATGCTGTGACACAAAAGGCAGGACTCTGACTCATCCTGGGTCCAGGTATAATGTCAACAGGAGGACAATGACAGGAGGACATTCACATCGATTCAAGGTCTGTCACAGATGACTGAGCACATTGGAGGGGAAGGAAAGGAACATTTCTTGAATCCAAAGAAACTAGCTCATGACAGTGCCAGCCACAGGTTTATAATCAAGATTAATGAAAGACACAATCAGAAAACTGAAATCAGAAAATAAGAATAAAGTACTTTTAAAGTCATATTCTTGTGAAGAAACTGCAGCAGCAAAGTCCCGCTCTTCAGTGAAAGATAGACTGCACATCAATTTATAGCACATTGGCCCTAAAATCAATTCACTTTACTATTCACAGTCAATTCTCTCAGCTGCTTAGTATTCAGTACCTACGCTAAACCCTAATCTAAACTGGTTTGATTAGGTTCGAACTCCATGAAAAGACTGCATCTTAAAAGTATCTAGATATACTTTTAAGGTCTCTATCCAAATTCAATCTCAAAAAGGTATTTCAACAAGAAATCTACTCTCGAAAATTCATTCTCTCACCTGAAGTCTTTATCACTTTAATACTATCTGGACTCCTCAGAGTCGCTGGGTGGTGGCCTGGGGTTAACTGGAGATATCAATCTTATGAGGGGGAAACTTTATTCAGTTTAAGCTCTAATCTCTTTATAGGGATGATAAACGAGCGAGGGATATTAGATATTCTGTGAAAGGAAAAGACAATTAACAGCATCTAATATCCTTTAGAAAATTGTGAATATTAAATTTGGATATATTATGAGTCAAAATAAATTACAGTAAGCTCTGCAAATGTTAAGCTTGTTCTAAAAGGCTATACAAGTTATAGTATCTGGCAATTAAAATAAGCTTCATAAGTTTAACATCACATTTAAAACCATCAGTTCTATTCAGTACTGAGGATTCATCGTCAAGGAAAGTATAAAAACACAATTTTACAAAAAGAGTAGCTTTGTATTTGCTGGAATTAAAAACAACAAGGTTTGACTTAGAGCTTCCTGACTTTTTAAGCACATTTTCTATGGAAATTGCAAATATCACGATCAGCTCTCGATGGCCTCCAACACTCACTCCTTTAAAGCTCAGAGGAATATGAATTTCTACATTTTGCCAAATTGCCAGTTTCCACCTTGTGTTCACTGAGCAAGAAAATGACCTGGAATCCCAGAATTCACTTTATTCCCAATTCCCTGAAAAGAACCACACAGATTTCTAAGCTTTGCAATGTGTGTGTGTATTTAATGTGCTGTGTCAGCAAGCCTCAAATCATATTACACAAGTGCAATACACTGAGAAAACAAACTAATCTCCTTGTTGGCACATTGTTAAATTGATACAAGAGCTTATTTGACAGCCCTTGCCATGATTTTGATTGTTTTTCTTGTTGTCTTTATTTGTCCTTCCTGAAGCACTTTAATATGGCAGTTTCAAAAGGTGCTATATAAATGGTTATTAATGTTTTGACTGGGTCAGTGAACCTGTGTGTGCAGGAGTTGAAAGCACACACATCATTCAGTACACGGTGGACACAGGCACAATCAGACTGGGGAACAGGATTTCATGAGCTGCGGGTAAAATCTGGAGAATTGTTCCTACTGATGTCAGACAATGATTTGATACACCAGGTATTCTTGGAGATTTCTATGGAAGGTTTAAAATGCCCACAAATGTCTGCAAACGTTTGGTGTGAAGCTGGTTTCCTGGTTACTGTAGCAGCTACTCTTGTTCTAGTATTTCTTGACAATATCTCAAACTGATCGTTTTGGTTTTGGTATGCACCATCAATATCAGGCCACTGGGGTGCCCTTGGTAATGGTTTATATGACGATGGCGGACTTACTAGGCTGTCTTCAGCTTGACTTAGACACGAAAAGCTGCATTCAGGGTTTATGCCCCCAGGCTGTGACTGGACATTTGATTGCTTTCATTTTGGCATCGAAGATTCAGAAGAAAAAAGGTTCCTTAAACATCCACAGCTCCTCATGAGAGCTACTCTATTTTTGATATTGAGATTTGACGTAAAGTCTGCGTGAATAATCTGTGGTACAACAAAAAGCAATTAATATAAAAATTGACGAAAAAGACAAAAAAGCAAGACGGAAAGACGAAAAACAAAATAATTGTCTTTTTACATATTAATGTACATCTTTTCTGTACTGGTTATTCCGCAAAATAAAAGTTTTCCTATCAGCACACATCGGCAAACCTAAACACACAACAGGTACCGACATGTCTTTGAAGGCCCCATGTGGGTCAGGCTCTCATGGGATTAGAGCATGTACTGTAACTGAAGGGGCCTGGTTCACATCAGATGTATGCCAACAAATGAAGTTAGTGGAATTGCCTAAAGACGAAGCAAGTATTACTGCAACCCAGAAACTCCACTATAAACTGCAGAAAAGGCACAACAGAATTTCACTAAATTGAGAATTATTTTCTGCTCAAGATATAATTTGTCATTCAAGTCCATTCAACCTACACAAGAGGGAAATTCCAAACAGAAATTATCTGGTTGTCCTGGAGAACAAATTCTACGACACAAAAGGGGGTCTTTGTAAGATAATTGGACAAGTGGAGGAAGCAAAAGGAATAAACGAACCTTTCTGGTGAGAAAATGGTGGCATGAATGTGTAAGTGTCAGAGATGAAAAACAGCAGCCTAGCAACAGACAAAAGCCATCATACAACTCCAGTCTGTGACTGAAATATCCCCAAATGGAATTTCTGCTCGATATGCCATGCAGCGGAGGTTTGTGCTGCTATGAATTAATGAGACAGATTCCAGTTTTCCTCTTCTCATGTCCCATACAACAGAAATATGACTGTATGGGGAGCAGATGGCCGCCGCACAACACAATAGCACAGTCAGAAACCAGACATGGTCCCCATGACTTCATTTCTTCAGTATCTTCATCAACATGAACCCCCCAAAGAGTAGGGGTGTAAAGGTTTTAGAGGAGTGGGTAGCACAGGGTTAGATCAGAGATAACCAAACCATTCATACCAAGAATTTTACTAAGTAAAAAACACACAGATATCAGTGTTGGCAGAGGAAGATGAGAAATGTCTCAAACTTCACCCCCTCCCTATACTTTGATCATTTGTGAATGTGCAGCGCCAACATTGCTGACTGATCTTGGCCCAAGCAGAACATGAAATTAATGTGCTCTGACCTCCCACAGACTGGTATTAGGGCACAAGTGCAAGCCTTAGAGGAGGGCTGAACGGCTATTCAGAGGATAAAAGCTCTGCTGTCCTCACACTGCGAACGGCACACTGCCATAACTGGAGCTGTGATTATTTATCATATGACAAATTCAAGGCAAAACACAAAACATATTCTCATGTCAACTGAAACAGTGATAAAGCATTTTACTATTACTATTATCAAGCAAATTACAGCAATGTCTGGAGCTAAGCTAAGTCCAATAATATCTATGAAATCATGTCTGTTCCTTTGCTTACAAGCTCAAACAATGAAGACTTACATAAGGAGTGTATTGAAATACTTGACTCCACTGCCATCTATTCATATGAAATGTGTATTATGTAAGGCAGACATAGAAAGAGGCAATAATGATCAGCTGAGGAATAATACACACAAAGGCTCAGGCAGCAGAGATTCATGGCCAAGGCTTGTTTGACCAATCAGTGAAACCCAGTAGTTCAAAATGCTCCTTTCTAATATCAATGAATAGTTTAGCCACGTTTAAAAACCCAAATATACCCGCTGATATTGGTGTAAAGACAGTTCCTGTTTCTTGGATACGAGAATTTTGTATTTTTCACAAAGCACCAATTTCTAAGGGGCCAGTATTGACATTTAGAACCAGTTTCTATTGTCGAAATGAAATAAAAAATCCTGGGTTCCAAAAAAGGTTCCCAGGTCTCTGAACGGACTAAATTAAATTCATTCAGACAGGTTTGTTGACTGTGGCATATGGGTTTTCATGCCTGACTCTGTGGGGGCACATTTCCCTACTCTACCCTAAGAACGCACCTTCTTTAAGACACCAGCCCGAGTTTATTTCAGCTGCTCCTGCTTTATCGCGTCACCTGCGATAAATCTGCCCATTAAAGAACTGCTGCTCTGAAAAACAGTTACCACATACAACATTTTTGTGTCTGCTCTGTGAGAAGCAGAAACTGGATTTGACTGGGCCACACCTGTGGAAGAAATGGAGAGAAGAAAGGGCGTTGGAAATGTTAAAGAAAATAGAGTGTTCACCTCACCTTTCTTGATGCATGGATGTCAAAGAAGGGCTTATTCCGGACACTGAAAGGTTCCTTGGTTTTGTCGATCTGTCCGGTCTTCATCTTTTCCATCCGGGGAGAGATTATCTCCTTTTCTATGCATAGCAGACGAATGTTGAAATCACACTGGCCAACAGGCTGCCCCTGAAACACAGGATCAAACATTTGTTAATGTACCCTGAGAATGTAACCGATTGAAACATGTAGGTGGTCATACAAGCTTCAGCAGAGTCTACGTCCATTTTTATAAGCAGTCATATGAGAATATGTCAACTTTGGAAAATGATGTACGTCTTTCCAGTATTTTCTGCCAGTATGTGAATCTGACAATAAATTAATTTGCCAGGCAGATAATAAATAAAGGCCTAACTGGTACCAAAAATAACATCCAGCTTTAGATCATTTATTGCTACACCATAGGTGAGCAGTACAGCAGGCAATGGAAAACAAGACCTCAGCATCAGTGGAGCCTATGGGAATATAATTACACAGCACAGTGGAATTAGTTTCTTTGTCACTATGACAACCACTTCTGCCCATGATTGGCCAGACATGCACAGTTGAGCACAGCTACCGGAGCCCCATCACTGCCTCTCGAACAGACAGGGCCACTAAGGCAGAGCAAAGGGGGCATCAAACCCATCTGGTGAACCACAGAGACTGAGGCAGAGGGAAAAAAACACAATGAAAACAAAACTTCAGTTCCCCGCCCCCGGGCTATTGATAAAGAAGCTCAGAACAAAATGAGAGCAGCCAAGCGACACAGCCAAACATGACTGTATGACCACTTGAAAGTGTTTAACGGTGCAGAGGAGTTGTGATGAAACCACCCTAGTGCCGCACGGTCAAACCACCACTTATCTCCACTGCTAAACTGACAAAAGTGATTAAACGCAATGACTCACTGGTTTCACTTTTGTCGGCACAAAAAAAAGAAATTCACTGACAGAATTAGGATGGTCAGAGTAGAATAGAGTTCTGAAACTCTGCCACATGGACTGTTCGCATGACAACAATTTGACATTTAATATTTCTCACAAGTTATTAGAGAGAAAGAAAAAGCTCAAACTCGGCAAACAAGCTGACATTTCTTTATTGCCAAGACAGATATTTTACGTCACCTGGATAAGTCGAGCAGAAAAGATCATTTTAAAATAACTTCTAACAAATACTTCCTGACAGCTTTAATCTATCGAACACAACAGTATCCTCAGCATAGTCAATTTGGGAAAGTGTTCACTCAATTTATGGTTGTTTTCTTATGGAGGCCCCCAGGGTGTTATTTTACTACTCCTGATTTTGACATTAGCAGCTATGTTTTGTTTGTCTGATAATGAATCTCTTAATATCCAAAGCCCTTTTATTCACTGTAAAGTGTGTGTTATCTTTAACACTTTAGAATTATATAAAATAAAGGTACACATGTATATGTGGTGAAACATTTACAGCTGTATTGTTCTTACACCAGAGGGTTGTGGATCAATACAACTTAATCTATATTGAGAGGCATCGAGCAGGATGGTGTGACTGGGGGGAATTTGTATTCTGCTTCTGTTACTGTTTGGTAAAGGCCATGTCTCCTCTCCAGAGCTTTCTATGGGAATACTGGAGATGTGGGTAGGAAAAGATTCTTGTTCTATGTGAATGAGATGGTGGATGAACAATAATGAGTTAAGATTAATTGCAATTACAAGACTGTATTGTCTTGTGAGTCATAAAGATCACCAAAAAGAAAATTAGATCAGAGGATTTCATCTTTTGTGAGCAAGTACAATAAAAAATCTGTTCAAATAATTGCTTCTTTATATGCAATAGGGTCCAATCATCAGACTGCATAACCAGAAAAAATACTGTTTAGCCAGCTATGTGTAGTGATGTTTGGAGATAAAAACAAAATCATTACTTTTATAACACGGTAGAAAGCACGACTGCTTTGTTTTTCATAAGGAGGTATGATTCTATTTTGTGCTCATTATTTCTACAGAATACAGAGAAGTATTTAAATCAAAGAAAATATGAAATACACACTTTGTCTCATATCCAAGGTTCACAATTAGAACTGCATGTGGTAAAGTTAGTTGATCTCAGGGAAATTAATCAAAGACTATTTTGATAATCAATTAAGCTTTTAGCTGGTTTAAATGTGAAAACACAAAATATTCTCGACTTCTCAGAGAATAATTAATGGATCATAATGAAAAATAACAGGCCTGTTTTGAATCTGGAATTTAAATGTGGTTCATAAGGGGCCTGTTGGGCCTTGGCAGAGGTATGTCCCATTGAGTGAGCGCCAGTCTGGTATTCACTGAAAATCTTTGTTTGACCAAAGTCAATCAGTTGGTAAATCAAAAATTAAATGAATCAAACTATCAGAAACTTAAATTAAAATTATTATTATTTTTTATTTTATTTTATTTTTTTAAATTGCAGCCGTTGGTAAATGAAAACCAAAAATGTAGGAGATGGTGATTGAAAATGGGTAAAAAAAAAAAAAACTGATACTGGCAGCCTGCTAAGTGGGCACTTGTTTGCCAATGCATAAGCTTGATAATGGAGCGGTATGCTGTGACTGTGTCTCCACGACTCTGCTTCAGTCTGTCTGTCTTGTGTAATGCATCCCTAACATCTCCGTATGGGCAATCCATCGATCACAAATAAGGTCACAGGCAAAACAGAGTTTCAGCTCTCGTTGAGGCTTTACTTAAATGACTGCAGAAACCACACAGCATTCTCCTGGAGCAACAGCTGGTATCATGTCCCACACATTCTGCACCATCTGTCAGCTGTGTCACCAGGACAGAACGAAATGTAAGTGTGGATGATTCAAGGCAAGTGCTGCCCATGCCTGCTCATTGGGGAAAACGCAGCAGATATGAGGCTTGTTCATTTAACATTTGTGGGAATACAGACTGATTATTACACCTATGAAATCAGATCGGTTTTTAACTCCAACAAGGATGTTATGTTTTCCCTGTCCACTTGTTTGGTTGTTTGCCAGCAGGATTACACAAATCTCCAAAAAGGATGTCCACAAAACTTTGTGGAAGGATGAGACAAACACCAAGAAAGAACTCCTCGAATTTTGGCAAAGAACCATACAAAGAGGCAGATCCAGGAATTGTTAATTACTTTTTTTTTTTAACATTCCAAGATAAGGCTTTTTCCATTTTAACAGATTTCCCAGGGGAAAATTAATGGATCTTGATGGGGAAAAAACAGGCCTGTTAAGGGGACTGATATCTATGAATGTGTGCAATTTGGTGCAGCTTGATTGAATTTAAGGGGACTTTTGGACCTGGGTGGCAGCGTCCGCTCTAAGGGATAATGTGTCTCGATAGCTTTTGGCTGCTATTTGTTCTGCTCAATATTCACTTACTATCATCACTGTGAGGTTTTTTTGCATACTGCTCAGCAAGAAATTGCTGATGCCAAAATTTAAAATAATACATATAAGTGTGTATTTATACATTAACTTCTATATATTCTTTAAATATTATTGATTAATACAAAACAATTAATCCACAGATGCATTTATCACGAATGGATAAGAAAAACTTAACTGATTGAGCCGAGTCCAACATGAAGCAGTTCAATGCATTACATAACACACTTTAAGGTTATGTTGTGGAGAATGCATAAAAAAAATCTATATATAAACACACATTAAATATGAAAGATGACAGAGATGGAGAATCAGAATTATTCACCATGAGACTCGAGCATCAACTGAAGAATATGGCAACATCTGTAAAGGATCAATTATCGGTCTGACTGAATATGAGATATTCTGTGTTTTTACAATAATAAATAATATTATACACTGCGACCAGTGAACAGAAGCTCAATGTGTAGTTTCCCCTCAGGATTTGAGAAAGAAAAACCAAATGTTGGCTTTAAAGCTGTTTTGGCCTAAAACTGTTTATAAATCACACGTCCTTTTAATGTGATTGCATCACACAAGACATATTCTTAATTAAAATAAAAAGCAGATTTTATATTTAGTCTCTGAGGTAATTGTTTATTGCGAGTACTCTGCTTGTATTGTAACTGGGGTGAGAATTGGCTTAATTTTAAGAATTCCTAAAAAGTGTGGTGTGTGGCAGTCAGATTAATGCATGAAAAGAGAAGAACATTTAAGTGGAGTTCTAAAGAGTGAATATGGGAGCAAATAACCTGCCTGCAACTTTATTTGACCGCCATCTATCAACATTAAGAGCAGGGTTCCCTCTCTCTCCATTTGTCTGGCTTTGGGTGACGGTTTGTGTCTAAAACTCTAGACTGAAAGGCTGTAGGCCCCATTTAATGACAACAGTCTATCTGGTTATTATGTAATAGCCCCCGAGGCCTTTTGTTTCTGCTCCTTTATGAGTCACTTTAATGAGGAGATGGGCTAAGAAATGGTTCTGAACCAGACAAAAAAAAGTGTTGTTACATCACTACAGCACGGTTAAAAGGTTGGAAAAATAATTTACTATTTGGTTATCAAATAGAAAAGCATTACTGCCTCCCTGGCCGCAGTTTACTATAATTATCCTCACAATAATCACTTATTTCTTTAATCAATGTCCACATGTTCAACCACATGTTCAACATGGAAATGAAGGTGGAGGCTGATGTGGACAATCACAGGCAGGAGGTTTTAGTCACAGTTTGCCACAGCTAGACGCCAACGAAACCTCAGCACTAGAACTGCAGGAGCACAAACTCGAACTGTGCACTACATGATGGCAAACTCCTGGTGAACTGTGACTTCAGAGGAGCTACAGTGCATCATCAGAGTGACGCTGCTGGTGGTTTAAAAAGAGTGACGCAGCCCAGGGACTATTCATAGTCCTGCAGAGCTACAGACAAAACTTCTCTAGCAGAATTAAACTGCACTGATTAAAGAGAAACAGTCGCAAAAAAAAAAAGAAAGGTTTTTACTCTGACACACACTGAAGTCCGGACAGGGTTAAGGTTATATACTGTATATATCTTGCATACATCATGAACCACCCCTGAATATTACGTTTTATGTGTCTGATGTGAACAATCTGCTGTCGTGTTCTTAATTTAAAAGACATGAACAGAAAAGTTCCGGACCAGAATGAAAGATAGAAAGGTCAATCCAAGTGTCAGGACATAGCCGGTGACATCAAACTCAAACTACCTCCGTTTTATTTCAAGATAATATCTTTCTACAAGAACTTGAAAATTAGGGACAAGTATATAATTGTTGCTGTGCTTTCATCACATCACATAAGTTCCCCCACAGTGAAGGAACTGACAGTGACTGACAAGCAGGAAACAAAAAAAGCTTTTTTGGTTGCTTTGCAGAAGGAGCAGAAATAGAAACTTCCCTCCGTGTGTCGGGGTGATTGTCAGGGTGAATCACTTCTTCTTTTGGAGAGATACTGTACACATCAGCACTCCAAAGTTAAAAGTAACTCATTAATTTAAAAAAAACATAGTAAGTAAAGTAAAGTTTAGCTGCTTTTAGACATGCACTGAACTCCAGATAATCTCCTTACATTCTCTGGAGGGGCTGTATGTGAGAGGCAGCAGACTTGCTCCAGTAAGAACTGGAAAACGTGCCACATGTATTCGAAGACACAAAGATTGTCGTTTACGTGTGGAAGCACTGAATCTCCTGCTGCGTTGTTCAAATGTGACAGGCAAACTCCACAGAAAGTCTGGACTCAATGCGCAGCGTCCATGTCTGAAACCCGGCTCTAGATTACCCATCACGGCAAAAGGCACACACTCCTTATTACACACTAATCAAAAGCATACTAGTAATGTGTTAGGCCCTGACTTTCCAAACAAGTGAGGTGTCACGTAAGGCCATGGGCCTGGCAGGAGGCGCCCTCTCGCTCCTGCAGCATTTACATCCTCTATCTCAGGATGGAGCCTCTGTGCCAAGGAGCAGCCCAGCACATATAATGGTGGAGGCTAATAATGGCCAGCGAGGATCAATACAATAGCGCTTTGGAGATGGCTCAGGGGGAGGGAGGGTGCTGTGGTGCATGTGGAGCTGCTAACCTCTGCACCATCTTACAAAGACGTTCCCCTCGCCACTGGAGACTTTATTGAGCCGCTTGCTTGTGTGATCCTCTGATCGATGGAGAAAAGGAGGCGACAGACAAACATAATGGCTGGAGTAACCGCCCCTCACCCGCTGCCCACACTGGCCCCACATCCCGAGGTATTCATCAGGTTTTTATAAGGAAGAAGGCAGAGTCTCGCTTAGGGCAAAGTGTAGGCTCATTTGTCTCGGTGCCTGCCTGCATTACCATTAGCAGCACGCAGATTGGTTGAAGGGATGAATTAATTTACAGTTGAGAAGAGTGTTAGCAGTTAACAACCTTGTAATGTTGTCCTTGGGCTGTGCAAGAAAAATGGCCGAAGCACAATGACGCGAGAAGAGAAATTTGTCATTTTATTATTTTATATACAAAAGAAAATGTTATACACTCACAGGAGGCACCTGAGCAGTTACTACTGGCAAATTATAATGCACAGTGATGGACTGATCATATGGTTTAATTCAATGCAGTGACTGAGGTGAGAGAATGTGAAAGGTTTGAATCAATATTTAATCTTATTTTAGTTCTAAGCGATTGTCATTAAAATAGGTCAGCCAAGCTAGAGAAAACCAGTTTCTGAGGTAAAAACTTCAAAAACTTAGCTCATAAATATTCAGTATGAGTCGCACTCAGTTCAAACTCAATGTTGTGGTCAAGCCCAGTGTGTGACAGGGCGTGAGGGTCAAGCAAAGTCGTGCTCTTTGCTCGAGCATCAAGACTGACAAAGCGCTGACGTGCCTGTGCACATGCTGCAGAGCCTGGATGAGCACCACTCGGCTGCCTTGAAGAAACCTAACCAGCTCCTATAAGGTGCTGTTTGTTTATTCTGTCTGAGATCTTGATCTGGCACATTTTCCGAGGGGACAGGTCAAGGAAAGACAAGAAATTCTCAAACGGCCAGGGTACTTACATTGAATTTGATGATGTCGTATATCAAATAGCGGGGGACGGGCTGACCGTTCACCTTGTCGATGATCATCTCCTGCATAGATAAAGACAAGGGTCCAGTCAGGAGAGGGGAACAGAGAAAAAAGAGAGACAAAGAGACACACACCTCGTAAATGAGATGAAGATTAATGATGGGATTGGAGAAGATGTACAAAAACTACAGAAAGAGTCTGGGCGCTCTTAACATCACAGCAAGTGGAAAATGGTTTCTGTGCAGTCGTTATGTAGGATGGGACACTGGGGGGTGCACACTCTCAAGTGGATGTATGTTCAGAGAGGGAGATGCCTGCGGCAATGGGAAGGATAGCAGGGAGTTGGGGATGTGCATGTGTGTGTGTGTGTGTGTGTGTGTGCGTGGAAGGACATGAAACAGAAATAGCACTGCACATCCATTATGTAAGACTCAAGTTGAGAGTCAGGTGCAGCGGTGGTGCAGGACACCAGACAGACACATGATTAGTTTTCAAAGAACTGTTACACAACCACGCAACATTATGACCTCAGAGACGAGTGTGTAAACGTCACCACTGGTCAAGTATCCGAAGTGAAAGTACGACCTGATACTTCAGTTGGTATAATTGGAGAGTGAATCACTACAGTTAGAAAACTATATTTATTACCTTCACCCTCATTAAATATTCAAGTGACGAGCTGCACTCTCCTGCCGTAACTGACGGGCAGAGGACGAGCAGGTAAGACGTCATTCAAGGATTCAGTTTTACACAAAAACGGTACTAAATAGGTTTATATCCATTCTGGCCACCGACTAGAGCCGGGCGATATGACTTCTATTCAATATCATGATTATTTCAAATGTCTATCTTGATTACGATCACTGGACAATTAATTAATTGTCTGAGAAAGACTGCGCAGTAGTCATCTTAGTGTGGAGCTGCGTTATCGAGGTCCGACCAGTACACAAGCTTGACCGATCGTAAGCAAGTTTCAGCTGTCAATCATGATGATATATCCTGTTTTTATAACATTAAATAACTCATTACACCAAACTTGTCAGAAACACTGCCCATGTCCTATCTGCTAACATGGAGGAGGCAGTTTTTATGACCTCTCATCCGGCTATCATGGCCGATGATGATGCTTGCTCCGGAGTTTTGACTTTGGGTGCTGCCATGGCATCCATCGTTTGCATACAGTCTACGGTCTCAATGGTCATCCACATAAAAACTGTTCGGTGCTACTGCTGCATGTGTCTGTTTCCAAAGTGATAAAACCTGATAATGACTCCGTGAGTCAGGTCTAAACCATACACAACACTAAACTGCTGCAGCCAGACAGGTGGCGATGAGAGGGGGAGTAAATGGGAGGCATGTAGAGCACTTGGGGAGAGGCTGGAGGGAAAAAATTATAACATTCCAGGAGGCTGCCTTCCTGTATGCATCTGGTGCTCTGAACTGTTGCACGGGAATACAGCAGCAGATGAATGCATTAGTGTGACCAAAGGAAACTGCCAGGAATTCAATCTACACTACACATTCATCCAATATTGGACCACAAGCTGATGTAAAGCTCATTGAGAACTGCACAAGAAGATAGCATAAGACAAAGACCAGTGCCTTTGGGCTATAGATGAAACATATCAGACGACACAGCTAGGCTCCTACAGGGCTCGCCGATAACAGCCAAACAGTCTCTCTGAACTGAGAGCCAGAAGCATCAACAGATAAATAAACACAAGTCAAAACAAAGCTTGTAGCAATTTATACGCACAGCTCCTCCAAACGGAGCAATAATACGCTGCAATTAGATGTCCTGCCCAAGTGAGGAAACTAAATTCACTGCATCAATCATCAGCTGTTCAGCCAATCGGCCTATTAAAGGTAAACTGCTCAGCAAAAACAATGAAAGGCAACTTATCTGCTATCAACAGCACTGGAATACCAAACACAAAAACAGTGCCAGATATTTATTAAATCTCATCTGAGTACATGAAAATGCAGCAATGTCTTATCCTTGCCAACAATTTCAGTTATAGAGAATGTAACAATGACGCATGCATGTGCACCTGCTGCTGAGGGGACCTGTAGGGACCTTTGAGACCTGAACCGCAAAAACACGCCGATAAAAGCCTTAGCCTGGTATTACAGGGTACGGATAAGTCACCAATCCCTGGTGTCACCCCAGGGAGCTTAATGCTGAGAGTAAGAGCACAACACAGAGCCGAACAAAGAGGCAACAGCGCCAGAAGACTGTAAAGCATTTTACTAGCTATTTCTCCATGGCATGGAAGATCACTTTAACATCAGCCGACTTTGACGGGCTCTGCCCACAGACCGAGACGAGCTCTTCTTTCACCTAAAGTTTGGCGACTGATGTCAATTACCTGCAAGACTGAGCAGCTGGAGCAGAATTCGGAATGTTACAAAGTTGGAGATGGAGGGGTCATGCAATTCCAGTCAAGAGAAGAACAGGTCGACTTATGTGATTGTCAGCAAAGTTTTAGGAATAGCTAACGTGACACAATGTGGAACATTTCAAAATAAAACTAGAAGCTAGGACAATAACTCACCCCATCCAATAGAGTATTTGATAAGTGGACGCGTGGATCCTTCCGGAATGGAAACTCTAGGTTTGCTATGTGGAACACTGTGTTGTCTCTGTCGATCATGAACACTTCATTTTTTCCATTGATCAACATCATGTACCTGCAGGAAGAGAGGATGAAATGTTATGCAGCTGTAATCACAGTGTTATATTTGTGCTGCTCATAATTAAAATGTTATCTTTTGTTTTTGAGTCATTGCTTAAAACATTAAAACAGATAAAGTAAGAATTTGGTGGTGAGAATGATTTTATCTAAGACATGACCTCAGCTGTTGCCCCTTCATTATCTAATAAATCTCAGACCGTGTGAATAGAGCTGGTGATTGTTTGCTGAGAGAAAGACCCACAAAAAGGGATTTAATAGTATATTCTGTGAACTGTGGCACAGCAGATCTGTAATGCAGAAACTGTTCATTTACAATGAGGCGGTGATAATAATGGTTGCTTGTTAAGAGATTCAGATATTGTGACATTTACAACACACAAGGTTAGAATGCGCTCTCTGAGGGCAGCCTGATAGCTGATTAGTTCGGGTGCATAAAATGTGAATGTAATTGCCCTGAGCAGCAACCATTTGCTGAAGGTCATTCCCCTTCTCTCTTTTCCCACATTACTGTCAATTTAAGTCACATGTATTTATACAGTACATTAACAACAGGAGTTGCAGCAAAGTGCTTAACAATCAAAACAACATTAGTATGGAGAATAGAATTGAAAACAATGCAAAAGAATGTCGTAAAAGACAAAGATAGATAGAAGATAAAAAGATTAAATAATGATAACAGAATCATAATACAGAGGCTGAAATAAAAGCAAGATTAAACAGATAAAACTTTAATTTGGATAAATTATTGATAGAGGGACAGGATCTAATATGGGAAAAGGGAATATTCCAGAGCTTGGAGGCAGCAACAGAGAAACCCAGTCTGTCTTTCCATTCTCTAGTTAATAAAGACAGTGTGCACTGAGGACTGATGCTACTTCGCAAGTATTGTTTTAAAACGAGACAGGTCAGGGTTATTGACTTTCCTTTCCAAAGTCTATTCATAAACATAAATCATTACTGATTTACTAAGAAGTAAACAGCTCTTAATGCTAACTAATGACTTATATTTCAATCTTTAACTAGAATGGTACTCAGTATCCACCTCGATTTAGATCCGTACCCAAATCTTATCTTGGGTCATGACCCTGCTGTCCGACAAATTTCATGGAAATCTGTGATGTAGTTTTTGCATAATCCCGCTAACTCACAACCAACATAGATAGATAAAACATCACCTCTTTGACGCCTTTTATCTCATTTAATTACTTTGTTTGGAGGATTAATATGTTAATCATACTTTAAAGCCTGTTTGCTGCAAGCAAAGAAAAACAACTCTTGAGACTTGGGCTCCAGTTGGTGCTTAAAAACAACAAAGACTCTGTGCATCCTCTAATGTGCAAATTGGTTGCACTCAATCCAAATGAAAACTAAAAAGGTGAAGGCAAGAGAGCTTTTATCATGTCTGAAAGAGGGAGACGCATCTCCAAAACAGATACCTGTTAATTACAAGCTATTATCAAAGCAACCGCTTTTCCTTTTATCTCGCAGCACTTATCATTGCAAACAGAAAGCATTTTTTGATAATTGTGGCTGTTCCAAACATCTCAATCAGAAACTTTTACCAGCCTCCTCTCATAACCACAGCAGTTTGAGTTGTGATACAAAAGAGTAGATTCTTAAAGTTCACAAATACAAATACCTGAACTTTTTCCAGACGTGTGAATAAAATGGGTCTTATGCTGAACATTTTAGTTTCTGTTCTGATAATCCCAGTTGCTTTGCATCAACATAAAAAAGACTTCCCTTCTACAAATTGCAAACATCACCGGTGGTTACGTGATTTGTTTGCATGAGCATAAAGCTCGGCTAATCCAGGCCAGCCTTTACAGGTGAGATAAACGACTTATGAACAAACAAAAAAAAAATCACCTCCACTGTCCAAACTCTGCAGGAACACATGAATGAAATAACGTAGTGAAATTGGACAATGTGTCGCATTCAAAACTCTGAAGCTATGAAAACAACTTTTACAATGCATACAGATATATCGTTCAATTATTGACGCAGTCATTGAGGTGCTGTCTAAATGATATGTATGTTTAAGTGTAGAGCAGATGGCTGATAAAAATCAATTGAGATAAGCCTTTCACCGATTATTTGTATCTGCATTTATGTTATAGATATGAATAAACAATGCAGAAGATTTGCATTTATGTTTAAATTTCAAAAATGTATACTTGTTTTATATTTAGATGTATTTGTGTTTTCTTATTGATAATATAATATTTTATCTTTTCATTAAAATATCATAAATATGAGATTTTATATGTATATTTCTACACCTTAGTTTACTTCAGTTGGAGAAGTTTAGTTTTAAAGCTTATTGTTAGTGGTGGTGTGAGGTTCATTAGTCAGAGGTTCATTAGAGGCCCTGTGTAACAAATGCCAGAGTGCTGTTTGATTCCATGTCTAGTAAAACCACTAAGCAATGGAGGGAATTGTTGTAGATATTGATCAGCCTTTACGGGCACCATTAGCACTGAACATGAACCATGCCCCCGGCACCAGAGTTGACAACAGGCAGCGTCAGTCAGTGGCTGGCAGAATATATAAACAAGGATGGAGTCCAAGAGAAGGCATCATTATTCAACACAAAATAAGTAAACATCCCTGAGTGCAGGATGAGTCATCAAACTGTTACAACTGAAAAAAGAAAAGGGGGATTTTGAAATAAAAATACTATGATTTCGATAATAACTAGATGAAAGAACAATTACCATATGGACACAGGATTAAAACTAAGAAAATGTATTTTTCATTTCATGGGGCATTTAAGAAGAGAATCTCTAAAAATGGGATAATGCTGGAAAATTACTTTTTCTTCCACTAGTGCACTCGACTGAAATATTCAAAAACTTGGCTGCAGTGACTGTTCGACTGTTAAAATATCTGTCAAAACAGGCCAGTTTACCAACGTGGGTCATGATATGAGCATTTGGTTGGTATTAATTTGACTCCACTCTTCCAATACACGACACTCACACATGTATTAAGTTGCTGGAGCATAAAGACCCTCAGACTTCATCCTTTTCGACTTATCAGCCTCTCACTGAGAAATATTATAGTGGAGGGGGTATACCTTAGAGTAACAGTAGTGCACTGCAGGTGTGAACTCAAGATTTATTTTGGCTTAATAATATTCTATTCTCAAATCTGTTAACAGCTCTCACTACATTTGTACTATGTGATGATACAAACCCTCCATCTGGACAATAGTAAAATCACTTAAAATGCAGTTACAGTTTCAAGCAACCACTCTTCTCTGCATGCTCAATGTAGGAAGAACAATATGAAGCATGCAAGGGGATGTTTTTACGATGATTGAGGCCAAATTATACGATTCTTGATGAGTTCTTTAAATGACGGCAGTTTGTTCATTAGTTTCTTACGTAAAGAAAAGTCATTGCTTAAGTGAGGGCCAAACTATTTCCAATTAAAGCAACATTGTGTTTGTATTTGACTTTGAAATAAAAGCTTCAAAATTATTTTTGATGGAACAATTTTGATGGAACAAAGACCACTTTGCACCGAGAAGCCTGCTCTTGCACTATGAAGCTTTCGTTCTTTCAGGTATGATAATTCTGAGGGAAGTGCTAAACCGAGTGATAGTCAGCAACTTAGACTGTCAGAGTGAGGCCCAGCAAGTTCAAGAGTAAAAAGACTAAAAGCAACAGAATATGCAACTTTTTACCTCAAAATAGCAGCTTTAAAATTAGCTTGATGGTTCACTGACTTAACATGAAGAGAATGTCTCTTTTCATTCTCACTCGTCACCCTAAATGTCTGTTCTTGCTCTGTGTAACTTTTGTGAGTGGGTTCGATCTCCTGTGAGAAGCTTAAATTGCTAGAATCAGGCTACAGCAAGTTCAAGAGGAATAGTGAATTGTAAATCAGTTAGAAAGCCTTAGAAGTCATCAAAAACCGCGTTTATCTCCAATATTCAGAGTTTGGTGTATTTGTGATAGATCTTCTGGTTTACGCAGCCGGGGATCATGGGTAAAATCCATTCAGTCGTGCTTCAGATCAGTGGGTGGGACTACACAGTCAGAGCTCCAGTCAAGCTATTGAGAGGCTTTGTTTTTACTCTACATGAAAAGCACAATCTTTTGGACATGAATCAAAACAGCAGCAATCACTAAATATGGTTGCGGAGGATGCTGTTGCTCAGTAAAAGTTACATAGTGTCAGTCATTAAAAGCCAGTGTTAATCTCAGGTTAGCCATGTTTGTTACAGTGACTGCACCTACGGTTTGGGAAGACAGGGAACATGCGGAAGGTCTAATTTTTGGCCATATTTCAGCTTAATGAGAAGGACTACGCAGTTGGACTTGGAGCCCAACATAAATAATTACTTGGGCCGGCAGAGGTTGCACAAAGTTACAAAAAGTTGCTTTAAACCAGTTGGGGATATAGAGAAAAGTTGAGTTCACTGTTATCAAATAATAGAAAGCCTGGTGACAAAAAATAGTAACCCTGAATTATATACGACTGTAAGAAAAGCGTTCACACCAAATGTTTATTTTTTGGTCAACAGACTCGGCTAATCACTGAGTTGGCAGACGTGAAAGGCAAATTCAAAAGAGGGAACATAAACAGACAAAATCGTTGATCCTTCCATCTGTTGGTTTTCAAAGAGAAACTGAAAAAAATGGGCTGGACCCAAAAACACAGGCACCATTGTTGCCTTTGTGTCATCTTCAAGAATCAGATTTAACTGTAACAGCAGCAGACGTAGACTGGGAAAATATTTTCAATGGACTGCTTTATAATTCATCTGTTGCTCTGTCCATCAAAGTTTCTTTAAGGACGTGGCAACATCTTGAAATATGTTAAAGAAATAGCCCAAAATCTAAAAAGCATCAGTTTGTGTTGATACAACACACAGCTGAGCAGTAAATGTCTGTCACTGTCGCTTGAGAAATGACTTGTATGGATCTTTTCTGAATCCAATTACACTTTGCAGAATTCCTGCTGCTCTTTAAAACAAAATACCAAGTGATGAATAAAGCAGGATGAATCAATATCCTAATGAGCATAACTGCTAGTGTTTGAAAGGTTAAATATCTTAATCAAGGCCACTAACGACTACAGTTAGCATATTAAGGCAAATTTGGGCCATTGTGAGTAGACAGCTCTGATGATATAAAACAATAGAAACTACTCGGTGAGAAAATATGAGAACACCTTGACAGAGATGAATTTGAGATTAATGATTCCCCCTGACAAAGCTATGCATTTCTCATACCTGCTGCGTCTCTCCACCATATCACAAAGGGATTAGAGGTAATAAATATGCCATCAGTACCAGCTGGTTCAAAGTGGGAAACTTGACAAGCCTCGAGATGCAAGTATGTGGGTAAGATACAACGCTGAGAGCAGAGATGAGGCTTTTACAAGCATTGTTCTAAACAATAGTTCTTCAGTTGTAAAATACAGGGCTGCAGCTAATGATTGTTTTCATTGTCGATTAATATTTTCTGATTTAATGAATGAACCATTTGGTGAAGTCAGAAACTCAACCTGATGGATTTGGTTATTTTGATCGATTACAAGGATGTAAATATAAAAGGTGGGAAATCTTCACACTGGAACAAACAAATCCTTTCCTTAAAGATGACATACATTTTTTTTTATCAGTTATTAAATAGATGTACTAAAAGTTAACTTTGATTGAGTAGTTACAATATTATGCTGCTAATCATTAAGAGTCTAAATCAATATCTATCCACCTCTTAATGTATTTAGTGAAAAAGTGTATTTTGTCACAACTATCATATGAATTCTAAGTCTCCAGCCTCGACTGTCGCCAGCACAGACGCATGAAAACCCAAGAAGAGAAATAAAAGATCAAATAATAAAAGACAGAAGATGTTCCCCACTTTTAAATTTCCTGTTGAGGTTTTTGTACAAAAATCGGTGCTTTGACATCATACCTGAGGCCAAAAACAAGACAGTATTCGTTTTCTTTAGATGGAATTTCTTTCTTTCCTTTTTACAATGTCCATCAATCTGAAGTATATGGTGTAATATTTCCGGTTCCTAGAGAATTACTACTTTCAGTTGCTGGCCTAGGAGCACAGTGAGTAGTTGTGAGTCAGAGTGAAGTTGGGTGGGGAACGAGCGATAGATGCTCTGCTTTCTGTAGCCCTGGGAATTAATGTGTAGGTAGATGGCGCTCCCTTTACTGTTATAGTTTCACAAAGGGCTTTTATTTTTCAGAGGGGGAATGAGCAGCAAGACATATAAGATAATTATTTCCAATAAAGTCAAATGCTTCTTAAGTGTGCTGGCTAGGGAAAGTGGTGATCACTACCCTCATCACGCTCTGCGGTTAACAACGATCTGTTGAGAGGTGGAGCGATGACTCTAACTCTGACCCTCGCTCCCCCTCCGGTTATGACAGGAGAGAGCAACAAAAGACGAGCCTTGAGATATAAATCAGGGTCATCCAAAAGTCTTACAAACCAGCAGGGAAAACAACAACAAAAAAAGTGGGAGGTGAAGGAAAGAATGGTGAGTGGGCCAGATATAGCTGCACATCCATTTTCAGGAAGGGAGCGGACACACAATGAATGCATTAAAAAGACATGCAGGCAATAAGGAGAGGGAACAGAAATGCCTGAACATGTTAAAGCAAACGATGATTCCCACAGACAGGTTGGTCCTCGTGTGCACAGGGAGGGATTCTTTAATCTAAGAGGACGACCAGTGTGAGAGATGATCAAACGCATAGGATAAGTGTCACTACGGAGAAGATCTGTCAACCAGTAAGGACACAACAGGTCTATACCGAGCACAAGTGCTTCCTCTGCTGTCTAATTGGCCAGTTAGCCATGGCTAACACTGTCAAGTATGTTCAGAAGAAAGCAGAGAGAGACCATTAGTTCTGTGTACCTCCCAGTTGTCGTCCTCTTCGGTGCAGTCTCACCTACATCCCCCCTCTCTCTGAAGCTATGGTAACAGCAGAGACTGAATTCTCTTTATATTTCCAAAAAGGAAAATATTCAATCCCATGTGCGCTTTTATTCACACAAGTGTATGCCCCCCCCTCCCTGTTCGCCCTCGCCTTTCCGCTCCTGTTCCCTGATGGGTGCCGTGAGGCTCAGATTCTGTCCTTATCCCCGAGCCCTGTCCCCCGCGCACTTTAGCCCTAATGAGGCACAGACGGCCATTGTGTCGGCTTTAACAGTCGAGTCCCGCGGCTTTACTGACAGCAGCTGAGCTCCGGGGGAGGCCTTAGATCAGATCCACAAGCTTTGCACATCATTAGTAGAGCGTCAACGGGCAGGACTGCTCTCCTTGCCCAAAAGAGGCCGGGCTGATCTCTCATCTTCAACAGCAGAGCTGAGAGTCAAAACAAGACGATCCGTCTCACGATGTTGTGGGACACCAAATATTCCGCAGCCTAATCTTTTTCTGAAGAAGCAACAACGGGAGTGCATGAGACACATTTGAGTGTAAATTGCTTTGCTTGAAAGTCAATTTTCTACACAGCATTTTACCATTTGTCATTAAAAGAACTTTTTCATTCTACCATACTTCAAAGTTTTGTGAAAGCTGGGCTGGCAAGAGGACTCGATTTTGCCAAATATAAATTACTGGTCATTGCAGCAGGGTAAAATGTCTATCTCTACTGACAAAAGCCTCCTCCAGAGTCACTCTGGTAATTCAACAGTAATTACAAGAAGACTAGTGGCAATAACCGTTCACATCAGCCTCTGACTTGGACATTGACTGTCTCTCCCACTGGGCTAATAGAACAATAGAAAAGCTGTTGAAGCAGAATGAATGAGCACCACTGCTGGCAGTGACATCAAAATAACATCCAGTATTTACACTAATGCATCTATTCAGCTCATTTTATAGGATTTAATCTGGCTTCATTTGGCAATGAACTGCTACAAATATCTAACAACAGAAAATGCTAATTTAGGCTTTTTAAATGGTGTTTAAACAAGGTCAGCACCCATGCACCACTGGGGTAATGAGAGAACACTGCCACTTCCTATATACGTATATATATATATATATACACACTTTGATGGTGCAACCTCAGTATAACCATGGTAGCCCAACAGAGACTGTTAAATACAATTAATAAATAACCTGCCAATAGTCAGAGAACACTCTTTCGCTCAAAAGGTCTAATCTGGCATCAGAATAAACAATGGATTATGGATTCCATGTTTTAAATCAGTGCCTGAAGTGTTGGTTCAGATACTGCAGGGAGTTTGAGGAGAAAAAAATTAAGAGACTTTCTAAAGTCCAGTTTCTTTAATGAAGTTGAGCAGCATTGTTTGTTTTAAGTCCCAAGCACATAATTGGCCCCTCTCTTTCTTCCAAGTCCTCCTCCTCCTCTCTGGGGCACAAACCAATCTAACCCTGACAGAAGACTCTACAACAAGTTGATTAAAAACCCAACTGTTGGTAAATACACTGATTTTCCTGTCTTTTCTAAAGCCCATTAGAAGCCCCTCTGTTGGCAGTTCCCTTGCACGGACAGTTTTCTCTCTATATGACCGGTATGTCTGTCATGAATGGCTGCATAGGATTTATATTTAAGTGAAGTAGCTTTAATACTTTGTCAGAATCTTGCCTGTTATCGTGCTACTAAGCAAGGCAGTTTACCTGTCAGGTGGTGCTTCACACTTGTTGCAGGTGCGATTAAGATAACCAAAAAACAATCAAAGTTAACCACAAGGGACATTCAAAATTGCCTGCCCATGCAAAGCTAAATCGAAGTAAGCAAGCAGATGAACAAATACCAGGTTCAACAACTGCCTGGTCTCTCCAGGCTCATTTGATGTCAGTCAGAAACTATATTAGCATTAACGTGAGTTGATTGGCTTGCTCCTGCACTTGTATATTTGTTTTATATTGAATTGGCTGGTACGCAAGCTGCTGCTTGCATTGTTTAATTCTCAACTTCTACCACACACACTTCAAGCAAAGCAGAGCAATGGACCCACGATGCATTTCAACAGTGCATGATAACATGCATCCAGGGCTTTCCTCGTTCAAACTATTTTGCCAACTTGATCTTTTACAATGTTTTCATATGAAAGCAGATTGCTCATTCTAAAAGTACTAATTTGTTTCTTATCGTCTGCAAAGTAACAAAGGAAGAGCCAGAGGGACTCAGAATTCTTTACTTCATATTTTAGTGAGAACTACAGGCGAATTGCAAAAGAGAAAAAAATCTCGCCAGACCACCTTGAAGAGAAGAATTTTCCATTAAAAATCCATTTCAGATCCTCAGGTGCCGGTGGCTACAACACAGGACATTTAATAGAAAATTCACTGCACATTCAACACAATTCAAGTGGAGAATGACAAACTGAGTACACCAGAGGAATCAGTACATTTCAATGCTAATGCACAGTCAAAGCTCAAAACTCTCATATCTGATGTAAAGTACGTTATGTACATATTAGCAATATTTTTTCAGAATACAAATCATCTTAAGACTAAAGACATGTTAGGATGAACAGAGCCCAGAAAATGGTGATTAACAGCAGAATCAATTGGGCCTAATTGATACCATCATTAATTTTGCTTAAATCCAAACTGATCCAAAGAAAATCCCTGTGTCTTGGTTGTTCAACCATTTTTGTTGTATCAATCTGAGATATCACCTAGATTTAATGAAGTCTCACATCAAAGCAATCTGAATAACTTTTCCTTTTTTTTTTACCAGAATACCTCTCATAGTCACTTCTTTGGTGCCATTTCAATTTCACACAAAAGCCAAACAGGCAGGAGAGACGTGGCTATTTTCTGGATAAATTAAAATGCATGGCAGTCCAGGCGAGACACTAATAAGGTAGCAGCCTTTTAAAAAGCTGTCATCCATTGCTCAGCTCGCTGGAATGGTAATAGTAGATAGTAGAAGCAATATCAGACCAGCGGCTTCAGAACAAGCTGTCCCTCAAACAGAATAAAGACCATTCACTTTATGCATATAAATGCAAGCTCTTTCCCATCGAGAGCACAACCCTATTACCGAAATGTAACAACGACAAAGCAACAACATAGCTCAAAGCAGAAAGATGCACGAGGAATGCCAATGGAACATCGACACCTTACAGACAAGAGAAACAAATCATCAAAAGTTCACCGTCTACTAAAAGAAAAGAATAGAAAGCTTCAACTTTCTGCAGTCGATTGTCATAGAAACCTCAAGAACTTGCGGATATATGATCAGGATGTAGGAAAAATATTCCTCTGGCACATCGTGGTATCACAGTTCTGGAAAAATATGTCTTAAGAGTCCAAAAGATACATCGAGGTGACTGTGACAACACTTTCTATAGTTTTTAACTCTTCTTTCTCAACAGCACTACGCACACCTTGTTTTGTATATGATTTCATACAGTGCACTGACTGAGTTAATTTTATATTATTAAAATCCCTCAGGTTTGCATTCTACCATCTTTACCTAAAAAAGTGAAGACAAAGTCATACATGAGTGTGCTGCCGTTGAGGGATGACTCACACCGAGCATACTGTTCTATCTGTTTTTCATGACTGAAGAAATGAGGTATCACTACTCTTCCACACTCAAGTAGCTTCAGGGCAAAAGACGAGGGACAGGATGATGAGACAGCAGAGGAGGAGCTGGGTATCTGTCTCTCTGTTTGAATGTAAGAGCAAAACTTTCTTAATACACTTCCAAGCTTTCGTAGATGATGGTAGTTGATTACACACATCAGCAGCATCTTGGTCTGGGGCCAAACCTGTTCCTTGCTAGGAGGAAATTAAAGCGGCGCTATGTAAAAATCTGAAATTGACTGCAGTCATTAAATATTCACCAGCACACTGCATATTTGCACCAGCGAGAGAGACAGCAGACTACAGGAATACTAAAATTCCCCTTTCCCCTCAATACAAGCTTTTGGCAAGAAAGTAAAACAAAAGAAAACACAAATTCAACCCCCAAAGGAGCACAAAGAGAGAGCTCATTTCTTATTCTACATTGGACAAAACGATCCGAGTTTGCTCTGTGGCTCCATCTGCGCAGCCAATTTATAAAAATACAGTCCACATCTCCACAGCTACAAAAACCACTGAGGCCTATTAGCTATGTAAAGGTACTGTAA
This sequence comes from Paralichthys olivaceus, assembly GCF_024713975.1. Lineage (NCBI taxonomy): Eukaryota > Metazoa > Chordata > Actinopteri > Pleuronectiformes > Paralichthyidae > Paralichthys > Paralichthys olivaceus. The sequence goes on from NC_091111.1 coordinate 14,020,677, forward strand.
TTAAAACCAAATAAGAAATAGAAGCTGTGTTAGTATTCCACTCAAGTCTTCACAAACAAGTCAGGAAGGTAAATTGACACCTCTGATAAATAAAACCTTGATGGACAACTCCCATGGACACAAACTGTCTGTATTGACTCAGATAGGCAGCCTAATGAATGGGTAGAAGAACCATTCGCTCTGAGATTGCGGTACCGGTATCGACACATGGGAATATGAGTTACTTATGGTAAAGAAAAGCCATGAACAGTACACCCACCGTGTGCCGTCAGCTTTCCAGCTGACTTTGTATGGATTCTGTTCCAGGAAACGCAGGTTTTGTCTGTCCATGGACACAGGCTGAGCACCGGGAAAACCAGATCTGAAAAAAATGATCAAAACACAATGGATCACATTCATTTATAAGTTAACAAACCCCGGACAAAACTCATATCTATACTTTCAGGTTATGTCAAGTACAACAGATATGAAAGAATATCAGAAATCTGCTAACTATGTAGGCCACCAATACATTTCTCTTAAAAATATATTTTAAAGCAGGACGGAAGTAGCATTAAATGAAGATTAACATAATTATGACTTACTTAAAAGTATCTAAAACCCAGTACATTATATTTGAATATATTTAAGGACTTTAAAGAGACAAATTCTTCCCAGATGTGTAAAGCTGCCTCAGTGTTATATCTTAAGTGACATGCACACACTCCTGAGTGTTGGCACACTCCTAACTACAGAATAATAATAAACTGTAGAAGGTGCAATATGTGTAATATTAACTGAGCTGCGATACAGAAACACTGGTAGGTTTAACAGAAAAAGAATAACAAAACATAACACTGACAAAATAAAAATAAAAAACTACTCTTTTTATGATAAATTAAAGTCGACCCCTGAGTCTTAGAAATAGAGGAACAATTACAGATATACTAACTTCACATACAAATACCATCAATCACAACGACAGACGAGTATCTCTTCATTCTTCAACTCATCTAAAATGTATATATACATGGTACGTAGTATACAGATACATAAATGAGACCAATACAAAACATACATGAGATGCAAGCTTGCGGAGGTATAACAGAAACAACAATGGTAGCAGCAGGTATTGATTAGAAATGGCAGCATGATGTTTCATCTGCTGCGACAACAAACAGCGGTAGAGTCGACTTGATGCATTTTTATTAAAAAAAGCTCTAGCAGCTTATTAAGTCAGAGAAGAAAAAACATGTCTGACACTGCTGTTGTCTGAAGCCGTCCAGAACTTAAAGAAAAGGTGGTTTAGGACCGATGGATCAAACACAACACAGAACAGTACACCCACACGTGCACATACAGACACGCACAGTTACCCACAGGGGTATGCGGAGGCCAAGGAGAGACGGAGAGTCCTACCTGTCCCACTCTGACATCTCCTGACACATTCTTTGGATCTCGCCTAGTTTGGGTTGTGTGGTGATCTGTGTGACGCCCCTCACCGTAATGCCTTCGAGGAATACTGCACCCTGGGAGGAAAAGAGAAAGAAAAAGATGCTTAGACTTTGATTTACTCCTGAGAAAAAAATAGGAACACCATTTCCCTCTGAAATGAGGTTAAAGTACACGGAGTAAACTAGCAAAATTGGGTAAGTGTTCAAATTTGCTAGGCACAGTACAGCACAGGGTCAATGCATTCAAGCACTGCAACTACACACAGTCCACTTCCGAAGCATTACGGCTTTCAGCTGACAGATATGTGACATCCAACAGCACGCGAATAGTTGCATTAGTTTCTAAGGCCTTTTTTTTTTTTTTTAGAAAACTGAATTAATCACGATTATTAAAATTCTACAGGTAACACAAGATAGACAGACTAAACCACCTTAAAAAGTTTTTTTTAAAGTATGGAAATGTCATCTAAATAAATCTCTCCTCATACTCAGGGAACACATTCCACAGTATTCCATATATCTGTAAGACCAAAGATAATAAAGTGCACTGTGAGCAGCTTTGGGTGACATGGTTGAGAATATTCAGTTATCTGACTTTGATGCATATCACGATGACAAATGTAGCCCGCATTTGTCATCGTGATATGCATAGAGCTGATATGATTAGTTGATTAATCGGCCAGTAGCTCGCAAAGAAATATCAAACTGGAATATTTCTGACAAGTAATTCATCATTTAAATTTTTTCTTAAACGCACTATTGCCCAAAACGACTGATCAATTTAATAAATTAAAAAATGGCACATTAAATATTTGTTGCACTTCTAATCCTAAAAAAAAAAAAAATCACATAAAACTGAAACAACGGTTATCGTTGTACAGGTAAAACAGGGGGGGGTGCCTTTCACGTAGAACTGCATGCGGTAGAAAATCTAATATCTTCAACATGTCACGTCGCCTTTGGCTCTGAACAACTGTGATGTGCTTGTATTTTTAAAAGTTAGGATCACATCACATCATTCGGATTCCTCAAAAAGTTGATCGATGACCATATTGTATTCCAGTCTGGTATTAAGTGTTGAGGGCATCTACTTTTATATTCCTCCATAGATCGAGCATTTTATAGCAGAGTGCACACGAGTCCACGAGAGACTGAAACCTGACTCCTTTGACCACATCCAGTATCTCTAACCCGGGAGCGCAGGAACACTTTTCCAACACTAAGGAGCCAATCATTGATTAATCTTCGTGCTCTCCAAAATAACAGAGCAGCGTTTCTACTTTTCACATCATCCGAGCATATATTTGTCTGTGTAATAGCCAACTGGCCACCAACCAGTCTGACTGAGGGGCAAACCACTCAACCCAGAGACAGTATTGCTTAATGACAGTGAAGTAATGTAGTCTGCAAGAGGAGCTGCTGCTGCTGCTCCCTCTTCTGGCTTCTTCCCCCCAGACCTCTCTGTCGAATCACATTCTCAACAATTAGATTTGCCTTGATTCAGGTTTTCAGTTGGTTACTTGAGCAATAACGCTGGTAAAACTCTACAGTTTGTATTTGAGTGTAAATGTAATTCTATGTTTTGATTTACTTCTGTCTTTTCATTCGGCCTCCATTACTCTGAGAGCGGGAAATGTTGATGCTGCCCTTTTAATTTGAGCTTCTTGTAAATACTCAAGATTATTCGGATGAGAGCATCTGTTGGATGCAAACAGAAGAAAACCTAATTACATGCAACTCGAGATGATTCTACACTTCTCATTTCACAGCGCTGATGAAAGCGCCAAATCAAGACATGCCTGACATCTAATCCAAATTATACCTTTGCCAGCAGTTGAGGAGATGTAAAGCTTGATTTTCTCTCAATCTGAACATTCAATTTACTGGATTATTATATGTAGTTGAAGAGTTTCATCACTTAGAAGGGAAGCCTCCCTAGAGAGGCTGCATCGCCCTGCATGGGATCCGTGTCATGCAGAGAGGGACCCACGCACTTTCTACTTGAAAGTCCATTTCCCGGCGCTTCCCGGAAGTCTCACCAGTTTTAGCCTCTCTTTCTTTCGTTTGCCAGGCCCCGACCCAGAGGAGCTGGGGCCAGATTCCTGGCCGACCGCGTTGCCGTCATCGTCCACTTCCCCATCGTTGACGTCGTCAAAGCACCACTCGGGCAGTGCAGGGGCCGGGGGTGCGTCCACTTCTTCTCCATAGCGACGGAAAAGCTCTTTGAGGTAGTCTCCCTTGTAGATCCCTGGAGTCCTGGCCTGGGCAAAAGCAGCCACAGCTGCTTCGATGCTGATAAGAAAAAGAAAACACAGACGGGGCGTCTTTTTAAAAGGTTTAATCTTTTATTCCTGAGAGTATGTTAATTATATGTAGGGACTGATAATTATTTCATGAATATTTTTGGAGGTCCTAAACCCGTTGGCTGTTTCATTATTCTACTATTTATTCAATTATTTATAATAACATGTTGTACTTGTTTGCACATAAGCTTTTAAAATATGACTGCGACTAAATGCTGACTTTTTAATAAATATATAAATATATAAAAAATACAGCAGCGTTAATCGTTTGATGGTGAATTATCTACCGTCACATGATACTGGACCAGGGCTGAAAATGCTCTCAGAATATTCATAACACAGGAAGTGGTGGGAGGGTTTTATGGAGCCTGCTCGCATACAGCTTCCAGGGATTCTACCTCCTCAGACTGCTGCTCCACCTCTCACTTAAGGCTTATCCCCACCCACCCCTACCATCCCACCTCTGCTGAGCTGTGGTAAATTATTCAAACATCTCTGTTGTGGAGTTATGAACCCTGTCACTGTTAACCGGCCAGCGTCTTTGTGAAGATTTGTGTGTGTGTGTTTGGGGGGGTTGAATTTTGTATGGCTTGTTTTATCAGGCAAGACGATCGATGGGGGGGGCAGCCCTTACCTCCAGTCCATCTTCTCCACCAGGTACGCACATATCAGAAAGCCTGTCCTGTTGAAGCCGTGTGTGCAGTGAACACCTTCAGGACAAAGAGGGACCAAAACTCAGAACTCCACCTTAAGTTTACATTTAAAATACATCACAAGCTTTTACAAAACACTATTGGAGGAGGTGCAATATACAGAAACTCTTATCAGCACTCATTTGCATCATTATTGGAATTGGGCCTTGTGGTTTAACACAACACAAAAAGTCCTCTTTGAAATGAATTCAGGCTGAGTCCTTGTTTTGAACGAGAATGTCAAGTCACACCGTCAAAAGACTCACCGGCAGATCCCCCTCTTCTTAGAGAGGGGGCCTGCCTTTATACCAACATCAAAAACCAGCCTGACACCAGCCGTCGCGCACACACAGGCCACACAGAGATGGATGAAACATTCAGAGAGGTAAAGAGCGGATGAAAAGGGAAAATGAAAAAGAGAAACAGACAAACAGTGCACTGTCCATTTTTAAGTGAACCGGACTTATCTATAAAAGGAGAAACTCATTCCAGGAGGGACTAATGAGGAACGGAAAAACATGGTAACCAAAGTGACATCTCCACAATCATTGTTAAGAAGGTACACAGCAGCATTCAGCCACACAAAATCAAACCATCTGAATCTCATAATTCCCCAGTACAGGAGGTTAGCCTGGCAACGCTAATGAAGATAAAATGAACCAGTGTCAGAGGACGAGGATCAGACTGAGCAGCCAAACCGTCCAATTCGCACATGTGTACCGCAGAGACAACTAATCCTAATCACCAGCCGGCTCAAGACCAGGCATCATGGATGTGGCGTTCACAGGTTCTGCTGACGTTTGAGCGGTTCTGATTTCCACATCAAACAGCTGTTAAAAAGGTAAGAGCGGATCTGGACAGGATGAGAAGGTGTGAGGGTGATATAAGAGAGCACCCTGCTGTCACTGAGGTGAAAGTACAGTTCAATATCCCAGGGATGTCCATGTGGACTTGATAGGGTCCTGATCGAACTGGAACTGATGCTGTTGCTAAAAATGTTTATGTTCATTTCAACCAGTTTCTTCATATCAATTATGGCGGCCGCTGTATTTAAAGATTTCTAATCTGAAAATTATCTTGAGGCCTCTAAACCCTCAAATGAGATATCAAGTGAAAAATTACTTTATTTTCCTCATAACGTCACTGAAATTAACAAAATGTTTGAGTAATGCAGAATTCTTTAAGGAAATACTGATATAAAAAAAAAGCTACACTGATTTCTTGCCACTTATAACTATACAATTTTCATGGAAATCAAAAATACAACAGAAGAACAGAGAAAAAATCATCAGCCCACATGTTGAACCAGGTTTCAGCCTTGGTGCCTTTTGATGCCCTTTCACCTACAAATCACCTACACAGTGTTCTGTGGGAGGGAAGCGTTTTGCTTCTCATGTGGAACTCCTACATACTTATGAAACCAAAAATAAAATGACTTGCACAAGACTATGTTGATAAGGACATCTGTTTAACGGTCGTGCACATCTGGAAAGATACATGTGCAACTCGTGACAGTAACACATGAGCACACTGAGCAGACCGGTCATACAGGGAAGCTGTTTGATGTATAATAATTATAAATAAAGAGTATAATAATTAAATACTATTGCAGAAAAAATATTTTTTAAATCAGACATTACCTTGCTTCTATTTGCACCTGTTCAATTTTAGAGTAAGGCTGCTCTCTGCTGGTAATGTAGGGTAATGCAATTATTTTACAACATTTAAATATAAATCTTTATTAGTTTCACAAATTAACGCGAATTCAAGTGGCAAATATATGATTGATGAGTTTTCACGAATTAAAAAATGAGCCTTTATGCTCATATTAAATGTTGCCTTAATAACACCTACATTTATTGAAAGAATCCAGAAACTGCAACGAAATGGGCCAGGGCTCTTTCTGCGTGGAGGTAGCATGTTCTATCCGTGTTTGTGTGGATTTTCTCCAGGTACTCTGGCTCCTTACCAAAGTCCAAAGACATGCAAATTTGGGTTAGGTGAATTTGAGACTGTAATTGACCGTAGGTGTGAATATGAGAGTGAATAGCCGTTTGTCTCTATGTGTTAGCGCTGTGATACGCAGGTGACCAGTCCAGGGGAAATTATAAGTGGTTTGGATAATAGAAAGATGGATCTAACCGTTAAACTAAGGTTCGCTTACCTATCAATTCTGTTGGATTCTTCTCTGTGAAGCTTTCGCAGAGTGTGATGAAACTCTGAGTGGTGTCTATTGAAGGGCATTCTCCATGGCTGAAACAAACAGTGGATCATTAGACTTACCACATAATTATCATTGAATGAACAACTTAGAATTCATCTAACTCATGATAGCAACTCCACTCGTACCCTTTACACTGTAGTTTCACATATGTTATGCCTTCTGTCTCGATGTCGTTGCGGTCGTAAAAGCGCGTAGTGTTCGTCAAATCCACAAGCAAACCCATTTTCACCTGGAGACGGACACAACAGAACACGTCATTCATTTTTCAGTTTCAAAATCTGAATTTAAGTCAGGGTGGAGTTACTTACTTTTAGACTTTTTAAGAAGTCGGACAGCATGCTCGGATGAAATCTGTTCCCCTCTGCAACTTGGTCATCGTATCTGGGGCCCAACATTGTTTTCATTGGTAGGAATTTACCTAAGAGGGAAAATAAAACCATAAAAGTGTGAAGTATAGAACCTCTGAGCTCTGAGCAGAGACCCTTGAAGGTGGATATTTTTGTTAGAGGCTTCACACCATTTCCACAGTCCTTTACAGGATATTTTCATCCATCATATATTTGCCTGAATTTAAAAAAAACTCAGTATAACATTATATAAATTTAATCCAAAGCTACCACAATGACAACACTCAATCACACTACCAAATTAAAGATAAAAATGTGATGAATCACTTGGCAAATCATTTGAGGATATGCGTTAAAGCTGCATGACTAGATGTATGTTGTTTAGGCCCCGACTGATCTCCGTTACACTTGACAGTTCCATTATATTCCCCATAGTGCCCAACGACGTCTCTATGATCAGATGATTAATCCCTTAGCTGGTGGACAGAAAATAAACTGGCAGTGATGTTGATAGCTAATTAATCATCAAAGTCTTTTTTATAGAAGAAATGCCAAAAAATCAACATGTTCCAAGCTCTTAAAATGTAAATACTTGCCATTTTCCGTATAGTTTCCTATTATATTAACCCCAACATCTTTATACCTTTGACAGCTCTTCAGACTAAACAAGATATTATGGAATGTTAACCTGAATTGTCAGACATCTTTATAATGGAAATACTCCGAGTTCTCTAATGCAATAATATGACCACATCCAAAGTTGGCTGTGTGTGAATTGCTTGACACGTAATAAAAGGAACTAAATCAATTAGCTTCTTCTGCCTGCAGTTTCATCCGGGGTCCCACAAAAAGAGCGGGTGGAAGATGGACGACCCATCAGAACTGATATCATCCCTCACTGGTACACATTTACAACAAGTTTGTGATTATTGAAAATATGAAAACCCAAAAAATACGGAGTAAACCTGGGAGTCTGGGGTCCCTAGGCTAGTTGCCTACTTTGCCCTGGTACTAGAATAAACTTTTTTTGTACAATGCTTTTCAAAACAGAGAAACAAACGGCTGTACATGATTGAAACTGGGTTCAAACCTTTAACAAACATTTCACAACTAAAGCAAATAAGATTGGAGGATTAAATAACTCTGTGGGGAGAGGCCAAGGTAGTGTATTATACTTTTGATTAATAGTACAAATCAAGGTAGAAGTAGGTCCTGCGGTCCTATGATAACCAATAAACTAACATACAGCATGTGTACTTCAGATACCTTCTAAAGAGGAATGCGTCTGTGCCTTGAATCTGGATCACTGTCTAGATGAACGCACTGGTGTGAAGAACATGTGAAGCGGTGTTGGGTGTGGAGATGTGGCACCTATGTTTCAGAACATGTGACAGAAACACAGCATCGTGTACAGTGCACCATGCTCCCGGTTTGTTTTGACACGTGATGCTTCGACAACGCAGCTAGCTAAGGCTAAAACTCAACAACACACAACTTTAGCGCCGTGTCAGTCTGGTAAACTAAGTGACACAGCACAGGCTGCAAACTTTAGTTATTTCAAAGTAAAGTGAGAGTTAGACGCTCGCAAATTCCACGTTTATCAGGGAGGAGTTGAGCTTTGACAGCCCGTTAGCTACATGCGCGAAGTCGGCTAAACAACACGCACCCGAATATAGCTTCACACCGAGCTCCATTTGAAAATGCGGCAAATAAAGATTGTCTCGCTGGAAATGGCAGAAGTTCACACTGATTTTGAACTAACTTTGCACTAATACTATCCACTGCGCTCATTCAAAAAATCGGCTGTCCAATTACTACCAACCACGACTTCCTATATGTAAAATGATGTCAACGTGGACTACACAATTTGCTAACATCGCCACATTGTGATGCTAACCTGGCCGTTTTAAGGGACCGAGAATGAACCGAGATAACAACACAGTGATTGTAAGTGCAGGACACATTGACCAGGCAGTGGTGCACCAGCATGTTGTGAGACACAGCACGGAGCTAACGTTAGCACTGCGGAGATTAAGCTGCTTCAACCGAACGTTGAATTGTTTGGGTTTTTGTTTTTCTGCTCACCCGCCACAGGATATCCCTTTCTGGGACAGTTCCGCCACCGAGGAGGGGGTCCGGAGTGTGACATGTTCGGGTGCAGTGAATCCTCGGTAACCAGCAGTCTGCGGCTTAATGCTACCGCCGTGAGGTTGTGGCTATCCCCCGGTTTGTCGTTCACCCGAGCACCGCGGACTCGAGGCCCTTCAGCTGCTAATTCAGGCGAATCATCCAACAAATTTAAGGCCGGTCAACTTTCTGACGGGCCGACGGGCCAGTACACGACACGTATGTTCCAGCGACTCTCGGCATATCAATGTCCCAGCGACGGCGATGTATTTCTTGTCTGTTTATCCTTTAATCCACTGCAGTCACAAATTTAGCTAGCTAGCTAGTTCAGGACATAAACTACCCTTCTTCTTCTGGTTGTTATTATTTGAAGTTGAGGCGAGTTCATGCGTCACACTGCCCCCTGTGGGCGCTGGGTGCAGGGTCACAAATGCCTTCAACAAAAATAAGCCTTCATTCCAAAAAAGACAGTGAATAGAAGTTGAACTATAACTTATACTATCTGATTTCCTCGTTTTTCCTTTGTTACAAATTATTTACGTTTCAACACATACCACTTTAACATATTGAACTCCATTAGAAAATGATTTATTCCATTTTTATTTTGTATAGTTTTGTTAATGAAAGTGTGGAATGTGGTGGTTTTCTAAAACCTTCATCACTTTGAAATTCAAGTACTTCACCATAATTTCACTATCACTGCCCATACACAATTTAAACATGAAATTGTACACAGATTTTTATTTTGAGTGTGTATAGCATCAAATAAAATAAGACTGTCACTGCCCTGTGGTGTTTAACAAAGTCTGAAACATTTAGGAATTTCTGAATGTTTGACAGGAAATCTTATTTTTATTATATACATTGATAAAATTATGGGGTTAACAACAACATATCAGTTCCTATATTAACATTTGCTTACTGATGGAACACACTGGTGGGGGTTATCATGCACTATAATATAAATTGTACAACAAAATAAAGAATATAGTTTGCAGTGCAGAATATTTGGTCCACATAGATCCACATAAAAAACTGTTACTAATGGCACATACAGTTGTCACAATATTTTTTACATCAGGTAAATATACACATTGTTTAATTATATATATGACACATTTGTATTCACAAAGGATAGACAGCAGCATATTGTACTTTTATTTACACAGAGAACCTGGGTGATGAAGTTTTATATTAGTTTACGATAATTGGTCACAGTACCAAGCAACACCCACTGTGGAAACATGAATTAGGAAATCTTTATTCAGATCTGATACATTCCTGGATCTTGGAGTTTGATTCTGTTTCTCTCAACGGCCCTTCTTTCAACATGTTCAAAGTGACATAAACAGTCATCAATGGTTTCTTTTCTGGCTGTTTTACTGGAAAACGCATACTTAGTTTATCTGTCCTCTGATCAGGTTTTTCCACAGAACTCTGACTCCGATAGGGGCTGCCAGGCTTGTTCCTCATTGACAGTAACTCTGTGGATTCTTCAGACAAGCACAGGTGTGTCTCAACATGTTCATCTGGTTTATCAATTTGTAGGTTTGGTGTACGAGCTGCGGTTGGAATGTAATATTCCTCAGCTTCATCAAAGGCTGGGTTATGGCCTCTAGCTGACGGACGGGCTGGCTTTTTCTGCATTTCCTCTGTATAAACCCTGTCGCAGAAGCTTTCAGACGGATTACTGAAAGCCTGGAAGAGGCACATTCCCTGCGGACATAACATTCATGCAAAAGAAAAGACCAAAGAGACATTAAGTGATTTGTTGTTGTACCATTCTCAGGAGATAAAACCTAGTATACAGAATAATAATAAAGTCATTATTCCCATTTCACTCTTCACCTTTTGATGATCTGGTAACAGCCACAACGCCAGAGAGCTGTGTCCTGGATCCGGCACTGGCTTCTCCTTGAATTTCTTCCATCTAAAAAAAAGTTTTAAGATTTCATGGCCACAATCTTAAGTGTTAATGTGTAAATTTGTGCTTTTTTTCAATTTGCTTACATGAAAATGTCCTTTGGTTCATTGTTTGAATTTGAAATCAACCTTTCTTAAATCATGACAGACACCAAAAGTTTGAAACTTACTGAATTGTGCAGCATATTCCAAGAGATAACAGAAGAATTATGACGATGCTTCCAGAGACACTGAGCACTTTGATCATCCTCGGATCTGTAATAGAAAAAACACTAAACGTGTCTCCTTAAAGAAATGCGAGAGAGAAAGAAACTCTCCCTCTACATCAGAACAGGACAGAAGTATCAGATGGTGCAGCGAGAGCATGTTCAAATCTCAGTTGTGTTGGTGTCACAGCAAAATGTATGAGCCTTGGCGTGTGCAGCTCTAAACTTTCTAATGTTTTAATCCATCATCCCGGGGTGGCTAGGGAAATATGCAAATTCGTAATGGCTGCAGGTGTACGCATAAAACCAAAAAAAGATTTCCTCTGAAAACCAGAAATGCCCTCAGCCCTTTCAAAGTAATACTTACCAAATGTTTTGGTTTTAAAAAGACTCTCTCTGCTTTTAGAAGTTCCAGTGGAAGCTGTGGCCTCGACGTAGATGCTATATTGGGTGTTTGGATTCAGATCTTTGAGAAATACATCCCGCTTTGTGCTATCTACAGTTACATCTAGGAGAAAACCATCACAGAAATATCATGAATAGAATTATCAGAGGAAATAAATCTCTTGATACAAGTCTGGGCTGGCCTTACTGAGCGTTGGTCCTTCCTGAGTGCTGCAGAAGACAGTGTAGTTGATTACAGCCCCACTGCATTCCTCCTGCGACTTTGTGATCCAGCTCACAGTGGCACTTCTGTCGTTAGCTCGAACACTGTCGATAGTAATGTTCGCTGGATCTGTGGAGTACATGTTTTCACATTTAGACTGTGGTTCAACTTTTTTAAAGTCATTATAAAGCATTAAGAGTGTTGTACCTCCTATTCTAGAGCAGATCTGAACGGCTTGTGAGCCATGACCCGTCTTGTCATCAAAGAGGGGAGTTACTGTGATGTTGTATTGCTTCTTATCAAGGAGGTCTGAAAGAAAGGGAAGACTCTTGAGAATCTAATAAAGGATAGACAGCAGCATATTGTACTTTTATTAACACAGACAACCTGGGTGATGATATTTGATATTAGTTTACGATCTTTGGACACAGTGCCAAGCAGCAAACCATTACCAGTCCTGAGTGAAAGCTCTGGAGAATCAATGTCTGAATCAGAAGGAGATCATGCGCAGGATTCAGAGTGAGTGAGTCGGGTACCGTTCATGTAGAATACACTGACAGACATTTCTGTGCTGTTGTGAACACGTATGAGTGGAGAATCTCCTGCTGTGTTGTTCATGTGTGAAAGATAAACTTCCAATAAAGTCCGAACCCAAGAGTCTCCTGAGTTCATGCCTGAAAACAGCTTGTGTTAGTAAATGCGCGAAATGAATTAAACTAAAAAGGCAAAGTAAACATCAAGTAAATTTTTCCCAAAGATTATTTCTATCCTTTTAGGTAGTTCTTATCATTTAAGAAGAGATAACTATAGTTTGGCTTTAATTACTTATTCTATGCTTTAAAAACCATGTGAAAAATCATGATCAACAGCTGAGAGTGACTCGCAAATAGGATTCTGCATAAAGAACAAACTGTCTACCACTAAATGTGGTGAGTCATCTCTGTGAGAAGTGAGTCACATTTCTCAAAACCTCTTTCAATGATGAAATTTTACGAGCAAATGCATTACAGAGCAGCTTTTTCCCGAGCAGTGTATCCATTATTTGCAACACTTGAATGATGAAAGATGAGACGCTAATTGATCTTGTGGTCAGCCAAGTTAAGTCATAGCTCCTAAGTCAGTCATGGGTTATTACACATCCATCCATATATCATCTATCTGACATTCATCTTACATTTCAGGTCTGTTCACTCACCAAACAGCGACGTGTTAGTGTATTTGCTCTCATTCCAGTAATATTGTTTTCCATCATGGGTCCAGTCGATCATGTAACCTCTGACTGGCTGAACAGGAGGCGTCCAGCTGACCAGGACAACACCGTCTACAGCTGAAGTCTGGATTTCAGTAACGTGACGGAGGCCTGCAAAGAGAAAAGAAACTGATTGATGCCACATCACGAACATCAGCATGAGGCCAAATACACTGTAAACAAGTAAATCAATAAATTGCTAAAAAGGAAAATCTGTAACATTAAGACTCACTCCCTGCAGTGGCTGGAACGTAAACAGAGTCCTCGGCAAACAGAGTTTCATGATTGAACACTCTGAGATTTATTCTGTGTTCGTCTTCATTCACTTCAACATTACAAGTTGAATTGCTGCATAAAGTCTCCGTGTAATTGACCCCAGTTGTGTGTTGCTTGTAGGGAATCTGTCTGACTGCGTAGGTAAATGTCCCATCACATGTTGCGGGAATCGGCTGTAGAGACAGTTTGAAAAACACAGTGATGCAAGGAACTCGTTTTTTTTTTTTTTTGGAAAATGTGGGTTATAAAAAAGGAAGTGAATTTTAAAATAAGCGAAACAAAGCAAACATTAAGAGAGCTCCTTACCATCCACATGGCATGAACTTTTCTGATTCCATTTGTATCTGGTTTGGTTACTGTCCTCCACAGGTGCAGCTTGACATCACTCTCTGTGAACAAATGATCAAACGGTCACACTGGAATACACATACAAGGAAAAACACTACACAACACGACCACTGTTCACACCTCGAACTGAAACCAAAAACTTCAACAGATGCAAATAATTAATGATAGAACTATACTTATTTTCCACCAAGTTTAGTAGAAATCTGTTAATTTGTTTTGTGTAATCTTGCTTAAAAACAAACATACAAACCAACAAACAAGGAAAGGAAATGATCCCCTTTTATTAGAATGGCTGAATAAACACAGGTCCACATTTCATAAAGTGTTTTGAGCAAACATTTCTTCTTACTATTAAGTTCAGTCAGAACCTCCTTCTCTGGGCTCCACTCGCTCCAGGGGGCGCTTTTCAAAGCACAGCGGACTGAAACATTGTATTTTGTGCAGATGTTTAGCTTCTTAGATACATTCCCATTTTCTCCTGGCTTTAAAATATGACTGAGCACCTTGTAGAAAAAAGGAAAGGATATCAGTTAGAGAAAATGGTTCAAATTAATTCCCTTTGAGGTGTCAGGGAGAAATGTCTCTTACCTCTGGAGTTTTGTTACCGACAGTCTGGAAGAGAAAAGGCAAACAGAGGTAGCATCTGTTAGCCACCAGAAGTATTTGATAACCAGCTACCAGCTACTATCACATTTTGAAAATGTGATTTCACTAAATTATCAACAAACCAAGCCAGAGTAGATTTTTATTTTTCATATTAAAAAAACTTCAGAGTATTTCTTAATGCCATCATTATATTATACCTATATATATAAATATATATATATATATATATATAAATACCTCAGTGTATTTGACTTCACAGTTTATGTCTTCCCTACTCCTGGCAGCGGAGCGTTTCCACTGAATCGACACATTATTAGCAGACTTGACGGATACGTTTATCTTCGGAGGGACAATTTCCACTGGGGGAACATAATCATAGCAGCACATTCAAATACAGAAATGAGCATAGAAATAATTGAGAAATTACTAAATGTACTTCTTGATACTTACATATGGAATAGGGATAAAATTCCTGAGGGTCGGAGTAAGTTTTCCAAGCATTAGTTGTAGCTCTCACAGTAACATTGAAGTAACTGGTCAGGTATATTTTACCAGATATATTTGTGGAGGTGCACCTGGTTTTATGCGAGCTGCACATTTCACTCATGGAATCACTTGATGAAGAGACACTGAAACATATACAGAATGTTTTAAGTTAAGCAGATAAATCACTAAGAAAATATAAATGTTACCACAATAATTCTTCCACAAACAAAAGAAACACGAAGCTACTCACAAAACAGTGTAATTTATTCCTTGTGAATAATTAATCTTATGCTGCCAGTTGCACGTGAACAGTTGTGGTACACCCTCGGATAGAGTTTTATAATGCAACTTGCATGATATTTTGCTGGGTTTTGCTGTGGAAAGAGAAAAGGATTGCATGATAAATATATATATATAGATATATGTCATCTAAATGAAACAATATAAAATGTTCCGTACTGTAGGTGCTGATGAAGGTGCCGCCAAGGACTTGCTCAGTATTTGCACTGTGGCACTGCAGCATAGCTCTCTGTTGGGTGAAGTTGGTCAGTGACAGGATGGTGAGTGAGGTGTTGATGGTTTTTGACAGACGCTCGTCGATGCGTTTGTTGTTCAGAGTCCAGAAGATTTTGCCACTGACACATGACGTCTTGCAATCTACCACAGTGTCGGATCCCAGCTCAATGTACAGATCTTTCGGGGTAACAGTACAGCTGTTCATGTGCTGGCCTGCAGGAAGTGACAGCGTTATTCAACACTTCAAAATGCAAAGGAAACTCTAGTGCTAATGATGCAAGCCGTTACATTAACGGACACTTTGACATCTTGTGAAATAAATGTCTTCTTGCCAAGAGTTATATGAGAAGATATCTGTGCAAAGAATTCAGCCAAGCTAACAGAAAGATGACAGAAGCTACCAAAAGACAAAGCAGCTATAAAATATGTAGTTCTTTAAGGTTTTAAAGGTACAGTGTGTAGAATTTTGTGATATCTAATGTTGAAATTGCATGTTGCAGCTGAACATCCCTCACCTCACCCACTCCTTACAAACATGAAAAATAACCTGTTGTAGCTTCAAAAGGTGTTAAGTTTGTCCAGTCTGGACTAATTGTTTACAGCACACATTCCAGAAAATGTCCAAAGAAACTGACTCAGATATTTGCGTTCTCACACACAGCACCTTCAGGAAAATTGAAGTTGAGTTGAGTTGAGTGTATTCCTGAAAGCAGCTTGTTTGAAATTACTGTTTAATCTGATTGTCAGCCTCTGGATTCAGTCAACTCTTTATACTGACTTGTTTATAATTGCAGTGATAAAGAGTCTGAGGAGGCGGACACTGGGGAGTTCCAGGGATGTGCTGTGGTTTTCCTCCTCACATGCAGTAAAACATCCAAATCTACATGATTGAGGATTTTAAACAGACTTAGACTTCCATTTGAAGCAGCGGCACAGGAAGAGTACACTTTCATTTAGAGTACATTAGTGCCACGAGATATTTTATTATAGCTCAGATGGTATGAAGAGCCCATTAGAGAAATATCTTGTTTCAGTCAGAGCAGAAATGTGGGCTCCACACATCAGCCACTCCAACACTACTTCATTGTTATATTCCAGTCACAGAGATAAACAGATTTTCTGGAAACAAAATGTTCAACTTTAAATGCATTTAAAAACATTTGCAGCTTTTCTTAAGATATTACAGACTCAGGGACTGAATCTCTTCACTGGACTAATATGACTCGAAATACTTTGACTGTTACAGAAACATATTATAAAGTGCTTTGTGAACGTTACAGCCCGACCAGTAAATAGAATAACAAAAAGTACTACATTAATGTATCCTCAAAAGTCTTTTAACAGTTCACTTGCATACGAACAAGACAAGCTACACATTTGAGAATTCTTGTAATATTTCTCAAAATACTAAAAACTACCAATTGTGGTTGTTTTAAATATGTTGTTGAATAAGAGCTGTAACCTGGGAAGAGTAGATGTTTAGGAATTTTAAAAACTACTCCCATGTCAACCACTATGTTATGAAACCAAAACAAAAGAAGCATTTTTCAGAGCTCTAATAGCAGCATTTGACAAGTCAGGTCCTGCATCTGCATTTAAACATCATACCTCACCTCCGACAAGACAAATTAAGATATTAATAAGTTAATAAGTATTTCTCACCTTTTAAAGTGAAGAGGATTAAAGCCAGAATAAAGGTCACTTGGAAGGGATACATCATTTTGTCCTGTTACCACAGCTGGAAGAAATTCCCCTTCAAATACACATTTAGAGGAGTCAGATATCCGGAGGCATTCGATAACAGTGTTTTTAAGTTGCTGTTAAAACACACTGTGTCCTGCAGTACATCGCGTTTCCCTTCTAACTCTGTATCTCAGCCATCAAGGAACAGGAAATACAGCAAACCCCGACAAAAACGAAGAGAATTACCCAACTGGAGAAACAGCAGGCAAAGAGGAAGTGAAGCAACTTGTCAACAGCCCCTGAGACCTTTATGAGTTCAATCTGTTTCGTGGCAGCGGACCATGAGAGAGTGAAGGCTGATAAATTATGAATATTTATGAGTCAGATCAGCACTAGCAGAGCAGCATGTGTATAACTGCACTAGTTCATTCACAAACGACAGACAGGCTGAAAAGAGTATGTTGTAGAAACTGCTCAAATATATGATACTGTGTAATTATATAAACAATTTCGCGAAGTATGTTTCAGAACTGTAATGTTACGATTTAATACAACAAAATTGGTGATTATGTCAGACTGGGACGAAAAGCACAAACTATTTTACTGCAAAAATTGCCTTTTGGAAAATTATAGCCCCTCACACCCCTCATACTGGTAGCCTACTGCTACTACTGCTATGCAACAATTACTGTGCTTAATTAATTAATAATTATTCAATTAGTGGATGAATACATAATTAATTAGCAACTATTTTATAATAGCTTGTTTTATCCATATAGACAGACAGACAGACAGACAAGTAACTTACAAGGAGATCGTAAAAGACTGGTGAAAATGATCTATCATTAATTATGGATATCTACACAAAGCCGAGCACAGCCGATAGTCTGCTCTTTTATAAATAAACTAAATTATTACGTCTTCTGTGTTTATTAATGTTGTTAAACAGGTGTGGTGCTAAAATTAGTGTATTGTGTGAAGTGGTTCGGTTGCTAAAAAAAATACCCCGGAAGTAGTTTTAGAGCATCTGAAAACAAGCTAACGCAGCTAGCTTGGTTAGCTTGCTCTTATTAGCCATGCTGACATTGCTGCTTCACTACTAACTAAATTATATTATTATTGTAATACTCATTGTTATTGTCATCATTATTAGCATCACAGTGTTATTAGTTATTAAGTGCAATACCCACAATATTTAGTGTGACGCTGATATGTGTGTGTTGTGATTGGTGTAGTAATTACTTCCGGGGTCATTTTGTAACTTGGATACATAACACACCGTAACTCCCACCTCGTCCCCGCTGACCTGTCTCCGGTTCCCGCTTCCATGTCCGCCGCGGTGCTGATCGCCGCTGTTGTCGGCGGCGGGGTCCTCGTCCTCATGCGCCGCTTGTTTCCAGCGAAAAAAGCCGGCAAGCTGCTCCGGTATGCGGCCGGTACGATGCGGGGGAAGACGGTCATCGTGACCGGGGCTAACAGCGGGATCGGGAGGGCCCTGTCCGCGGAGCTGCTGAAGCTCCAGGCCCGGGTCATAATGGCCTGTCGGGACCGGGGGAGCGCGGAGGAAGCGGCCCGGGACATCCGGAGGAAGGCTGGGGCGGAGCAGGGGGAGGTGGTTGTCAAACACCTGGACCTCGCTTCTCTTGGGTCAGTCCGGAGGTTTTGTGAGGAGATTTCTCAGGTGAGTGTGATGGTGGAGGAGTTAGTTTCTCCATCAGTTTATTCATTAATGTTCTGTTCTGCTTTAGAAATGACTTTAAAAGTTCTCTAATTCAGCCAGGATGAAAAAAATCTGATTTCTGACAAATACTTTATTTTAGAGCTGGAAAACATGTCCAAAATATAATAATCATCATAACAATATATATCAGATTATTATATCTTAAAAACATTTGCTCCTGAGTCAAGGTCGAGTCAGTTTTACAACATACAAGAGATTTATTTTCTTTAGTTTTTGGTGCATAAAACACTTATTAAGGAGGAAAATAGAGGGAAAGAAGAAACAAGGAGATAGGTAATGTCAGAAACACTAAGAGCGATAAGTTAAAAGCTCAAAACAAGTAAAAGATTAATTGAAATATTGTGCATTCATTGTATAATTGATCTCACTCTACCTATCGTGGCTCTTTTTAATCAGACTTTTTGATTTGTGACATAATTTATGTTTCAGACTTCTTCCACATTGTTACAACTCTATAAGCAATGTCAGTCATAAAAGATCAGCAGTGTTTTTTTCCTTTGGGATATATCTGTGAAATACTGCATTTTTTATTATTTTACCATATCACCATTTCTTTCCCGTGAGCCAACATTTACCTCCCACAACCACTGGGTGTCTCAGTGTGAACACCAAAAGACTTTTCAGATAATGAATCAGGGCTTTGATTAATGCAGGTTCAGGGTAAAGGACTGCAGTATATATAAGATATATTAAAAGTATGTTGTTGTTACAAGTGGCTCAACAGACAATTAAAATTTCTAATAAAAAACCTTATTCCTTCCTTGAGTCTGGTATTAAGTCTGAAATGTCTCTGACCCATTAGGAAGAGTCCAAGATTGACGTGCTCGTCAACAACGCAGGACTGTACCAGTGTCCCTACATGACGACAGAGGATGGTTTCGAGATGCAGCTCGGTGTGAATCACCTGGGTCACTTCCTGCTCACCCACCTCCTGCTGGACCTCCTGAAGACGTCAGCTCCCAGCCGCATCGTCGTGGTTTCCTCGAAGCTCTACAAGTACGGCCACATCAACTTCGACGACCTGAACAGCGAGAGTGACTACAACAAGTCTTTCTGCTACAGCCAGAGCAAGTTGGCCAACCTGCTGTTTACACTCGAACTGGCTCGTCGGCTGGAGGGCACGGGGGTCACCGTGAACGCTCTCACCCCGGGCATCGTAAGGACCAGGCTCGGCAGGCACGTTCAAATCCCTTTCCTGGCAAAGCCGCTCTTCTACCTCGCTTCACTGATCTTTTTCAAGAGTCCACTGGAGGGGGCCCAGACTCCCCTCTATCTGACCTGCTCCCCAGAGGTGGAGGGAGTGTCGGGGAAGTGTTTCGCTAACTGCGAGGAGGAGGAGCTGATGGCCAAAGCTACAGATGACCAGGCAGCCAAGAAACTGTGGGACGTAAGCAGCAGGATGGTTGGACTCACTGACTAAGCACAGCCCTGCTCTGCTGATGGTTCCTCAGGGGGACTCATGCGTTCTCGGACAAGATAATTAATCCCCAGCAGCTTCACATTGACTGTACGCGGAGAGATGGCTTGTGTAAAGACCAGTTGCTACCTTTGGGATAACATAATTAATGGCCTGACATTGTGTCATCTTGTAATAAGTGTGTAAATTAAGTATATTTGCTAAAGTGTGCTTAGAGTGTGGTGCAGAGAGATGATGAGAGTAAAAAATGAGCCTGTAAAACTGATGGCTGATGACCTTCTAAAGAGTGGACCCGAGTTAGTGTCTTACTTTTCACCTGGATAAAACCTTGCTCATATGCCTCAGCTGGAACAATAAAGGTTGAGAAGGCAGATCCTCGACATGCTGCTGCTGAAGCTGAAGTGTGGCTCCCTCCTGTGGATGGATTCATTCTCATATTTACATCCTCTCTTAACCCATCAAGGACGAGAGAAGTGAATGGAGATGAAGCAATAATTTATCATGTGAAATTCTGATATACAAGAATAAATACAAGAAAATTCCAGCGATGACTCAATGTCCTATATATGATAATAAAACCACAGCTTGTAAAGGATGTTGAATACAGAGTGGAGTAAAAACAATCGACCGTTATTTTCATTATTGATCAATCCACTGATTATTTTCACAATAAATCAATTTAAAAGTCAAAAAATTGCATTTCCCACCATAAAAATCTTCAATTGTCTCATCTGAAGTCAATTGATGTTAATTGGATGCCTCTCTGGGAAACACAAATCAGTTTTCTCTCTGTTTTAAGTTTGCTGATCATGGCAAAAACAAATCCTCCACTAACCTACATCTAAATTCAAAATTGTAATAAAGCAGGGCTTCATACAGTGACTCAGCAGGCACGCACCACATGGCTGCAGCAATGTGAGAGTTTGAGTGATGAAGGGTCTGTCTCTCAGTTCAGTCTCTCGACTTTACGCTGAGCAGACGAGTCATTATCCCAAAAACAACTGATCACAGACAACGCTTGAACACGATGTCTCTTGCTTGCGCTCTCACATTTCAAATCCCCACACGGCTGAACGAGAACATGAAAGGAAGGCTCCGAGCTCATATGTGTAGTTTGTGCTTTAATAGGTGAATAAAACAACCAAAATATATAAACATGCATTGTCGTCAAAGAAACAAACTTACAGTGGCTTAATGGGGGGGGGGTTGTGGGCATCCAAATCTGAGGTAGAATGGGGGAATAAGAAAACCTTTCTGTGAAATATAGAAGCAGAAATAACGTAATACCGACTGTTCAGACAGATCTCAATACGTTCCATCAATAACAATATAACACTCATCAATACTGTCAAATTCAATCAACAGGAAAACTAAATGTATTGTTCATTTTAGTGATTCATTTGTTCTCTTAAGTTTAACACTCACGTTTAAATCCTCACAAGGCCAATGCCGTTTCAGTCAATTTAAAAATAATGACCTAAGCTAATCTATAAGTCAATTCTCACTTAATATACCTCTGAGTTTTCAAATATAGAATTGGCAGTTTTTTTAATTCATGTACAAGTTCCAGGTTTATCAAGATTTGTTGGATTGTTTTTGGATGTACAGTATCTCTTGCTAACAGCCACATACAAAATATATCACTCAATTTGTAGTTACAAGTATATATTTATACAGGTGTAAATTTAAATACAGTACAATACAAATGTAAGTGCTGCTTGAGCTCCACTTCTCAAGTCAGCCCAATTCCATCTCCTCACATGACTATGTCACTATACTTGGTCTGGATAGTCGTGGTGTTAACTGTTGCGATCCACAAGCTTTTAAATAACCAGCAGTAGTAACAGGTTCTTGGTGCTGGGTTATTTAACTCCTGGTTTTTATTCAAACCATTTTCTTCCAAAGTGGTTCTGCTCTGACAGAAGGTGCACACCAGGGCCTTGTGTCTAGAACCCTGTCAAAAAAGGAACCTGATGGGAAAAGTCCATCAGTTCAGAAGAGTTCCATAAAGCTGGGCCTTGGTCAGACTGTCCTTCCTGGAAAGTCCCAGCGAGCCAAATTTTTGGTTGTATGGAGGAGGAGGGGGTGGAGCCGGTGGTGGCGACTGGCCCACCTGTGCTGGCAGGCTGTGCATCTCTACTTGGTAGTGCTGCAGCTCTGCGGCCATCTCCATGGACCTCTGGTGGAGAGACTCAGTGGAGCTGTTGGGGCTGGGGTCAACGTAATCCGTGCCCTGGCCACCAGCTGCCACGTTGCCCTCCCTGTCTTTGGAGCTCCCTGAGTGGTAGAGGCTGTGCTCTGACTCCTGGCTGTCCTCGCTTCGGTACAGGTGGGCTTGGCTGTGTGCCTGCCGCACCCCTGGGCTGCATTCAGGGCTGGGGCTGGTGGCCACCCATGCAGGGTCCATGGCGCCCGCTCCTTGATGATAAAAGTCAGCCCCTTCCTGGAAGCTGCTGTAGAGCGGCCCAAGGCGAATCTTAGCGGGCCGCACAGAGAAGTGCTGCTCCGAGAAGCTGTAAGGTGAAGCCCGGCCTGGGCTGCGGTAGGCGTGGGCACTTAAGTCCTCCACACTAAGTTGTCTCCATCGACCAATCAGCTCGTCCTCCTCTGGAGCTAATGTACTGCCTCGACGACTGTCTCCGTAGGCAACACTTGGGGACGAGGAGGGAGGGAGTGGCTCATAGGGCTCACTGAAACAGGAGGACATGGTGCGGCTGTAGACCGGCGAGCTGCCGTTCTGGTGGTGGCTCAGCTCTGTCTGCTGGAAGGGATGAGCGTTGGCGAAGCCTCTTGGACTGTCTCTCTCCCAGGATGAGTCACTCTTTCTCTCATAGTCCCCTGCATCTCTCCACTCCATGTAGAGGGAATGATGGCGAGGGGAGGAAGCTACACTGCTGGGAGCACCATTGCCTTTGTCCTCAGATCCCCCACCACTGAAGCTGGAGTAGGAGCTCGACCCTGCACGCAGTGTGGCTTGGAACTTAGCAAAGTGCTCCTGGGAGAAACCGGCCCTCAACCCAACTGATCCCTCCTCTGGGTTGCTGTCGGTGGAGTTTTGGGGCCCATACAGCAGCTTCCTCTGACCGTGGAGATCCATGCTGGGCCTCCGCTCACGATGCCGGTCATCAGGGCAGTACAGGGCTGTGTCGCTGGCGTACAGGTCAGATTTGTAGGCAGCACGGAGCCCCAGACGCCCTCCTGGGCCCAAGCTCTCCAAAATAAAAGCTTGTTCCTGGGTTTGGGGGCTTGGGGAACGGGAGGCCTGGCTGCTGCTGCAGGCCTCGTCTGGCTTCTCAAGTACTTTGGCAATGAGGGAGGCTGGGACGGTGTCCGGATAGGTGTGACAGAGAGGAGAATCCTCCATGTGCATGGTCAGTCGCTCCTGAAAATCAGCAGGCAGCTGGAATGTCAGAGAAAAGAGAAGGGCAGGGGAAATACATATTTAAAGGGTTGCACACATAGTGGCAAGTCTGGCAAGACCCCTAAAAAAGTAAGGTAAAGTGAGAGCAGATGCCGTCATTTCCTACATGCACTGGAAGCGGTTGACCAATCCCAACAGAGTGGGCCGGACGACCAATCAGAGCATTTATCAGGAAGGAGGGCCTTAAAGAGACAGGAGCTAAAATCAATTGTTTCAGGCAGAGGCTGAAAAGAGGAGCTGTAGCAATGGACAGTCTGAGGAAAGAGTTTCCTGAACATTAGAGTATGTAAACCTTTTCAACTAATAGCCCACATTAAAACTATGAACCTGAATATGAACATTATAAGTCTCCTTTATCTGAAGAACTGTGCACTTCATCTATACCCGATGGGTGCATATGAATAGAAAGATATCTGTTGCTCTCATTATAGTATTCTTCTTGATATGTGTATTTTTATCTTGTAGTTTGTACTTGTAGTTTCTGCACTATGTGTGTCAGTATGTCATATAGTACAGCGGGTGATTTATATAACCACAGCATGTGTGTTTGTGAACACGGTGGGGGGAAAAAATGAACGGATCATTTTCAGTGATAAGAGCCTCAAGAACAGAGAAATATAATTTAAGTGAGAATGCAGGAGAACTGAGTCGCCCTCCTTGAAAGAAAGAAAGACATTGTTCTATTCTGAGCATTTCTCCCCAAAAAAAAAACCTACATCCGCTATCTGTGCCTCTCCATAGCAACAAGCATTAAGCCTACTGCAGCACATCATCAACAGGGATCTAGTCGCTTGTTCCTAATTGGCAACGAGAGGAGAGTTAATTATAACTTAGTCGATAGAGAAAAGACAAACACCTCAGAGAATATACAAATGCATTTTTCAACAGTTCTATCGCAACTTGGACCAAACTAAAAGGCACTTCATTACTGTCCACACATTTATTCATTTGTTTTGAACAAGATCACAATTAGCTTTTACGTGGCATTCAGAAACCCGCGCCTAGTTGTTTTATATACACCCCTTCTGTGCTTGTTTTGCAGCAAAACAAATGACCAATGCACTTCAGTGGGCGCTGAAGAGCCACCGCACTCCTCAAAATGCTGCAGCACCATTCATCAATACGCTTTCGATTAGCTTCCACCCACAGGAGCAGTGGAACGATGGACATACACTGAGTGCATATATAACCTCTGACCTCTATTATGTTTGGCAGTGAGCCTGCGGAACAGTTTTTCACTCCATAACAGATCCTATACCGCTCAAAGCCAGTGCGTGCAGTCTTTGTGTGTGGGGGTGCATTACGTAACCAAATGCAGTTTGCATTGATATTTCCATTCACCTATATGGGTAAAACGGGTGGGGGGGGGGGGGTGCATTCTTTTACCTTGTGGACACATGCCAGCTTTAAAATCTACTCGTGTCACATGGACGAGGCACACGGCCCAGGGCTGACGCAGTGAAAAGTGGTGCCAAGCTGGACTGGTGTTACAACACTCATCAATACAAACATGAATCACCTTTCACAAGCACAAGCAGGGTACCATGACGACGGCATGGAGTGCTGTATATTTGCAATTTGACTGATATCGTAGTTTTACCTCTTTGAATAGTTTATTATTCACGATCTATCTCGTAATTCCATAATTCTCTTTCTGTCTTTCTGAACCTACATGGACAGAATTGTGATTGTGACTTTATATTTACATCCGGAGCGGGTCCTCTCTAGGGAGGCCGCCATGTTTTGTTTTTTTACAGTAGAACAGAGTGGACAAACTAAACCTTTTGAGTTGTTATGACAGCTGAAGGCTGCCACAGGTTCTCTTTCATGTTTGAAAGGGGAGGGTGAGGTTAGGGGTGTTCAGCTGCAACATGCACCTTCACCACTAGATGTCACTAAATTCTACACACTGAACCTTTAACACTCACCAAGCAGACAGCCCATTGCAAACAGGCAGGTTTACAAAAGACGATGTTCTAGTTCAGAAAGTTTTTATACAGGGATAGGAATTACAGTGTAAATTAAAATATGAAATGACAAAGATTTTTCATTTTTTAATTTGGACTTATTTAATATGGTATTACTGTATTTATAATATGACTGCGTATATGTCTTACTGGTGAAGCTCTATAACATCAGCTTTAAAAAAATTTAAAACTTTGTCTCTCTCTTTTCTCTCAGGACTCAGCAGAGGGTTTTTCGGCCCCTGGAAAAAAATCACTTAATTCTTCAGTCTCTGCCCTTCCTGCAGTGACCTGCAGTCGTCATCGCTGCGCAGAGTCTCGTCTCTTATCTCCTCTGCTTCACAGAGGGTGAGATGACCTTCAGTTATAGTAACACAGCACTTTTTTCTCCTCCCGTCTCGTGTCATGAGCTGAAAAATCCAACTTAGTGCCGCTCGAGAAACACCTCACTCACATCACCTCTTCTCGCCCACAAATCAAAGCCGTTCCACCAGATATTTCTGGATCCCACTATATTGAAAAATGATTGTTTTTTCTAATGAATGAAATTTCTTGAGTTAACGTGTAAAGTCAAGAAAAAAAGCTTGAGGCTCAAATGGGTTTTAGCATTTGTTGGATGTGGATGTGATTTAAATATTCTACTTAAACTGATACGGATTATATTGAGCTCTGAATAAAACCAAAGAAACTGGTCAAACCGAAGATTTTGTTATTCAGACTTTGATTTGAGTCTGAATAAAAGATGAAATGACATTTAAAAGTCAGTCTGAGACTCACCTCAGAGAGCTGGGCTCTGTAAAGAGACTTGTTGCACTGGAGGAGCTGAGCAGCCAGGTTACAGTCTTTTCTGTACAGATCCTGTGGAGAACAACGTCAAAGCAACAAGACGAGAGAACAGTCAGGGATTATTGTCGTCAGAGAATAATGTTTCTGTTTGTCCCTCTGTGACTATATTTACTATAATCATATTTATGGCATTATTTTGATGACTTCAGTTTTCCATATATGTTGCTAATTAAGCTTTGCAACATACTGTGATACTGTACTGTGTATATTTCAGTGAGAATAATTCTAATATAGTATTTAGGATTTCAAATTTTATTTTATATTTTGATATTTGTCTTATAATAATTTTATTATTATTTACAGCGATGAAACGATTGCAATCATTTATACACTACATCGAGTTACATTTAAGCCTCTTATTAATTATGTGTTGCATTTTAGTTCCTACCTGACATTGTCTTACGGGGAC